>NC_063191.1:34382473-34699973 GCF_017589495.1 Alosa alosa | reverse complement strand
TGCAGTAGTTCACATGACCATGGCATGACCATTACTGTAAGTTTGAATATGCATACATGTCAACTACTACGGTGATGTGAACTGTGATATACTAAAAATATATAGTATTTATCTTTATAGTATTGTTCTATGCAGTTCAGTCTAAATTATAACTAACTAATAAGCATATAGCTTTATCTTTAGGTTTGAAAGTCTATATGACATAGAGTGTACACTTGTTTCTGAGAGTTAATGTGTCACACAGTGTTTTATGCAGCATGTTGGTGCTTTCAGGTTGTCCTGCGGATGATGGAGACTGTACCAACCCCACAACGGCCTTTCAGGGGTGCATGCGTCTTATCCTCATCAACAACCAACCAATCGACTTCATCCTTGTGCAGAGAGGCAGACTGGGAACTTATAACCAGCTCCAGTTTGACATCTGTGGGATCCGTGACAGGTATGATGGCGAGCAAGATTGGATGAAGTGTGTGACATGGTTTGAATTGGCGAGAAAATAAAAGTGACAGTGTTAGGCTGGAATAACTCAGTGTTCATACTTTTATCCAGCACAGAAAAAAAAATGGCTTATTTATAAAAATGTTCCAAACTTCCTGGGTACACTTTGATAGTAAAGTTGGATGTTGCTGTCCACTCCCAATGAAGTGACCCTCCCTCCTCCTCTGCTTCATTTCATTTCATTTATTTTCAAGCTTTCGCCTATCGAGCCAACAAGAAGGACGGCACCAACAAAACAGCCTAATTAGAGAACGCCGACATCTATCCGTAAGACAGCTTAGCTTAAAGCCGCACTAACAAGCGTCCATATACTTCACCTCCTCTTGCGCTCCCATTACTGGTGACAGAGATCATAAGACTGATGAGTTTGATTACCGGACGGATGCCCACTGTGACTTCCCCTCAGCTTCCAGAGGCCACTGACATCCAATGCAGGACAGAACTAACAAGTGTACGTGTGTGTGTGTGTGTGTGTGTTGTGTGTGTGTGTGTGTGTGTGTGTGTGTGTGTGTGTGTGTGTGTGTCTATCCCTTCATTAGCGCTCGAGCAGAGTTAGGTGGGTAATCAGACAGACAAGGGGAAGGTCAGACCATTAAGAACAGGGCGTTTGGCAGGGCGAAAGCAGACGGGAAAAAAAGTGCTGAATCAATGTCGCACGTTGTGGCTGGGTTTCTTGTGGCTGGATACAAAGCCAAAAAAGCAAAAAGGAATACCTCCTGGCCACTCAAACCCATGATCTTGGGTGACATGCTTGATTTCACTGCGGCTTTGCCGTGCATAAACAATAAATCCACAGGTAAAGTAATTGGGTCTTTTACTCTGAAAAGATAACAATGCCAAGACTTTTTTTAATTAACTCACAACAGCGTTATTTTATGTTGACATTGGTATGAAAATGAAATGTAAAGCTGCAGCAGGAGTTGTTAATCATTTTTTACAACGGAGGTTACAGTAAGCCTTCCCTTTTTTGGGTCTGACCACTGATGATTTCTTGACATCGGCCATCATCCCCATGTCGCAGGATTACCATAATTTGCTTTGCCAGTTCTCTGATCTCATTTCTTTTCAGAGTCAAACTCATCGTTTTTTCCCCCTCCTTTCTCCTCTTCCACCCCTCCATCGCCTTAGAGCTGCATCCCGCTGGCGTGCTCCAGAGATGTGTGTGTGTGTGTGTGTGTGTGTGTGTGTGTGTGTGTGTGTGTGTGTGAACACGACAGGAACCCTCCGTCGCCACCACTCCTACATCATTCATGACCAGCTGTCATCGGCTGGGGTCCTGCCTTGCTCGCCTCGCCTTTGCGTCGATTGCCCACTCCGCAGCATGCCACTGCCACGGTGTGCTGTGCCATGCCACGCTGTGCAGCGGCAGCTTTAGCTCACCAGCTGGACTGGCAGGGTGGCGGCAGAAGCCACTCGCTGCCCACACTCTCGCGTACCCCCCCAATCTCCCCATCCACCCGTCTCCCCCAATGGGCAGGGGCACAGGCCTGGCCCCTGGCTGCCGCATCTGCTGAGGGCTGGGACGGGCAGCAGTGGAGCAGGGCCTGGAGGAGCTCAACTCCCACTGTGCGGCTCATCTCCGCTCCTCCTGCCCATCACGTGGACGCCTGACTTCCCATCAGGACCTCAAAATGGCTGTTTCGTTGCTACTGCTTTGGTTGTTGTTGTTGTTGTTGTTGATGTTGATGATGATGATGTCTGTACAGCTTTTCCCAGTAGATCATGTTCTGCTTAAAAGCATCCACGTAAGCCGTGGTAGTCAAACCCTTTTAGTCTTAATCAGAATGTGTGATGTGCCTTTTAAGAATAGAGTAGAGCTGCAGCAAGAAAAAAGGCCTAGCAGTAGCTCATTTGCCTTGCAAAACTTGACAAAACTGACATCTTGGTATTTAAGGGGGATGCTTATAGTGCAGTAATTATGTTATTATTTGATTTTTGATTTCCAGTGATTTATGGATTTGACACCAATCAACATAATTGACACGTTGCACCGTTGCAGTTTAAGTATACATAGTGTTAACTCCGATGCTGCACATTAGCTTGTCAGTCACAGTGGATACTCAGTAACCTCTAAAACTTCATCACACAGTTTACAGCCAGAGAGACACTTGCACAGGTTAGACACTGTCATTTTATGGCCAAGCGAAACTGGTGTCTGCGTCTAGCGTGAACTAGAAATAGCGCAGTGATAATTAAACCATCACTCGACACATTAGCCATGCCACAGCCAGTCGGCCAGCCCCTCTCCACAGTAGTTTAATGGGAACCGAAATAGCTGTGGTTGTGCATACAGCCCTTCATAAAGCACCGCTCCAGAGAGACAGAGAGACAGAGAGAGAGAGCACATAGGAACAAAGGCTTCTGAAATAATATACCTGCTCCTAAAAAGCTTGTAATTGCGAAATTTAAGGAGGCGTGATGAAGGCGCTATTAATCAAATGGTCTCCACGCGGCCTTCTCTCTCTGGAGCAGTTTAAAAGTGCAGGTTGTTTTCAGCAGATTTATCCCCGGTGTTTGTTTGGGGGGGGATTTATTTGTTTGTTGTGGGGAGGAGGCAGAGAGGGTCTGGTCCAGCAGTGTATAAAAATGAGAGACTGTCCTACCGGTGATTGACGGATGCACCACTGCTTGTCTAAATTCATGAAGAGTAAGAAAACAAGTTGAAGCACTTCTGCTTGAGAATGACTTGTTGACGCAAGAGGATTATATGCAACATCAAAGCCGTCTGCAGCAGCCACTGTGGCTATTTGAACTGTGTCCAGCCAGGGCATGTCTTTGTCTTATGTAAGACTTTGTAAGAATCATCGCTCAAAGTCCAGATTGTCGGCCACCAGTGGAAAGCTGTCTAAGACCAGACGATCAGACATTTAATGGCTCAGTATTCTTTATTTTTTGCCATTTATTGGTAATAACTCAAAATAAGATTAAAATATAGTGGGCTTTTTATGTCTTTTATGTTACCACTTCATCTGTCCACAGATGTTAAACGTCTCTCTTTGAAACTTAAGTGTCATGAGACAAAATTCGTGTCTTACTTCTAAGGAGAGATTAGTGGAGAAAAACGTTTGTTTCAGAAAAAAAAAATACTGCTGTCACAGGAATTTCAACAAATGTCAGTTTGAGTCGACTCTCTGTAACTCTCTTGACATTACAGTACAAGGGAGTCATTTTGAACCTTTATACTGTATGCAGATTTATTCACACTTCAATTTAAAAGTTTCCATACTGTCAGCAAATGTTTGAAGTTGCTTTTTGGCCTTAACCGTAAAGGTAAAGGAGAAAGCTTGTGCATTGTGTTGCAGTCAGACTGTTTGCACCACTGGGTGCTGTGGATGTGAGAGAAGATTTTGGTCTGCCTCCCAAGGGGCCCATATTCCACTATATTTATAGTCAGCAATTTCTCCTCCTCCTCCTGTTTCCTATTCTATTCTGTTTCATTTAGCATTCTTGCATTTTGCCCCATAGATATCTAAGAAGTGTTTCCAAGTTCACTGTGACCAAAGAAGAAACTAAACTTCACTAATGTCAGACTAAATATGGGGCTTTTAAAATAGTTTAATAATCTTCAAAAGACAGGAACTTTGAGTGAACTTTGAACTGGACAGAGCTTTTAGTGAGTAAGCTGGCATTGCGCAGCATTAGTCATAATATGGTTCAGCATCCTTAATAAATTCTCATTTCATCACAAATGTATATAGTGTGAATGATATTAAAACTAATGACCATACATCAATGCATACATTGTCCAGTAAACCCACTCTGCTCAGAGCTGGAGCTTTATCATCCTCACTGGTCTCTCCTTATCTCCCCACCACAGGTGTCTCCCCACCTTCTGCGAGCATGGAGGCCAGTGTTCCCAGTCCTGGAGCTCCTTCCAGTGTGACTGCACTGGGACTGGTTACAGCGGAGCCACCTGCCATAAGCGTGAGTCCTCCCGTCTCTGCCTACGATGTGTGGTACAATAGGTCCCACAGGGCATCTCTGTCATTACTGAGATGTTATTGCCATCAGGGAGGGTGTTAAAGTTGATGGGAGAAAGGTAAAAAGAAACATGTAGTTGATTTATGGGAGTATTTATGTTAAATAAATTGGCAGGAATGTTCTTTCATAAAAACCTTAATGTGGTTGTGATTATTTTACGATAAATTGATAGCGATCTAAGACGGCTCATTTTGGAGAAGCTCTCTGAAGTTTCTAAAGCCCTCTAAAGTGTTTTTTAAAGTGTAAATGAAAGACTCACCTAAATTTAGGCTTTTTTCTCAGCTACTTAGTGCCTGCCCCCTAAACACTTTAACACCAGAAAATCAGCGCTAATTGACTTCAACATTTCCATTAGCATTTGTTAAAACTTAATTACCAGGAAACTAATATGGTAGCCCATATGTCTTTGTAACCTCAGGGATCAGCATTCATAGCATTTCCTCTAAGGTGCTGAGATAATGTTCAGGGCTAATTTTAGTGTGTCTGCTCACAAATGTACACTTTTTTTCTGTTTTTTTTTGTCCAGCTATCTACGAGGCGTCGTGTGAAGCATACCGACTAATAGGCAGCTCTTCAGGCTACTTCTCCATCGATCCAGATGGGAGTGGACCACTGGGGCCCATGCAGGTGTACTGTAATATGACAGGTGAGAGGTCTAATAAATCAGAGAGCACATATTCCAACTGTCATTTTGCTCTCGGTGTGCTTTACTTTTTTCTCTTTTTTTCCTTTCTTTTTTTTTGCTAGCACATCAGCAACAGAGGATTAAGATCACCATAATCATAATCCATAAATTTGCAATCTATGATAATCCTTTGTCCATAATCTATGATATTGAGAGGCTTTATTTTAGAGTAAAGGACTGTTAAACTCAAATCCATATCAAAGCTTAAAGGGACCAGTATGCCATGCCAAGGAAATGGACTTCATTTCTCACTGTCTTCACTTTTATTTATATGTTTAAGATAATTAATACATGTTAAACAGGCTAAAAGAAACATTGGTGTGTCAACGTCTGAGATCAAAAAGGTGCAAATAAATAAACAGTATACCTTCAAACTAGAAAGTCATGGTGTAGATTTAGCCTGAGTTTGTGTGAGCTATGAAGTTTTTTTAGTGATAGAAAAAAACTTTTTATTAGTCTCTAAGGCAAAAGTTTGATGTTACTTTCTTTTGAGAAAAAAGAAAGCTTCACAACAGACTTCAAACAGACATTCTAAGATTTCCCTGACTGAAAGCTTTTTCCAGATCCATGAGATTTCTTCAAATATCTCATTCAGTCATTCAGTATTATTTTTCAGAGGCGCACACACACAACCCCCCACTGTAGGTCAAACATGTTTTTGGTTCCTGTCTTCCAGCTAGGTTTGAACAGGCCTTAACCAAGTAAGGCCTGTAGTAAGCCCCCACAGCAAGGGTCAATCCTCTAGCCTGGAAGCTTACATTATCAAGCCAGTGCTTGCATAACAGTTCTGTGTGTTGTGGTTGACCCCTGCAACAAGGACAAGAGTGGTGATGATGATAGACACAGAAACTATGGCCACTGACATCCCTGCTTATAAGATGACTATACTTTGTGTCAAACATGGAACAAGGTACTCTTAGCACAGTAGATGACAGTGAAAATGAAAGCACTGCACTTGTCTCATATGTGTCATTGGGTATTCTATTCTTACCACATTACTTATTTAAATACTCATCTTATAGAAGAACATATAGCAAGAAGGTGCATTTAGGGTTAGCGCTAGGGTAAGGAAAAGGGTTGTCGCTAAAAGGCTACTAAAAGTCCTTTATAATTACATTGAACTACAACCCTTAAGAACAGCTGACTAGCTAGTCGCAGCTGTTAAATAGCTGAGAGTCTGAAGAGAAAGTGCTCACAGAGCCATTTTGATTCAGCTTGTGTCTCAATGGAATGTGCTGTGAGAAGGAAGCTGAAGAGAGCTAGCGTGCTGCTCTACAGTGCTCTGCATGCAGGGAGGGAGCCAGCACCACTCTGCCCAGTACACAGTGCTCTGCATGCAGGGAGGGAGCCACCACCACTCTGCCCAGTACACAGATTGGTTTTAAATCTCTGTGGGATGCACACACCCTACTGCTAATGCAACAAGAAAGTATTTGTCGGCAGGTTGAACAAGTACTTTCATTTCAAAATGAGACAAGAGAAATTGATTATCACACAGTTAATCAAAGCTTTGGCCATATATTGTTGCACTTTGGAAACAAGCATTTGACAACTTCTGAACTTCCGTGGCTGCGCTTATTTTGAAAAGTGTTAATCTTACACCTGAATTTTTGCTAACAGGTTGATGATGATTTTGTCATGGAATTGAGCAAGTGTTGATTATTTGTCTTGCAGAACAAAACGTGTGGACTGTAGTTCTTCACAACACCACAAATGCCGTGAAGGTTCAGGGCTCCACCCTAGCGAGGCCACACGTGATGCAGTTCAACTACAGTGCCTCACCTGACCAGCTCCATGCCCTGGTGGCTGGCTCAGACCAGTGTCAACAGGAAGTGGTGTACCAGTGCAGGAAGTCCCGCCTTTTCAACAACTGGGGTAAGTCCTACCAACAACATTTGATGTCTTTCCATGTCTTTCAAGATGGAAAAAAATGTGGTAATGTCACCTCTCCTTGGCTTGATAGGATACCACTGAGACTTCGAGCAAACATATTCAATGTGGCAGCTTAGTGTGTGCACCGGGTCCTTCAAAACAAAGTTTGTGTGCCATCACCCAGGGGACTGAGAGAGTCACACCAATCATTAGACTTCCTCTATTGTGTCCGCTTTTTCTACGCTGTGGGATGGTCACGCACAGGATCTTAATTTATGAAAAATTGATGAAGCTCTATCCCTCCGAGGCAAGCAAAACGTGCCACAGCAAACAATAAAGCAGTGTATTATTCCCAAACCTCCGGGTCATTACGAATAGGAATGTGCTTTATTTATTTTTTTCTGCAGAGCTGTGGATCTGAAAGAAAACATAATTGGTTTTTTTTTATTGTTTACTGATATCTACATGAAAAACCTTTCTTGTGGATTCAAATAAGCTGTTAAAATATATTTTGTTTTTGGGTTAAAGTAATGGTCATGTCTTGTAGTAATGTGGCTGCCTCTTATCCTGGTTAGGGTGGGAAATAGGGAAATATATCTCCTGCAACTTGTACTTACAACTTAGATGACTCCACACTCACACATATCAGCTGGAACTGACAGTGTGAAGCAAGTGTAATGGAACAAAGACAAAAACAAGGAAAACTGCAATGAAATGTTGAAGCACATTCTGAATGCCTCAAGGGTGGAGCACATTCTGAATGCCTCAAGGGTGGAGCACATTCTGAATGCCTCATGGGTGGAGCACATGGGTGGAGCACATTCTGAATGCCTCAAGGGTGGAGCACATTCTGAATGCCTCAAGGGTGGAGCACATGGGTGGAGCACATTCTGAATGCCTCAAGGGTGGAGCACATGGGTGGAGCACATGGGTGGAGCACATTCTGAATGCCTCAAGGGTGGAGCACATGGGTGGAGCACATGGGTGGAGCACATTCTGAATGCCTCAAGGGTGGAGCACATTCTGAATGCCTCAAGGGTGGAGCACATGGGTGGAGCACATTCTGAATGCCTCAAGGGTGGAGCACATGGGTGGAGCACATGGGTGGAGCACACATTCTGAATGCCTCAAGGGGTGGAGCACAAATGGGGTGGAGCACATTCTGAATGCCTCAAGGGTGGAGCACATGGGTGGAGCACATTCTGAATGCCTCAAGGGTGGAGCACATTCTGAATGCCTCAAGGGTGGAGCACATTCTGAATGCCTCAAGGGTGGAGCACATGGGTGGAGCACATTCTGAATGCCTCAAGGGTGGAGCACATGGGTGGAGCACATTCTGAATGCCTCAAGGGTGGAGCACATTCTGAATGCCTCAAGGGTGTTGCACATTTATGAAATAGAACTTACTCAGTTAAATGTGCACAGCCTTCCTTCTTCATTTTTTTTCTGGCTGAAGTCCCAGAATCTCAAAGCCATATTTCCTCATCAGAACTTTCTCTGACGTCACTGATTTATTTGGACATATCTTAATAACTTAATTTACTGTATAGTAGACTTTTTTGATGACTGTCCAAATGAGCTTGGCAATTAAATATCAGTTAGATAGCAGTATGTGTTTGATACCCGTTGCCTTTGCTAACAGATGAACTCCCTACTGTAGATTATAAATTAAGTGCTAATCAGATTTGCTCATAATTTAAGACCTTTCTTTAGTTATCGTTTGGAGAGCAGTGATCACAAACTGAGAATAAATCTGCAGTGTCATTTTTGAATGCAAGCAAAGCATTTCATAATGTAATGGTAGATTGCACAAACATAATGGCAGCTGATGTTCAATTATTTGACATGTCATGTTACCATTGTTGGTAATTGTCACATGTTATTACACTGTCATCATAACATCATAATCAAAAGTGATTATTACTGGTGACACCACATTGTTATAAGATGGCTGCTAAAGACAGGGTTCAAGTACAATGTTAACCCCAGATCTTGGTCTTACATGCAAACATATCGAAAATCAATGATCGTAGACAGTTTTGCCAGCAGTTTTGTCAACAAGTGGTATGAGAGAGCGCATAAACAAGGTGACAGGTGGAAACGTAACCAATGAAAATATACCAAAAAAGCATGTAATAAATATGTAAATTCACTTACATAGTGGTATTACCTACCCAGTGCACTGACATGTACCTGTCCACAAAAGCATAAAGATCATAAAACTCCATTCAACCACCTTGGAGGCTAGACGCTATTCAGCATATTTCTGCTGCAGTGTGGAAATATGGGAAGGCACCAGCCTCTGGTGCCTCAGAGCTCCTACAGATGGGCCAGTGCATTTTAGGGCCCTATTTTTAGGGACGCTACAGCAAGCTCAGCATCCCCTGCCCCACCACCCTGTATGCGAGACAATCCTTTATCAGCACATCGAACATCTGCACTGCAACTTTGTAAAATGGCCACTGTTAGATTATTGTATGGACTGTAATGTAATAAATGGTCTCTGGCTCTCTCTCTCTCTCTCTCGTTTGGGTGTGTGGGCGGGATAGACGGTACGCCTCTGTCCTGGTGGCTGGACCGGAGCGGTGAGAAGCGGACCTACTGGGGCGGCTTCCTGCCCGGGGTGCAGCAGTGCTCCTGCAGCCTGGACGAGCGCTGCGTGGACATGAACTACTTCTGCAACTGTGACGCCGATAGAGAGACGTGGTACGCATCGCAGGAACTCGTTGCTCTTCTTTACTTTTACAGTTACATTGTTGTACGCAATGAAGTGTTCGAACATCTGGTCTATACGTTTTATAGCATGATTTTATGATCACCCTTTGAGTTATACTGGAGGACACGTCGGCTGAGCACCAAAGACCATGAGGATTCTTTGAGTAATAGGTATTTACATTTTTTGCAGGGTGAATGACACAGGCATTCTTTCATATAAAGACCACTTACCCATGAGAGAGATTATCATTGGAGACACTCACAGACCAGGGTCAGAGGCTGTCTATAACGTTGGACCTCTCCGCTGCTATGGTGACAGTAGGTGATCGGTTCTTTTTTTTAAATCATTAATTTAATTACAGTTGATAAATGAGAAGTTCACAACTTTGTCCTTGGTTCTCCTGACCTGTGTGCCATGCTGAATACCTGTAAAACTGAACACACCTTACATCACCACTCAAGCATCTGCCCTTTTGCCCTCTGACTTTTTTCCAGGGTTTTCTTTTGTATTTCTGATTTTAGTTCTTAAACTATTATATAATGTGCCAGGTTTCTAGTAAATGCATGTCATGCATATGCCAGACAAGTGCATGTGGGTTCTAATTCTGCGAGACCGCACAAGGCTTTTGCATTCCCCTTCGACTTCCCTCGCCACAGTAACCAAAGTAAACACATGCTAATCGAGCAGCCTGCAGAGCTACATCCGCCTTTCCTTGATTTCTCAGTGGATCTCAGTGCAGTGATAAGATGTAGCTCACAATAAACTTCTAAACAATAAACAGAGAGATCAATAGGCACCCGGCCCTCATAATATCTGTGAATGGCTTTGCCAGCAGTTGGATTTCTCAGCAAGGAGAGCAAGGAGAAGTTTATGTCAGCAAAATATTTACAGTGCTTTTATATAATAAATCACCCGATGATTACCATGTGCCAGATCCTTGTGTAAATAAAATAAATTAAATATTAGACCAAGGGGTTATTACTAATATAGGAGGCCCATGGCTTCATTTTCCCTGGAAAACAAAAGGCCACAGAGGTAACCACTTCAGAGGTAACCACTTACTCTTACTCTAATTTAGCCAGGCTTGCCCCTAACTAATCTAGGCTCTTGGAATAGCCCCTGGTGTGCTATTACTGGAGGAAGACATGGATGTATGCCAGTTGTCCCAGAGTCAACATGGAAATTGTGAAACATTCTCCTATTTCCACGTAGGATCATTGTGGAATGCGGCGTCCTTCTACCAGGAGTCATCCTACCTGCACTTCCCCACTATGCAGTCCACTCTAAGCGTTGACATCTCCTTCTACTTCAAAACCGCCGCTCCCTCGGGAGTCTTCCTGGAAAACCTCGGACTCAAGGACTTCATAAGGGTCCAGCTCAGCTGTGAGGAGCATTCCTTTGCTTTCTTGTTTGTTTGCTTTTGGTCACAGACAAAAATCAAAATACCTTGATGAAGTACTCGATCATGTGCCTTATGACTTAACCCTGTCCTGGAAGTACAAATGCCTGCTGTGTGTTCCTTTAATGTTTAATTCATGAAATTAGTTCAGATGAAATTCACGAAATGAAACTCATTAAATTTAAAAAAATAAAATTCATGAAATTCATGAAACGTAAAGTGTACTTCTTGTTCATGTCATTACAAAATGCACATGAGGTTACCAAAGGATTATCTTAGAATTAGGGGTTTTAATGTAGTTAGGTCCAAAAGCATGGCCAGTGACAGTTTTTGTAATTTTACCTCTACACACCACCACAATGGATCTGAAGCAAAGCAATCATAACTATCATTATAGTAATTATATTTAATACTTGGAGGAAAAGCTTTAACAGTCAATGACTGCCTGAAGTTTGGAACCCATAGACATCATCAAACGCTGTATTTCCTTCCGTGAGATGCTTTGCCAGGCCTTTACTGCAACCTCAGTCAGTTGCAGCTTCTTTCAGCCTTCAGTTATTCAGTCAGTGAAAAGCATACAGTTAGGTTGAGGTCAGTTGACTGACTTCTTTCAGCCTTCAGTTATTCAGTCAGTGAAAAGCACACAGTTAGGTTGAAGTCAGTTGACTGACTTCTTTCAGCCTTCAGTTATTCAGGCAGGCCATACATGCCCGTTTACTACACTACCTTCACCATGTTTGACAGATGATGTGGTATGTTATTTTCTCAGCCTAATTTGGACCACATATGGAGAGTTCCAATGAACAGTTACCAAAATGTAAATAAAAATGTGTGGAATGATCCCTGACCTCTTATCTGCTTCATTTGTCATGGAATAGCGAGGAGATAGGCCACAATAGGCCATGAAGCTGCTTATCGGTCAACTATCCATATACTTCTGAGCCTCAAAAAAGTAACAGTGTATAAAAATGGCTGAAATTCCTTAATAGGCAATGCAATATATTTGTTCAAAGCATCGGATTAAAGCTGAAAGCGTACACTTCAAGCACATCTTGATTGCTTTTCTTCAGATCCATTGGGGTGGTGTAGCCTTCAGAGATAAAATGACAAAAATGTGTCACTGTCCAAATACTTATGGACCTAACTGTAGTAAAGTATTTCCTCAGGTAAAGTACAATGCATAGTATATATAAATGACAAATAAGAGTCAAATGAGTTTTGATAAAAGGGGGTCCAAACTCCAAAGAGATGTGTGTTTGTCTGTGTGATTGTCACTATACTGTTTGCACCTGCAGCTCCATCAACAGTGACCTTCTCCTTCGACGTGGGTGACGGTCCGGTGATCTTGGCTGCAAAGTCTCCAGTGCCCTTGAACGACCGGCAGTGGCACTGGGTCCAGGCGGAGCGCAGCGTGAAGGAGGCCTCGCTGCAGGTGGACCAGCTGCCGCTGCGCTTCCTGGAAACACCAGCGGACGGACACCTCCACTTCAAGCTCAACAGCCAGCTGTTTGTGGGTAGGGCACAGTGCTGAGCCTCCTCCATCCGTCATCATGCTAGACTAGAGGATGATTCACATTCTTTTTTTGCGCCCTTCGTTGATATGATGATTTAGCAACCGCTCAAAATGTTGAGGCAATAGAGCAGAGGATAAAGGCCTTGAGTCTTGGCAAGTTTTTAAATGGCTGATTCGCCCATCATTACCCTCTTGCCAAGAGCCACGTTAGCACAAGCCTAATATCTCATTAGTCATTTCCAGTTATCGTGGAGAATTGGTAATAGTTTTTTTTTTTTAAACAAATACACACACACGCACACACACGCACACACACACACACACACACACACACACACACTCACACACACACACACACACACACACACACACACACAATAGATAGATAGATAGATAGATAGATAGATAGGTTGATTGATTGGTTGATTATTTGTATAGTATATTTAAAAACAACAGAAGTTGACCCAAAGTGATTCACAAGTAAGGATAAATTGATTGATAGATAGAACTGACACCAGATTTAAACTATGTCTTTCAGGGGGCTCGTCGTCCAGACAAAGTGGCTTCCTGGGCTGCCTGAGGGCTCTGCGGGTGAACGGCGCCCACCTGGACCTGGACGAGCGGGCCAAGCTGACCCCAGGCGTGAGCTCCGGCTGCCCTGGCCACTGCAGCAACTCGGCCAACCTCTGCCACAACCGCGGCCGCTGCATCGAGCAGAGCAGCGGCTACGTCTGCGACTGCACCCACTCGGCCTACACTGGCCCCGCCTGCAAAGATGGTAAAGACTTTTTTGTGTGCCTATATATGAGTAGCCACACTCTCTTTTCTCCTTTAAACTATTTATTAACCAACGTTTAGACAGACAGCCTTCATCAGGAAACAATTTATAGGGGTGCAGTACGTGCTTATCTTTCTGTGCCGCGAACAAAAAAAATATTTGTATCATTTCAATATTTTGGTTAGTCTCTTTTGTAAACATGGTTCATTCTGCCTTGGATTTAGTAATCAAAGCTCAGAGCGCAAGGCTTCTGTATGGGTGAGGCTATTAACTGCACTGGATCAATGTTATAAAGTATTTATGGTCATTACTTTCACTGAGGCATTTACATCGAAGGATCAAAGTTCTAAATCCTTACTGTAAGAGAACAAATTTGCATTAAAATGAAGAATGAGATCATTCTCTTATCCAGTGCTGACTTCCCAATAGACACATTATTACAACCACATGTTCAGAAATGACGAAACTTGCTTGTAATGTGCGAGATTGATTCATCTTTTAAGTTGAAAATGAATTGTTTGTACTTCATACAATTTCCTATATGATGTCAGCCTTCCGGAGACTCTTCAGCAAACACCGTTGCTGTTTGACTCATAGAGTTAAGGCTGTGTGAATTGCTTTTGATGTTTTCAGTACTCCGTTCACAAAAGCCTCTGAGATGTCTTGAAGCCGTGTCTTGAGCATATTTTTTTGCCCCCATGCCTATTTTCACTCAGCTGTTTCCCACAAAGGGTTTCGTCCTCATGCGTATCTTCAGGAAGCCTTCACAGCTTTCATTTCTCTGCCGTGGAAAGAAAAACAAATAGCCCTCATTGGCTCATCCAACCTTGTTTCCTCTGTGCAGCTTTATTTCGCTCGTTACCTTGTGCACATGTGTGGGGGCGGACAGGGCCCTCATACTCCTTCCACCGCTCGGAGAGTCATGGCTTATTATAAAACTTATTGACGCAACATTAAACCCTATCTTGTGTGGGCTGGGAAGTTGAGTAATTACATAATGCATCCTGTGTGTCTCCTCAAAAAAAGGAAGAAAGTAAAGAAATTAAAATAAAACACATTGTGTCGTAGAGAAACGGAAATTTTCTTGCCACGTTGTGTGTGTGTGTGCGTGTGTGTGTGCATGTGTGTGTGTGTGTGTGCACCTGCATGTGCCTGTGTGTGTGTGGCGTGTGTGTGTGTGTGTGTGTGTGTGTGTGTGAGCGCACTCACAGCTTTGTCTGTGTGTAAGTAGAAAAAAAGAGAAAAAAAAACCATAAGGAGCGCAAGATGCTGGCATTGGCAGTGCAAATTGAACTCCATGTGAGGAGCTGATGAGAGTGTGGGAGGACAATGTGAGAGGGCTGGGCCATGACGCTCCCCACACTCCCAGTGCTCTCACTTCTTCCACTCCGCTGCTGTCAATCACTCCCTGGCACAGGCTGCCATGCCAACAGACAAAACGATGCTGTTATCAAGTACCCAGGTGTTACCCTGTTAATGTGTACCCACGTGTTACCCTGAGGCTTTAATGGTGTTAAAAAAGAGCTCTTCACACATGTCTTTGTGTGACTGCAGAAAGAACTTGTTTTTGACTCACATACCCTCACGGGATCAAAAGAGTATATATACTTATACTTATACATACAGTAGCCTATGCAATATCAATCCCTCCCTCTAAGCATAATTTCACTGCAAACCCAGTTAAGGTCAAGTAAGCCACTGGGAGAGGTCATACAGTGCTCCATTTAAGTGTTTAAATGCTTTAGGTTCACTTTATCTGAAGTGTCCATAGGTACTGATAAGTAAAATATACTTCAGGTATAGTTAATGCATTACAAAAGGCTCTTTGAGATCAGTTTAGGAGTATCTTTATAATGGTGCAATATGTAATCAATTGAAAATTACTCTATATAATACTCTAAAATTCACTGTTATGAAGACATTCATTATAATGTGGGACCAAAGCTTTGGTTGAAAAGTTGTCAGAAGTTGAAAGGTTTGTGCAAATCATGTGTATACTGAGGGACCACTCTGACACTTGTATTGCAGAGGTGTCCGTGTCGTTCGAGAGAGACTCCTCGGTGACGTACGCATTTCAGGACTCGTTCCTGGTGATGCGCGACAGCAGCTCGCAGGCCTCCTCATCCATCTCCACAGAGTCCAGGGAGAACGTGGCCTTCAGTTTCGTCACCACGCAGGCCCCCGCCATGCTGCTCACCATCGGCACCTTCAGCCAGCAATACATGGGCATTATCCTGGCACGCAATGGTGAGAGGCACAACGCCACCAATGCCACTGCTGCCAGCCAGACACATAACTGGCTTTCTGAGAACACGTCAGCTGTAAATTAAAGAGCAGTTATGAAAATAACACATGAAGATACAGATAATGATCAGGGTTATTATTAGCCTAGAAATCTAGACGCACCCTAGCGGCGGCAAATTAATTTGCTCAGCCTGTACGTCTAGTATCAAACCATAGGGATTTCTATTGGCTAACACCGTGGATGTTATTCAATCACAGCGCTCTATTTTGTTAGAGAGTCTTAAGGCGGGCTTAACAGGATAACGACAGTCCTGCGACGGTGAACAACAAGGAAGGTGGCTATGGCGAATGAAGAGCGGTTGTTTGAATCGGCGTTGGCGTTAACTTAGGAGAAGTTGGACTTGTGCTTTTCTTTGAAAGTTGAGCAACACAATGCACTTAAGTCATTCCTTTCGAAGAAGGATGTATTTGCCGTTTTGCCGACCGGATACGGATATGGTCGTAGCGCTGGCCTATTGCATGCCTAGGCAGTTTGAAAGACAATTCTCTGCCCGCCCTTTGGATTAAGCGAGGTGAATGGTTCGATGCCAGACTATACATTTCAATGATATAGGATGGCCCGTCAGGCTAGGTTATTATATCATCGCCACCTACATTGGTGCATGTCAACTCAATTATAGAATAATACCGAATAATGTCGACTTAACTGTAGAATAATTACATTATAAAAAGCATAGTGTTGAAGTTAGAGCTTCATTTTGTTGTACCATATAGTTCTGTTTAACATGATTAGGGGTCATTTAACTACACTGTCTAAGTTAAACATATACATAATATGTTTGTTGGCATACAGCCTGTGGCACCACATCTATAAAACACTGTATTCTCTCACAGACGGTCAAGGCACGTAAGAGTTTTGTGGCATATGTAACTTTAAAGTGAACACACATAATCCCACTCCTCTTACAGTTGTGAGCCCACAATCCTCCTGTCAGGAATAAAAAAAGATCACACGCACCAGACACTCATTCTGTCTCTAAGTCTGTGTCTCTTAGTGACACATCCATTGGTGTGGCTCTGTCAATACTGAGAGGATCTGCCAGGGGGACACCTTATCCACCCTAATCCTCAGCACACAGCCAATGGCATAAGGTCTCCCAAAGAGTTCTCTCCGTTTTATGTATATGCACATATATTCGTCGTTATTTATTTTTTCAGTTTAAAATTGACTTCACCACCAGTTAATGAAAAGCTCTCTGATCTATCAGTGAGTGAGAGTAGGACATTCAGATTGATAGCAAAGATCTCAAGGCTTACCTACAGAATAACAGATAGCAAAGATCTCAAGGCTTATCTACAGAATAACAGTTTATGATTCACTTTGGGATACAGAGGACATGTTGAGGTTATATCTATAAATTGACCATTAGGCCTCAAGCCACAGACCACTAACACTTCAAGTTCTAACATCTATATGCACTTTAGGGCTGCTATATCTGTAATATAACTGATTATTTCATGGACCACATTTATTTAAATGTTGACGTTTATGTCATAAAACAACTGCAATATGTGTAGTGGACTACAAGCATTTTTCTCCCCCATAACATAACTGTGTCTCTCCCTTCCCCTTGTGACTGTACATGTTTACCCCGTACCGTTGGTTCCCTCAGGGAGTTTACAGATCTGGTACCGGCTCCATGAGGAGGGCAAGCCTGACGTGCTCACCCCCACCTCCTGCAGCCTGGCTGACGGACGGCTCCACCGGGTCAGAATCCACCGCGAGGCAAAGGACGTGTACGTACAGGTCAGTTGTGGAGAGTGGGGGTTGGGGAAGGTGGGGTGTGTGAGCGGTAAACATGTTTTTTGTTTACAGTCTTCTGGCATGTCACATGAAGTGAAGACACAGTGGTCATCCTAGATAAGACAGTGCATCATGTCATGCATAAAAGAAAAGAAAGATCAATCTTTCCTTGTCTTTGTTTGTGATATACAATAAACTATAAGTTATACTGTATTCTAAGTACATAGTCAAATGTATGACAACAGAGAAAGATCCCCAACTCAAGCTGTTCTACTGAATATTAAAAAATAAATTAAAATTAAATAAATATTAAAAAATAATTAAAAATAGAGGAACCTATATTGAAAAGGATACAAGAATGTGCATTGAGGATGTACATGTGTGAGGGCCCTCCCCAAATAAGAAGCTTGATTGGGTCACAAAACTGACAATCAGTGTTTAAATTTCAGCAAATGCATCTACTAATCCTAAAGTCAGTGAATTCATAGTCTGTGATTAATAAAGATTGATTATTAATCACAGATTGGGCACGTATCAAAAGTAGGTAGTGCAGAGGAATGCTCCAGAATGTCTTTGCCAGCAAGCTCAGCGAGAGAAAAAGAGAGTTTAAGATGTCGCCATTTAAGCATTTAGAGCACTACAGGGAAGGCACTATCTCAGGAGCATCACAGGCTGCTATTCTACTTACAGTATTCATGAAAACACCTTAAGTCGTGTATTCACGGATATCTGGGCAACACTCCTTCAAAGAGAAGGGAAGGAAGAAACCCTGGCACATTCTGTCAGATAAATATTTTTAACCCTTAAAGGTGTAGGTTTTTGAACGTTCTAAGTTCCGCAACAATTGAAGGTTCTAAAATTCTATGTTGAATTCAATGAACCCAGATATTCTTTAGAACGTTCATTTCCCAACATTCCCGTCACACCGGTGTGACGGTACTCCTTTGCAGAATATCTCAAGTGTTTAGTGGTAAATGGCGAGGCTTGGGAAGTTCCACTTCAGTGAATGTTTTAGATCAAAGAAACATTTTTTCCATCCGAAGTACCGCAGCACATTAAGTATTAATATTAGAATTGGTATTAAGGGTATTATCTTCATCGTATGAGTATCACTGCTTCTGTTGTTAGGGGAAGTTTCCTCCAAGAATGCATCAGAAATTCACTTCAGTGGCTTAATCACATTTCTATGAAGCACTGAAATCTCCTCGCAAAATCACCACATATTAATTAGTTGAACTTTGGAACTTTTTTCACAATATGAAATCAGCCATAATCTTGGTGTCCCCACTATTTTTATGCAGCCCTCCTGTAAATTATAATGAATAACAATTTGTACCAGAAGTGCAATTCGTTTGGTTTTTTATGCTTTGTGCTTCTGTTTAGTTTTGGTAGAAAAATACTTTGTGTTTTAAACGCCTAAAATGAGAAGGAAAAGAGGTCCTGTGGAGTTTTAGAAATGCAGAGCCATTTAGAACTGCTAAAAGAGATATGGCTCTTACTGAGTCATGCAGACAGGGTGAGATAAGACATCGGTGGCCCAATCAGTGATGTTTTTCTTGTCTTCTTGCCAGGTGGACCAGGAGAGTAGAAAATACACCCTGTCGTCTGACACTGAGCTGAACTCTGTGAGATCGCTGACGCTGGGCAAAGTCACTGGTGAGTCTCATCACATAATAATGACACTATCGGTGGCCTGGTGGCTCCACTCTTAAGAGCTCAGAGATGATTTCACCAGCAGCACCGTGAGGGAATAGGTCTGCCTCACACTCTGTCTTAAAGGTTACGCCAGGTCCTTCTCACGTCACCAGGCAGCCTGTCTTGTCTATCAGTGTCTCCTGCCATCGAGTGGCTTCACCGAGAGTGACGTCTGTCCCCCACTTCACTTTGATTAGTGTGTGTGTGTGAGGGGGGGAGCAATCAATTTGGAGTGTGTGCTTGTGTTGTTGCCATAGAAACTTTTATCTTTAATTTAGCAACTGGCTGTGGCTAAATCTAATTTAAGGACTAAGGAATTATTGATGTGACAAACAAGACTTCTAACTGATGCAATAGAGCTTGTTTGTGCAGCTCACTTCAGCATCACTTGGAATCATATGCTAATCATAATATTTTCCCCTCGGTCTATTGTTATATTGTGAATTAGAGGAAGAATCGCCAGACTCCAAATAATACTACACATAATCCTGTATTTTTTTTTTTCTATCTGTGGTCATAGCAATGCTACTACAACAGCCTTTTTAGATAGTCTGTCAATGTTTTTAAAGAATTCAGACTAGGGTTGTTATAGTTAATCTAAACTAATACTAAATCAAACTAAATCAAATTATGTAATAAAAGTTAGAGTTAGAAATACACATTCACTAAATAAAAAACAATGCAGCAGGGAATTCTTGTATATCACATTCTACATTTTCACAGGTTCTATACATAAAGTTATAAAACCTGAAAACCTAAAACTAAATATAAGCCAAAATAAAAAGTCAGTTCCTCAATAGAAATGATTACGCACCCAAATAAAACTAAACAGATATACAAATTAGAAGTAAACCAATGAAAAAATCTAAAAGAACAGATTTTGGGGGGATTTAGAATGTTTGTCTGGCAGTGAGGGTGTACAGTATTCTAGAATTCTGTGGCAGTTAGAGAGTGTAAAAACATGCAAACACATTTAAGGATTTTAATGAATGTATGCATACATTGAGATGCACATTTAATTTATTCTGAGAAGCCAGCGCTGCATCACATTAACGAGTCCAAATCTATCTTCTGGCCACAGGCACGGAGACCTTGGATGAGCGAGTGGCGGTGGCCGGCTCCAGGGGCTTTGTGGGCTGCTTCTCGTCGGTGCAGTACAACCACGTGGCACCGCTGAAGGCAGCGCTGCTCAACCGCGGCAGCTCACTGGTCACCGTCCGTGGCAACCTGGTGGAGTCCAACTGCGGGGCACTCTCTGTGTCCACATCCAACTCTCTCTCAGGTGAGCTCTCCACCAATGCCCCCCCTCCCCCCACTAACACCCCCAATGGGATTGTGCTGTGGGAACTTTGGACATTACAGACCATGATCTCAATAGGAGCTGCTCTGATGGGTTTCTATATATATATATATATATATTCAGGCTTTTCTCCCTTTATTTAGATAGGACATAACAGTGAAGACTGACAGGAAGTGAGTGGGAGTTGGGGTGGGGTCAGGATATGACCAGGGGCAGGAAGTGAGTGGGAGATGGGGTGGGGTCAGGATATGACCAGGGGTTGGATTCAAACCGGGTCCCTGTTGGCACTTGGACGCTGCAGCCACTAGAGCCTCTGATTCCCCCGATTGGTTGGCTGAGGATAGTTGGTGGAGTTACTTGGTTGTTAGGACAAATGGAAAAGAAGTAAAAGAATAGAATGGGAAAGTGAAAAGGAAGAGACCTGCCCAGGATACAGCATTGAAGCCTCAGGCATTTTGCCCATCTCTATTACCAGCTACTTCACTAACACAGCCACCTAAGTGTCCTATGCACAACTCACAGCTCAGAGTTGGAGAGACATCAACTGGCTTCTCACCTCATAAAACCCAGAGATATAACAACTTCTCTCTCTCCCTCTCTCTCTCTCCCTCTCTCTCCCTCTCTGTCTCTCTCTCTCTCTCTCTCTCTCTCTCCCCTCTCTCTCCCCTCCCAGACCATGTTGAGGAGCCGGACAGAGCTAATGACCAGGATGATGGCGTGACCCAACATGACTCAGCAGTAATCGGAGGTTGGTTTTTACTACCTGGCGTCACCTCATTGCTCGCTTGCACTCGCTGATCTGTGAAACGAGCCGCGCTCGGCTTTTACTTCCTCTTTTATTTCTCATCTCTCCGATCGCCCACAGAGGATACATCGATTTGATCTCTCAACTCGCTAGTTATGTCATCAGTTTCCGCAGACCATTTTCCCCGCAATAAAATAGTCAACTAAAAAAGAAATACGCTTACACTCTTGCTGTGTATATGAATGCATTTAAATGAAAAGGGATTAGAAAAGAGCACACTGCGTCTTCCTGTTAAAATGGTTTTGCTCACACCAAAGGGTAAGTTCTCTTTATCAGACAACAGATGTGTTCTTTTCCATTCTAATGGTGTTTTTCTAAACTCTCCCTTTCACTGGATGGACAAACTGTTTTCACTGTCTGAAAAAGAAAATCGATCTGTAGTAAATGGATGAATGGATACTTGGAGAGATGGATGGATGAATGGATGAAGGGCTGCAGGTTGTTTCTTGCTGTCCTGCTGTAAACCTGGAGCCGGTGCTGATGCTGATGGTGTGTTGCTGTCCTGCTGTAAACCTGGAGCCGGTGCTGATGCTGATGGTGTGTTGCTGTCCCCTCAGGAGTGGTGACAGCGGTGGTGTTCAGCAGCGTGTGCGTGCTGGCCGTGATGAGCCGTTTTCTGTACCAGCACCGGCAGGCTCAGCGCGCGGCCAGCCTCCAGGAGAAGGAGACCCAGCGCCGCCTGGACGCCGCCTACCACGCCGAGCTCCACATGCACAACTCCACGCTCCACCACTCCACGCTCCACATGCGCGACAGCCTCCGCGAGTACTACATCTGACCAGAGCAGAGCCCTCCTCAGTCCTCTGACTAGCCTCCAGCCAAGGACCCTGTCCTGTCCCTGTAATAGCTGCCTGTCTGCATGGATGGAAACTGACAGCCTTTCTGTTCCATGTCGGACTTGTGAAAAAATAGGGGGGAAACTGAGATTTTAAAAAAGCAGCTTCCAGTGTAGGTAGTAGCTCTTAGTTGCACAGTGACCCGGATGAGTTTGTCCTGCTAAAGCTGTGAGTGAGGAAAGAAGAGAGAGAGAGAGAGAGAGCAGGGGGGGGAAAGAGAAGGAGAGAGAGAGAGAGAGAAGGGGGGGAAAGAGAAGGAGAGAGAGAGAGAGAGAGAAGGGGGGGGAAGAGAAGGAGAGAGAGAGAGAGAAGGGGGAAAGAGAAGGAGAGAGAGAGAGAGAGAGAGAGAAGGGGGGGAAGAGAAGGAGAGAGAGAGAGAAGGGGGGGGAAAGAGAAGGAGAGAGAGAGAGAGAGAGAGAAGGGGAAGAGAAGGAGAGAGAGAGAGAGGGGGAAAGAGAAGGAGAGAGAGAGAGAGAGAGAAGGGGAAGAGAAGGAGAGAGAGAGAGAGAGAAGGGGGGGAAAGAGAAGGAGAGAGAGAGAAGGGGGGGGAAGAGAAGGAGAGAGAGAGAGAGAGAAGGGGGGGAAAGAGAAGGAGAGAGAGAGAGAGAGAGCAGTGATAGTGGCTTGTGACAAATTGATTCCTACTGGAGAGACGGCCGAGTCAGGTTGAATGGTGAATTAAGTCAGTGTTAGGAAGGGAGCTCCAGCAACCACCACGGAAACTGGCCTCCTTTTCGGCCATTGTAGGTCACTAGGGGAGGGCGAAGGGAAGGCCAAAGATGTGTGTGCTGAAAAACAGGCTTTTGCAGGAAGTGACAGAGTACGCTGAGGGTCGTGGTATATTACAGAGCGAGGTGCTTGATGCCAGTAGGAGAGAATTGATTGAGTCCAAAACCCTTAATTACAGCTAATTTTGTCAAATTATGGCATCATGGCAGAGTGGTCAATGTGGCAAAAACAGGCATACTGGCCATGCATGGTGTGCACGAGAGGATATTTATGTCTTTATTTATTTATTTTGTTTAAATACCCCTGCTCAGTTTTCATTCCAAAGTGAAGCTATTGTTGGGAGATAGCCCTCCATAGGCACGGTTCTGAATGACCGCTGCACTTTGGGAACTTAGTGCTGAGATCCTAAGGCTCTAAGTACTAAGGAAGCTAAGGAATGTGGTCATATAGAAGTGCTGTACCACTGTGGAGGTTCTTCACTTCAGGGAGATAAGTATATTAAAAAATACATCCAGTTTTACAATCTATGACAGAAGCTCCTGTCTCTTTGGTGGCTTGGAGATTATTATGGTCTGCCTCTTGTCCCATTTGTGTGGGGCTGTGGAGCTCACGTGGATTGTGCTTTGTTAGATAGGGTGTGGAAGAACATCTAAACGTATTTTCTTCAATGTACTGTTTTATGCTAAAATAAGTTGTGTGAATGGTGATTGTATTGGCAAAATCTCCATCATGAAGACAAGAAACATCTGATTATGGTTACGACTACATTCATTGAGGATGTGAAAATGCAAACATTTCAGAACGCTTCTCCTTGTGCAAAAATCATGGTTGAGGAAATGACTACTGTACACCCTTTGCACTCTGATGGTTTGGCAGTTTAATTGCTATTTGGATGGCTATTTAATTTCTACTATGTTATTTCAAAGACATCTGCTTTTATTTTGTAAAGAACATGACATACAGTACAGGAGGAAATTTATGACGTCTTAAGCTGCTTCAAATTACCATGTCTACATGTAACAAATTCTGGTTTTAGGTCAGTCAATACTCAGGGAGATTAATAGTCAATGAATCAATAATTATTACAGAATCTATCTGAAAAAATATGTCTAGAATTTGAGAAAATGTGGAGTGCTGAAGTATTTATTGACAACAAAATGGATTCCTATGGTTAGTCCCATGATTATGTTTCTCTCCTGCTTTTTACTCTTGTATATTTTGATGCTATGTTAATCATGCTTTTACCTACCTGGGTTTTGGCCTTTCAAAAGATCCTCAGCAGTCGAATGAGACATAGCCTACCCTCTACCCACTGGACTACACCTGCTCTCGTTCTTGTTTAATACCACATAAGCAGCGATCTGATCAGATCAATCATTCAGAGACTGACTATGAAATATTAGCAACACTAGACCGACACAGAAATGCAATATATAAACAACGATTCAAAGAAAGGCTGGCTAAATTATTGTTCATTTTCCTTTTAATTGAAGTGTCCTTTTCACTAAATATATTAATCTGAGACTATTTTCTATTTCTATTGATATTATGGTTATTTTGGGGGTGGGGGCTGTTTTGTATACATATTATGTACAGGTATATGTATGTTTAATAAACTTGCCATTTTTATACATCTGTACTGTGCTCCTTCATGTGAATAAGAAAAGAGGGTCTCACATATGGAACATTTCTATAGAAACGTATAGGCAGGGTGCGATTTGTAGGGGGGGGGTGGTGGTGAGGATTTCCCCCCCTCTGGTTTTCCTATCCCTACCTCTGCTAAATTATTTTTATCCCCGGTGGGGACAACATTTATCCCCCTCTGCCCCTCATATTGATTAATGCTACTTCATATAAGTAAAGCGCTGCAACGTGAAAACAGTCTAGTAGGCTAGCCTACATAATAATCTGACATCAGAAACGCACCGTCACCGTCAGCACTGCTGACAGAGTGGCTGCGTGATAACTTAATTTGGCCTTGATCGTGCAGGACATTTCAGAATGTCGAGTGTGTAATCCATCATAAATGGCTAGTTTCAATGGAAAAGTTAGCTGGACAAATGAAAGAAAACTCGAAGGATTCAGTGAAGCATATTGTCATATTTTAGAACCTTCAAAATGTAGAAAACTGATGCAACTGAGATGGAGGACAACTGCGCGTAGAGTAGAACGTAGGCCTATTGGAAAGGCCTACGTTCTACTCTAAGGAGGAACTTACATTAAATGAGGAGATATTTGCTGAATGTCACAAAAAGTGTTACAGAAATTGCTTGGCATCGCTTATTCAATGGCTCTCCACCGAAACACCTGTAGTTTGCGGAGGACGAACGAGAAAGCACTCGTTTGATAAATCAGCCAGTAGGCTAGGCCTAGTAGACAAATAACTTTCAGAAATAATCTGTAGGCTACTGCAAAAACGAATGTTGGTGGGTATTTAAACTAGCGGGTGTTTTAACAGCTGCAAGAAATAGAAGCTCCATATGGTCTTTATGTTCTGGTTCGTAAATTATTTTCATAAAACTTCAAGTTGCCCTATAACTTTACTCTCCAAACTCTTCACTGCACTGTAGCCGATTAACTGACAGTATGATAGTAGGCTATTTATTTTCTGTAGGCTGATAAACACATTTATTTTTTCAACTTTTGCAATATTACGCACTTAGCTACTGAACGCAAATCAGCAGGAGAGAGATGAATGATGAATTTCATCAAGCCGAAATTCACATTAACAAAAAAAAAAAAAAAACATAGTCCAGTCCATACAACTTAATTTCAATTTCAAAAGAAATACTGGACTATGTTTTTTTTTGTTTTTTTAAACGGCGACGAAATTGTGAATTTCCAGAGCGTGTTACTCCACACTTGGCAATCGACTCCTACGGACTTTCCCCTAAAGATGGCAGCAAAGATGGCAACATTTCCGGAAAGGTACTGGCTTGATGAAATTCATTCTGGACTCTCTATCTGACCACATAAAGTCCTCGGGATACTTCGGTTTGGCTTTAGGGACCCTCTACTCACTACCACGTAAGTGTAATGTTGTTTGGAACTGTAGAAGAGGTAGAATAATGCCCTTCTCACTTCCACGCTAACGAGCTTTGACTAAAAATGGTAAAATCGAACTTTCTCAAAACACATCCGAATAACATGATTTTGATGTCAACTCAACTTGTGTACTCCCAATCATCCGTAAATTGATCTAAAGTGCATTTTACTCCGGATAATTCCTTTAAGACTTCAGTGCCATCATATACAACGTTTTTTTACACAACATATACAGAAAGGATGGAGGCAGCAAAAGTAGAGGAGTCATTTCAGATGGGGCAAGAACAAGGTGAATTTGTATGCTTGTCAAAACGTTGTCCTACCCTGCATTAGAGGAGCTGATCATCATACTGTACCAAGCACACGCGCTGATTAAAGTCATACACCACGGTACACTAAAACTAAAAAATTTATTAAAAATCCCCTGGTTTTTACACAAATCGCACCCTGCGTATAGGAATCATAGTTGCAGAATACTTGCATGATACATTTCAAGTGCTGGCTTTTATAGTTCATACTAAAATGGCATGCAATGTAGGTCCTAATATACATACTTGTTATGTTGCTGGACATGAAATGGGGCCATAGTGTGTTAATACACTGTTATGAATATGAATTTGACAGGGTTTTTCCATAGGAGCTCTCTGATTGACAGTTTAGTCCAACTGTGAGTGTTTTCTACAATAAATACAGAGTAGAATCTTTTATACAGATGTTGAGGTTTTATTGTAGTTTTGTTTTTTATTGAAGCTAGATTTTGTACACTACAGTGTTCCTTGAGGGTTTATCATGATAGGTGTCATTTGTAAGGGTTCCCAGTCTGGTTGTCTTTACATGCTATTTTAGTAGAAAAGTCCAACTGAAAATCAACATAGTTCAAAGTATTTCATGAAGTCTTTCAAATGAAGGGACAACTTTAGTGCTTTTCCATATCCCCCTCCTCATGTGCCTTACATAAGCATGTCACGTTCTGTGCTTGTCATCATAATGACTATTTCAGCTCAGACGTTGGTAATCACATGCATTCGCACTACGGTGTCTCAAAGCTTGTATCTCCATCATCAGGCTCGCTCTGTTGTGATGAAGGGGTTTTGTATCCACCGCAGACAGACACATGAAAAGCGCGGAGCAGCGTAGTAGTCTCTTCTGTTGAGACCTCAGCGAATGGATCTGAGAGTGTGTTCCTGCATTGTTTCTCAGACCTTAATAGCAGGCTGAAGAGGGTATACCTTAATGAGCTGCACGCTTGTGTTTCTCTCCAGAAACGGCTTGCTTTTAGTCGACTGCTTACATTTGATACAGTAATTTGTTATCCATTATGTGCCATTAAATCACAAAACCCCTGTGCTGCATAAAAGAGGGGCCATTCTCTAAACTACCTGCTTTCTCTGTCTCAGTCAGTTATTTGCCTCTGTTCTTTCAGAGCTACACATTTTGCTCTGGTATTGTATACCATCGCTATGCTTATTCCAGTCTTGACTGGCTAGCGTGTCATCCACAGTAAAACTACATTTGGAATTCATTCTGTTATATCAGAAAGTCCCTTATAAACATCCATAGCAGCCATTTTAGTGCACGTGCACACACACACACACACACCCCAAGCTAAAAATGTAACATCACATCATCATCATTATCTAATTTTGATTTATACTGCAATAGAAGCTCTCACGGAATAGAATTTCATTGGTGCAGTTTCATGGAAATATGTTCATGTTACTGTATACTAATTGTATACATACTGTATGTTATCAACATTAATACATCTATAAATAAATAAAGCACTATGGACACCTTTATGGAACGTGCTACTGAAATCCTAAATTGTGTGCATGCTGATCAACAAGCCAAGATTCTGTGTGTATGGTACAGCTTGATGTGATAATGACCTTTCTTTCTCTCTCTGTAGTAGTTTTGTTGTTACATGCAAATGACAAACCCCATCAGAACTTTAAAGGCTGGTCAGATGTTTTTAAAACAAACTTTCTCCAGTTGAAGTTGAAGATCTGAAAGAGCGATTTTCTGTCTGATTTGCTCCGATATCACTGAAATTGTATTAATCATAGGGCTTAAAGTTCTTAAAAGCTCCTAACAAAATCAGCTATTAACCTGCTGAGCTGAGTTTGAATCTGTGCATTCCAAGATTTCTTTTGATAAAAGAAGAACATTCAAATAAGATACAAACAATGAAAAAAGCTGCATTCTTCTAGCCATAGTCTAGCCATAAGCTTTATCGAAGTAATAATTAATTTGGAGAGACTAACTCAAAATGATAGTCTAAGCCTTTCAGTGGACATATTTCTATGCCATACACAGTAGTGGATTTTCTGAGATCCATACAGATTTTGTGATCAGGGTGATCAGGGTGATTTTGTTATCAAAAGCCTACTGTAGCGCAAAAAGGTTGGTCTTATTTTTCTTAATCAGTCATGGGTGTGTTTTGGGCGTAACATCCTTTAAACCAATGAGACTGACATCTGTCATTCCCTTTAACAGCAAGCAGCGCAACTTCAAATAGCACATTGGTATTTTGATGGTCACCGGCACATGTGAAGGAATCTGCTTGTGTAACGGAGGCGAACTGAGCTTGCATGCTAGTTGCGCGTGTATATCCTCACACCCCTAACCTTAAGAACGCTTCTAACCGCTGAGTTTTTAGCTCAGTGGTTAGAGCGTTTGACTCCCATGCCGGTGTGTGTTGAGGTGGCGGGTTCGAGGGCCATGAGCGGTGGATGAACTGACCTCTGTGCCATTTTGTCCCTGTTCAAGAAAATACCACATATCTAATGAACATTGGAGTCAGACCCGTTAACTGAAAAGAAAAAATATTAAATGCTTTCAAGTCAATATGCTGAAAGGATTTGAATTGAACATGAAATAGAGATAAAAGGCACAATCAACAGGCAACATGTGATGTCCTGCAGGACCTTTGATCACTTATCTTAAAGATCATATAGCTATGTATAATTCAAAATAAAAAAAGACATTGTTTGTCTTCTCACAGGCAGGATTTGTCTCAAACTACAGCAGCATGCAGTAGTTCATACTGGATCACGGCATCACTCAAGCAAAATTGGTCATTAAAACTTCAGAACGATAATTTAATTCAAAGACGTTAGAGAGAGATTTCTAATGCAGACAGTGAGTAAACAGCTCTTTGCACACACAAATACTTTTGGCAGAGAGCACCAGGAAGAGGAATCAAAAGCCTGTGACCATTTTCATTGTAACCGTGGCAGCCGTAGGTGACATCTGGCACATTTGTACCTCACTCTGCTCAGAATTTACCTGAGGTTTCCTGTATGAAATGAATAACCAGACTGATTCCTTAGGCCTCTATTTACTGTCCAACAAGCACTGTCCTTCACTTGATGGTGCTATATGGAGTAAAGAAATTACCAAGAAACAATCACAGAATGTGAAGGAACAGCTGTTTCAACATACTGTCAAAAACGTCTATGCTGTGTTGTCCGCATATACTGAATTTAGCATGCGACCCAGCTAGTGTCTGCCTGCCTGTCTCTTCTAATGTGATGTGGGACCTTCTGTGGCGCTATCAGTACTCACTGTATCAGAGACAGTGCAGGTCAATGGAAGAGTGTTGTGTGGGCTACGTGACTCAACAACTGGACTCCAATCAAATTCCCCAAAGCTCCTTTAACCAGAGACAAACATAAAATGGTATTTTATGGTGAACATTATGTGACATCATGTAAAGACACTGAGCTCTAATTAGACTAAATCCCAGAACCCAACAGACCAGCCAGGGTATACTGTACTCACACACAAATCACCAAATGAGCCCGTTCTGAAAACAAGCCCAGAACATGCAAAGCATATCATAGCATGAGTGCTCAGAAAGAGCCCACGCAAATGACAGGGTGCCTGCAGAGTAACATGATGACTTAATGGACAAATCTACATACATTTACCTATCACATTCAGGGTGGAAGGTTTCCCATGGCTGTAATTAAATATGACTTAAAGTTGAAACATGTTCAGTTCCATTATTCAATCCCTAGGATTTCATACCTACTCCACCTTAAATGTAGCCTGGAAAATCCAGACCCTGATAATCTAGAAAGATTAAGGGCCTGGCAAAGAACAATGTAATGGCCCAACTTGAAGGGCGGCAACAAGCATGCATTTAAAAATCTCACTGCACGCAATTGGATAACACTAGACCATGTTTACTCTGAATTATTTCGGACTTCGACACAATCGGATAACACTACGAACAATGTGTACTGTCCTCCAACGTTGCTTCATCAGTTTAGCTGGTTTCCCAGAATGTTGGGGTAAAAGTAACGTGCATCATTGCTCTTTGCCAGAGTGTCTCGCAGAGACAATTCCATTGTGCTCTCGCGAGAACTCTGGATTTCCAGGGTACCTTAAATGTTGTTCAATTTGAGGAATTTAAATTTACACAACCTGAAATAATGAAATCTCCTAATCTGAGACTGACATCCGATCTGAGCGACATCCGATCTCTCACTTGAGATCATGCTATTGCTTTTGTTGTTTTGTTTTCCTGCCCTGAAGCCCATGTCTCATTTACATCAACAAAGGTCTAAAGGCTATCGGGTCAACTAGTATTAAAATGAGGAGCTGATGCTGCCTGCGTCCTGGTAGAATACAAACACAGAAAATCTTTTCAAGGGTAGAGAGAAGGACCAAGCAGCCCCATCTCAGAGTGAGCACCCAGCAAATGCTTGTCGTTGAATATGGTCCTACCTGAAACAATCATCTACCAAATTTTCCTCTCAGTGGTAACACTACAGTAACTGGCATTTGCATGAACATGTTTTTTGCCTTCGGTATGCTTTCGGATGAGCAGAGGAGTCTCAAGGCACCACTACCAGTCCTCTTAGCCACAGCAGTGTTCCATAATATCCTCCTGCAAGTCTTGCTACCAATATTTACTTTTAAAGAAACCTGGGAGGTTAACAGTATCATTGTGATTTTGGCGCTCATCATTCATTCCGGGGCCTCTAGCATGTCTTCCAATGTGTGGCTGAGTATTTTCTACTACACCAAGATCGTGTCCTCCCAAAACAGAATCTTCGTCTGGGTTAAGAGAAACATCACCACTGAGGTGTATGCAGGGCTGATCGTGGACAAGATCTACCTGATGCTTTTCACCCAGCTTCCTGGCCACTACTCCTGCCAACGTCTCATCTCTGGCCAATACCACAGCTGGCCTTGAGGACAGGTCAGTGTGGAATTCCATACAATATGTCTTCAGACGTGTTCACATAGGCTACTTGCTCACGTTCATCTGGTTGATGATGTGGGTTTGGAGTTGCACCCTGGTCTACATCTGCAGGCATATGAGGAGTATGGAGGGGAGCAGTAGTCCATTCTCCAACCCCAAGCTGCGGAGTCAACTCCGAATGGTGGCCAGGGGCATCGTGCAGACCGTCCTGTACGTCATCTGTGCTGTGTCACAGGTCATCAATCTACTTCCACATTATGCGGTTTTGATTACCCAGGACCGTGTGTATTTGCACAACGCTTCAATAGCGGTGTACACTTTGGGGACAACCATCAATCTGGGACTGAGCCAGCACCTGTTCAGAGAGCAGTCAAGGTTACAGTATGACCACGGTTACTTCTGGGGATTGTTGGAAGTGTAAGAAAAGAGTTTAAAGTAACGTGTGTGTGTGTATGTGTGTGTGTGAACCATTGTAGATTCTATGTGAGGTGTCAAGGTAATTCATGTGATAGTGATGTGGAGTTTACCTTAAACCTTATCGAAACGTTTAGAAAAACTGAATAACTTTGACCAGTTATCTGAAAGCACAAGCATGCAGCCAAGTCCTATGGAGCTAAATTTGTCTCAATATTTTTTGCGCAGAGGGGGATCCAGAAACCGTCAGTTTCCAAGCTCGTAATTCTTGATTTCGCTTGCAAACTGACATCTTACAAAGATTATGGAAATTAAACACCACTTTTTCCATCAAAAAGTTACAAATATGAACTTTTATTTTTGGATGTTCGCTAGCTCTGTGTGTTATGAGCAAAGAAACTTTGGTTATGGATGTCCCCATCTACTGGACTGCCATCTACTGGATTAGAAAGTGTCAGCAGGCTACTTGGATCTGTGGCTTTCCATAAAGTTTGTCTCAAAAAATACGTCTCAAAAAATGCTGATCCACAAATGCAATGAAAACTGTGTGCTGGTGATCCACAAATGCAAAATCACATTTCACAAATGCAATTTTCAGTTTACAAATGCCATTTCATTTACAAATACACATCTATAATTGTGAAAACCAATTTACAAGTTACAAATATGATTTTTTTATTTGTAGATATCAAAACACACATGCAAATCAAGAAATATTTGTGGATCCCCCTCTGCGCATATACAAATATTATTGAGACAAATTTAGCTCCATACAAGTCTAATTCAAAGCTACCACAGGCATCATTTGTTTTTTTCTCACATGCAGGGTTAGTCTCAAACCACCAACAGCATAGGTCATGCTGGATCGTGAGAACACTCAAGCATAAACTGAAATAAAAGTCTGTTATCAACTTCAGAAGGATCACTTCCTTCAAAGAATTTAGAGAGTTGATATTTCTCTCCCAGCTCTGTGCACACACATCTGATACTTTTTGCAGAGAGCCCCACAAAGAGGATTCAAAAGTAGATGACATTTGACATGATGTCAACTTTATTTTTAAAAGATTTTTTAGATTAATCTCGCCATGGCAAGACATTTTTTTTCTTCATGTGTGGCCCTAAAACTATGTTGTAGATGTCCCACCCTGATAGAGGACATACAATATTTTGTGGACCTAAACCTTTCCCTACATTTGATTATGAAAAAGTATTTTTATATGATTTGGTTATACAGTATATTATAATGTCCCATGGCCATATTAAGTTACCAAGAACTTGCCAGAAAGGCAGGGCTCAATGTTAATTTTTAAAAGTGGTTGCCAACCAGGTATTAAGTTTGGTTGTGAAGGCCAACCAAATCTGGTTGCCGCTTGTTACAATTTGGTAACCAAGGGCAACCGGGCAACCATAAATGTAAAGCCCTCCAGTAAGGATCTGCAGGAGCCTTGATCACTTACCCTCCAGAATTAGTGGCACCTTTGCAAAGATGACTAAAAACAGGTACCTTCTTAAGCCTCCCTTTGCCAGTAAAAAACTTGTAATATTCTCCTATGACACCCCATAAAGTTGGAGAATACAAAGCAAGGAGATTTAAGACCATTTGTCTTTACAAAATCTCCCGAGATTGTCCAGATTCCTAGGTCCACACTTGCGACTTCCCCTCTTTCCCCTGATGTTGATCTGGACGTTTGTTTTGGTCAATTGACCTGATGAATGATCCAATCCACCTTTAGTGGTCTTAAGTATATAAGTATAAGTATATATACTCTTTTGATCCCGTGAAGGAAATTTGGTCTATGCATTAATCCCAATCCGTGGATTAGTGAAACACACACAGCACACAGTAAACACACAGTGAGGTGAAGCAAACACTATGCCCGGCACAGTGAGCTGCCTGCAACAACAGCAGCACTGGGGGAGCAGTGAGGGGTTACGTGCCTTGCTCAAGGGCACTTCAGCCACAGCCCACTGGTCGGGGCTCGAACCGGCAACCCTCCGGTTAACAAGTCCAGAGTGCTAACCAGTGGGCCACGGCTGCCCCAACTGTTTTAACTGTAAATATAGGCATTTTCAACAAAGTACCAGTTTGTATAGCCATTCGATGACTTAATGTCAACACACTTTCTTTTTATTTAAATTTAGTGTATTCTCTTGTCTTTCCCAAAATGACAAGGGGATTTAGCATACAGGATGTATGTGTCACCTTATTTACAAGGATACAAGGATACAAGGAAGTTTATTGTCACATGCATATAGTTACTGAAAGTAAGAAATGCAGTGAAATTATGTCTGGTGTCAGCCTATTTGTGCATTTATGGGTGGGGGGGGGGGGGGGTAAAAAGTGCAGTAGAAGAGGGGTTTAGTAGATTAAGTGGCAAGGGCTGCATAAGAAAGGTGGGGAGGATTGGGATTGGGGGGCACCAACAAGGAGCACCCAAGAGCAACAGGGGCAAGGAAAAACTCCCTTACCAAGGAAGAAACCTTGGGCAGATCCAACCCAACTGCCAGGGGTCTTGGTGTGTGTGTTGGGGGGATGACAAGGGAGATGGGATAGTGTGCTGTGTACAGTATGTGGGGAGAGGGCAGTGTGCAATATGTGTGTTGGAGAAGCTTCCTGATGAAATAATGTGCTGTGTATGTAGGGGAGAGGGGGGGGGAGTGTACTGCAAGTATGGTAAACATAACTCAACATAAATTTGCTTCCCTTCAATTGTGGATTTTTCCTCTTTGTTTACATTGTGAGATTACAATAAATTGCCAAAAAATATTTTTTATACCCGTTTTTAGTCAACTTTATCAAAGATACTAATAATTCTGGCTACATGTTCTTGCTTCTGTTACATTTTGTATATACAACTTTTCTTGGGGTGCCAATGAGGGCAATGGGTTTTTGCTAAAAAATATTTATTTCTTTATGAGATTTTCCTTTTTCTCAACATACATTTGCTTCCCTTCAATTGTGGATTTTTCCTCTTTGTTTACATTGTGAGATTACAATAAATTGCCAAAAGATTATTTTTTATGCCCGTTTTTAGTCAACTTTATCAAAGATACTAATAATTCTGTATAATTCAAAGCATCACAGACATTGTTGGTTTTCTTCCCACACACAGGATTTGTCTCAAACTGCAGCAGCATAGTTCATACTGTATCACGGCAACACTCAAGCAAAAAATCTGTCATTAAAACTTCAGAACGATCACTTTTAAGCTTTAAAAAGCTACATTGTGTAGTTCTTGGGTTAATTCTTGAAAATTCTCTCATCTATGGAAGAGTGTTGTGTGGCTACAGTACGTGACTCCAACCGACAACTGGACTCCAATCAAATTCCCCATAGCTCCTTTAAAGAAGCACTATGCAGGTCTGGTTATTCCTTCACTGTTTGGGTTTTCGCCGGATTTGGACTGACATTTTTCACTACACAGCTCTCCCTGCAACTTCAGTAGCAAGTGACTGCTACGCTAAACCCCCACTAGCTAGCGAGTTAGCCATCAAGAAACCAAGCTAAACACATACAGGGCTCACAATAAAACGGTCGAGCAAACACATTGTTCAAGAGACTATCAAACCACATTATAAAGACGAAGTTCACCCAAGGGTAGGATACTTATAATTTCAACAGCAACAAAGTCAAGTCGGCGTCCGTTTTGCAGTCTTCTTCGAAACTACAATCTGACTACATTTTTGAGGCGTGATTGGATATTTCCGCTGAGTAACATCCAGATTTACCCGGACCGGGTCCAGAAAGTTGCATATTCGTTTTTCCCGCGGAGAAGCGATAGGGGGAGATGAAACACCCACCAAACGACCCAGAAAGTGTTGTAGAACCATCAGAACGACTCTCAACCTGCATAATTAAGGTCATTTTTGCTAAAATTGTTGCATAGTGCTTCTTTAATCAGAGACAAACATAAAATGGTATTTTATGGTGAACATTATGTGACATCATGTAAAGACACTGAGCTCTAATTAGACTAAATCCCAGAACCCAACACACCAGCCAGGGTATACTGTACTCACACACAAATCACCAAATGAGCCCGTTCTGAAAACAAGCCCAGAACATGCAAAGCATATCATAGCATGAGTGCTCAGAAAGAGCCAACACAAATGACAGGGTGCCTGCAGAGTAACATGATGACTTAATGGACAAATTTACATACATTTACCTATCACATTCAGGGTGGAAGGTTTCCCATGGCTGTAATTAAATATGACTTAAACAAAGTTGATGTTCAGTTCCATTATTCAATCCCTAGGATTTCATACCTACAGTACTCCACATTAAATGTTGTTCAATTTGAGGAATACAAATAAGTCAGGGAGTAGTGGAGTTAATTTTAGGCTTAGGCAGTAACACAACGGTAAGTGTACATAACTTATAATGAATTCATGCATGAATTAAATCATGATTTATGTATTACTTCATTCTTTAATATCAGGAATTGACATGAGTTCATAGTCTGTCATTCATGACCTCATGCATGAACAACACATCAACTAAAGCATTACTGTAGGTACGGTGGGCACATTGTTATGATTTATTAAGCATGATCATGATTATTATTTTTTCTGCCACAAATGTGGTCATCACTGCTCAAATTCTGACTTGTGCAGTTCTCTAAACACATGTCATTATTCACAACTTAAATTGAGGGGGCACAGATATGATGAACTTATGGGCAATTAACCTTAAATTCATGTAATCATGATGATCATTCTTAAGAAATCATAAATCATAATGATGTACCCACTGTACCTAATGCTTTAGTTGATGTGTTGTTAATGCATGAGGTCATAAATGACAGACTATGCACTTCTGTCAATTCCTGATTATTCATAAGATATAAAGGAATGAAGTAATGCATAAATCATGATTTAATTAAAGCATGAATTCATGATAATTCATGTACCCTTACTGTAAGGTGTTACTTTATTTTGCATGTGCTTGTTCATGGTCCACTGGATTCAAATATAACTAACAAACTAGCACCTGAAACAACAGAGGACAGTGTACAGTGGCATGTACAATGTACACAATGAGTGAGGAACAACCTTTGGTGTTCTGCCAGGAAGCTCAGTGGAGGACCTCCCAAAAACAAAGTGCACTTTGCAGTTCAAGGTGACACAAGCTCTCTTAGATAGATGTGATATTATCAGAGGAAAAAAGGACATGGATGTGCTGCCAATGGGAATGTGCTGACCTTGTTTTTCTATGGACCAACACACCACATAAGTGGACATCAAATATCTGATTCACACTGAATGAGGAGGTGTCCTTAGAGCAGGGCATGGGAAGGGTGGCACACCATGATGGAGTCAACATAACCTGATCAGCAGGGATGTAGTGGTAAAATAAGAGGTGGGTAAACTATGAATTCTGTAAGGTGGACTGTGCCATGCGGTATCAGATTTTATTTTTTTTAAAAAGGCATTAAAAACATGTTTGATGATGGTGGAGGTTATTGTCCAATATTTATTTTAACCTGAGCTATCTCTATACAGACTCTGACATTGTTGCAGCAATGAATCCTTCATCTAGTCCTTTAGACATTTTACCAGCCACTCTTCTCAAAAAAGTGTTTAGTGCTATAGGCCCTAGTCTGCTATCAATCTTAGGTAATTCTCTTTCCTCAGTGTGTGTCCCTGACCTTTTCAAGACAGCCAGTGTCCAGGCCCTCCTAAAGAAACCTGGCCTTAATCCTTCCATTCTAAAAAACTTTTGTCCAATCTCTAAATTGCCCTTTATCTCCAAAATTCTGGAAAAACTGGTCTTGATGCAACTTGTGTTACTCTTGAAGTGTTATAGGGCAATAGCATCCTGGAGAAATTTCAGTCAGGTTTTCGTCCTATGCATAGCACTGAAACTGCTCTTATCAGGGTAACCAATGATCTACTAATGGCAGCTGATTCTGGTGAGCACTCTGTTTTGGTGTTGTTGGATCTAACCGCTGCTGTTGATACTATTGATCATGCTTTTTTAATTAGAAGACTAAGAGAATGGGTTGGCATATCGGGTCCTGCTTTGGACTGGTTCAAATCCTATTTGTCCAACAGGACATTTTTTGTTTCAAGGTAATTTTACTTCCTCTACCTCAGCTATTACTTGCGGTGTTCCCCAAGGTTCAATTTTTGGACCAATATTGTTTTCCCTGTATATGTTACCTCTAGGCCACATAACATATAATTTTACTGCTATGCTGATGACACACAGCTGTACCTCTCAGTCAAACCAAACATGCTTAACAAGCTAACTGCACTGCAAGATTGCATAGCTGAAGTCCTCAACAAAACAGAAGTCCTTTTCATTGGCCCTGACAAAGTCTATAATCAAGCTCAGACTTTTTTTGGAAATTTAGCCTCAAATAACAAGACTACTTCTAGAAACTTAGGGGTTTTATTTGATACAGATTTAAAATTTGACCAACATGTAAAACTCCCTGTCCAGTCCTGTTATTATCAACTGAGAAACGTTTCCAAAATCAGATCAATGCTCTTTAAAGGACACAGAGCTAATTATACATGCATTTGTTTCATCTCCTGCAGACTTGATTATACTGCAACGCCTTATTCACCTGTTTAAATCGTCATTCCATCTCTCGTTTACAGACTGTTCAGAATTCAGCAGCCAGACTTTTGACAAAGTCTAAATTTAGGAAACACATCACCCCAGTTCTGGCCAATCTTCACTGGTTGCCAGTGAGTTTTAGGATTGATCCTCCTTATAACCTATGAAGCATTACATGGTTTGGCACCTGACTTTTTAAAAGATTTATTAACCCCCTACTGTCCGGCTCGGCCCCTCAGAACCTCCAGCCTGGGACTTTTAGTTGTTCCAGAAAGTAAACTGTCAACTAGGGGTGACCGATCATTTGCAGTTAGAGCACCCAAGCTTTGGAACAGCTTCCATTATAACATCAAATCTGCACCATCAGTGGCTGTTTTCAAATTGAGTCTAAAGACCCACTTATACAATTGCTTTCCTTAAATAGTGAATGATTCCACTCATGTCTCTGCTAATTTATTATCATTATTATCATTTCTGTTTGTTTATTTTGTCTTGGGTACTATACTGTATACTTTTCCTATTTTCTTTTTTTTTATATTTAGTTAAGTTTATGTTTGATAGTTTGTAGTTTGGTAGTTTACTATTTTATAATTATTATTATTATTATTATTATTATCATTACTATTGTTTTGTTTGTTTGTTTGTCTGTTGAGCACTTTGTGCTTTGTGCTTGAAAAGTGCTATATAAATACATTTTATTATATATTATTATTATTTATAACAATATCAGTGGTATATGGTTCCTAGAGTGTACATATTGTGAATATGGATAATACAGTGTGATTTTTGAACGTTTAAAGTTGCAATCGGTGCTTAAACTCGTTTGAGAGATGGATAAACTCTAATAAGAGGTGGCTAAACTCTATTTCTGAAATTTCAGAGGTGGATAAACTGCCACTGTTTACTTGTGTTTAATCTCCACTACATCCCTGCTGATCAGCAAACATAACTAAAATAAACCTGAAATAATTAAATCTCTTAATCTGAGACTGTTTGACCTCAGCGACATCCGATCTCTCACTTGAAATCATGTTATTGCTTTTAATGTTGTGTTTCCCTGCCCTGAAGCCCATGTCTCATTTGCATCAACATCAACAAAGGTCTAAAGGCTATCGGGTCAACTAGTATTAAAATGAGGAGCTGATGCTGCCTGCGTCCTGGTAGAATACAAACACAGAAAATCTTTTCAAGGGGAGAGAGAAGGACCAAGCAGCCCCATCTCAGAGTGAGCACCCAGCAAATGCTTGTCGTTGAATATGGTCCTACCTGAAACAATCATCTACCAAACTTTCCTCTCAGTGGTAACACTAACTGGCATTTGCATGAACATGTTTTTTGCCTTCTGTATGCTTTCGGATGAGCAGAGGAGTCTCAAGGCACCACTACCGGTCCTCTTAGCCACAGCAGTGTTCCATAATATCCTCCTGCAAGTCTTGCTACCAATATTTACTTTTAAAGAAACCTGGGAGGTTAACAGTATCATTGTGATTTCGGCGCTCATCATTCATTTCGGGGCCTCTAGCATGTCTTCCAATGTGTGGCTGAGTATTTTCTACTACACCAAGATCGTGTCCTCCCAAAACAGAGTCTTCGTCTGGGTTAAGAGAAACATCAACTCTGTGGTGTATGCAGGGCTGATCGTGGACAAGATCTACCTGATGCTTTTCACCATCTCCGTCGTAGTGCCCAGCTTCCTGGCCACTCCTGCCAACGTCTCATCTCTGGCCAATACAACAGCTGGCCTTGAGGACAGGTCAGTGTGGAATTCCATACGAAATGTCTTCAGACGTGTTCACATAGGCTACTTGCTCACGTTCATCTGGTTGATGATGTGGGTTTGGAGTTGCACCCTGGTCTACATCTGCAGGCATATGAGGAGTATGGAGGGGAGCAGTAGTCCATTCTCCAACCCCAAGCTGCTTAGTCAACTCCGAGTGGTGGCCCAGGGCATCGTGCAGACCGTCCTGTATGCTATCAGTGCTGGGTCGCAGCTCATCGGTCTCTTTTCATATTTTGTGGTATTGGATGTCCAGGACCGTGTGTTTTTGTACAACGCTTCAATAGCGGTGTACACTTTGGGGACAACCATCAATCTGGGACTGAGCCAGCACCTGTTCAGACAGAGAGCAGTCAAGGTTATGACCACAGTTACATCTGGGGACGGTTGGAAGTGTAAGAAAAGAGTTTGAAGTAACGTGTGTGTGTGTGAGAACCATTGTAGATTCTATGAGGTGTCAGGGTAATTCATGTTATAGTAGAGTTTTCCTTAAACCACGTGGAAACGTTAAGAATAACCTAATTATTATTGACACTAATGCTAAGTATGTTCTTATATAATGATGAAACAGCTCTGTCAGATGTAAGCCTCTGGCATGGACTGCATTTTGTCACCATTTCAAGCTAATCTGGCAAAATGGACACAAATTCCTGTTTTGCCGTAGTGTAACACCATGGCTACATTTACCATAAGGATGTGGCCTTTCATGGTCAACTCTATGCTTCTGTAATAATCAATGGAACTGTCTGCGCTCATGAGTGCTGTTTACTGTATGTGCCATGGCGATCTGTACTGGGAGCTAAAAATAGTCTTCTATTCATAGGCTGCATTACTGCATTTTAATAATTGATTGAAAAGTTATATATTTCAAGTAATTAATAATAAGATACATTTTGTCATGAAATACATTCGTGGCACATGCACTTTGTCAATGTTTGCCAAGCTAAAGAAAACTCCTCAGTGGGAAAAACCATGAAAAGCCAAGCCATTAATATGCCATGGCGTATTAGTTGTCATTTATACTAAACACGTTGTTGCTAACTGTTTAATTTGAATCCAAAGAAAATGTATACCATTCTTATACACTTAGTAACAAATCAAGCACACTCTAAAAGGTAAGTTATCCTTAATAGAAAGAATTTAAAAAATATTTTTGCTTTATAAACTCAATAAAATAACATGTTTAATAACTTTAATCACTGAAGAAATTAGCTTTAGTTTCATGTTTGTTTCATCAGATCACCAGATACTGATCATGATACTCTGCTGTCTGCATTGGTACCAGCTTGTTGATGTTTTTGTAAAATCTTGGTCATTTGTTAGCATTTGATGGAAGCTGATGGAAATTAAACAAGGCTTCTGGAATGTTTTCTAAAATACTTGCAATTTTAAGTCTGTTATGAAAACATTTATTAGCCTAATTCCTCTATTTCTCAACAATTTCTCAACATCTCCACAATTAAATAAATTACCACCCATTAAATATGCATTGTCTTTCTTCATGTTTAAGACATCAGATATGTTTACATTATGTATCTGACAGAGAGAGTGTCTGTTGTCGTGTGCTCCTTTGTTGTATCATTGATAGACGCCTGCACACAGGTCACAAATTATTCATGTGCAGCATCAGCATAACAGATCTGAAAGACTGATGTCCTCTGGCAGCTCAAAGGACAGAGAAATAGGGCCAAAACGGCTGTTTACATGTCTTCTCTAAGGGTTGACATGATTTGATTGACAGCTAAGCATCCCACACCAACATGTTTGGATGAGATGCTGCAGATGTAGGAGCGCGGTGTTTGAAAGGAATAGAATAAGAATGGAGTGCCTTTCGAAACAGATTACCAGAGAGGACTACACCTGGAAGAAAATACTCAAATCCAGGAAAACTAGATGTACCGCAGAGTACTCTGCGGTACAAAATATGACCGCCGCCCAGTCCAGCACATTTTTTCCAGAAAAATAAGTCACGCTTGTCAAATTGCATGTATGTGTGTGTGCATGTGTAGTGTGTGTGTGTGTTTTGTGTGTGTGTGTGTGTGTGTGTGTGTGTGTGCGCATGTGTGTGTGTCTTTATGTATGTGTACATAAATAAAGCAAATCAGGGAACCACCTACTCTTTGCAATAAGTGCCATGGGATCTTTAAAGGAGAATTCCGGTGTGATATTGACCTAAAGTGTGTTGAAACATGATACCGAGTGTGAACGTATGTCTCATAGCCCATCTCGGCTTGTCCCCTTCACTCCAAAATCTGGCGCTAGTTAGCCGATGCTACCAACAGCTTTTTCAATGGTGGTGCTTCGGCATCGGGTTAGCCTTGCAAATAAATCACTGTTTTACACCATTTTCGAGGCTCAATGTATCTCCACACTTCATTGGTAGACTTCCGAGGGCCCTGACATTTAAAACGAGACATTGAGAACTTTGAAAAAGCACTGGTCGTTTACTTACAAGACGATTTATACAGACAGTATCTTCACAAAGTGTAGTGTTTGCAGCCATCTTGAATTTAGTCACGATAAGTCGAGCGACGGGTAAGAATGAACAGGTATGATAAGGGATCAGATTCCAAAAATAATTCTGTGGAAATGCATGGATTCCAGTTGCTGCTACTGGAAGAAACTGGAATCCATGCATTTCCACTGAATTATTTTTGGAATCTGATCCCTTATCATACCTGTTCCTTCTTACTCGTCTCTCGACTTATCGTGACTAAATTCAAGATGGCTGCAAACGCTAAACTTTGTGAAGATACTGTCTGTATAAATCGTCTTGTAAGTAAACTACCAGTGCTTTTTCAAAGATCAACATACAAAAAAAGGTGGTCCTCCTAAACCCTACGGTTCTCGAGATATTCACAGAAAATTGTGTCTGCCCTACCCTCCTTTCAGGGTTCAGTCCAAAACAGACCAAAATGAAAACGATGGTTCCATGCTATCCATGTGGGGCTACATGTCCTCAAGTTTCGTGTATCTGACTATTCGCTGCGCGGCGGTCATAATACTGACTGGATTTGGTGTCAGTATAACCTGTTTTCTTAGTCTACATTTCAACGTCCAATTATATTATGAGGCAATAAATAGTCCAAGAGAGTCCTGACATTAAGAAGATAAACATAATATACCAACTCATCCATACAGTATATCTCTGCAGGTTATATAAACATACTTGCCATTTTAATCATCAGTATCATTGTTTTTTTGTTTTTTTTGCTGGTGAAATGCTTTGAAACTTTGTGCAGATGAGGAGAGTTCCCCGAGAAGACAAACTACCCGCGCAGGAGAGGCCACCAGTAAGCCACATAAAAACACATAAATTAACTGTATCCGCAGGCGCGGGACCCCATGCGGAGATGAAATAGTGCTGCAGGCCGCTCCGCTGGGAATGTTTGTTAAACTATTCTCCTCTAAAGAATGCCAGTCCTGCGGGCACTTTTGCAGTGATTGATCCTTTCCCAGAGTAATTATGGGCTTTTTACATCCAACCTCAGTGCAAACACCGCACAGTCACTTTATTGGGTGAAGAAATTTGGAGTGCCGCTATTTTGTTACATTTATAGTGCCTTTTGGGTCAGACCTTATCATGTTGATCATTTGGTTCAAGACTTATTTTGAATATTTGTGATGCTATCTGGGAAAACCCTTTACATGGTGCAATTTTACCAACTTATGATTCAGATACCATCCTAGCAAGAGCCAAGATTTTGGGAGGATGGTATCCAGGATTTTGCTAGGATGGTATCAGAATCTTAAGTTAAGAGAGGGTTGAAACAGAGCAAAAATCAAGGATTTTTGAGTGCGCCACAAAAGGGTTTTTCTAGATCGCATCACATTTAGTTCAGCTTTGAGTATTACTTGATGGATTCCTGAAACATTTGCTTACTGAAGAGTAATGTAGACCAGTAATGTGATAGTATTCAGAGTCAAAAAGGTCAACTTGATAACTTCTGTTCAGCTGACTGAGAACATATAGACTAGTCTGTTGTAACATGGACAGAGTATTTATAACTCCAGATTAGGTATCTTAGAATCACATTGCACTTTATTGTTATCTACACTTTCAATGTACTGTACAGTATTCTGGAAAAAAAATATATACTTTGCACTTGCAGTGGAGAGTAACCTGCTTTTTGACAAAACACGGATATCAGGACAAGTGTACAGAAGTTTGGTGATGACACATTATGTCATATTATTAACACAATAGCTGTCATATCCCGTCCAATAGGCCTAACAATTTCTGTACCACAATCGATCAAGCAAATGTTAAATCCAGTTTTTAATAATCTCAACTGTAAGCAAGATTAAGGCATGTTCAACAAAGAACATGGATCTAGCCATTATAACTAATTAACATGACAACTTTTATAACATTTATGTCACAAGCAAAGTAGCTCTCATACATGATAGTCAATGATGAACATGATAACGCTTCTGCATATCAAATAAGGATAACCCCCTGAAGAAACACAACCATACTCTTATTCTTCATGAGACCTGTTCATGTTATGTGGATTACCAACACTGGTCACTCAGACAGAATAAAAAGTGCATTCATAACTGTAATATCCTTGTGATCATTTGCAAATATGTTTATTTTCCATGAATGAATGAACAAATTAATGAATGAATGTGAACTAGTTTTGTTACTGAGGTTCTGGACTTATTTTCCATATTGTCGATTATAAGACTTAAATAGTGTCAATTGGCAAACAAATCAAAGGCAGGGATGGAGACATTTTGCTCACACTCCATGACAGCTTTTATCTCTCAAATGTTCATTGAACTAAGTCAACAACGGACAAATTGCTGCATATTGATCAGAAAAAGTAATTGTGAAACCAAGTTAATTGAGAGTTAATTTTGTGCATGGGGTGATTAACAGACCAGACACCGACCACTTGGCAGCCAATATGGGACTTGATCATTAAGCATGTCTTATGTATCCAGCGAATGAAACAGGCTATACTGGACTAATTGATGTGGTTTGAAGAGCAATACAAGTGAGCTGACTATGTAGACATCTGCATGGATGATAGTAAGAGATGTGTTAGCATCTGACCGAGACAAACAAAGTTTGTTATAGTTATACAGTGCCCTTCACATTTACTGCCCCTCCTGGTAAAGGTGAGTAAGAAGCAGTATAAAAAAAAACATCTTTTGCCCTTTGATCTTAGTTTCACAATGAAAACAGTTAAGAAAAATGCAACCTTGAAGGGAAGAAAATTTATTCAGAGAAGCAATAAAAACCTAACAAAGAAATGAATATTTCAACAAAAACATACAGTACGTGCCGCAATTCTTATAAACAAAATGTAACTGAAACTATTTTGTTATATATATATTTATCTTATTTAGGGCAGGGGTTCCCAAATGATTTTGCCACAAAAGTTCCCAAACTTTTCCTTGACAAGGCCCCCTTGATGTGTTATTAAACCCATCGACAATACTACGGCAAATTTAAAAAATACATTAAGCTAATCCTAATAATTATTTTAGCCACAAGCACTTCGTGATGGAGCATACAGTGTGTAAAATTACATTTGGGGCTTTCTACTATATGAGAGCTATCACTCTACTATTATTCCCAGTCATTATCATGGAAAATAATGTTCAGATATGCGACAAATTATTATAATGGCATTGTATAACAACCCTCATAGCAATGGGTATATTTAAAAATGTTCAAATGTATTTATTTGTTGCTTTTATTTTTCTTTCCAACTTGCTGAGGCCCCCCTGGCACCCCCTCGCGGCCCCCACTTTGAAAACCACTGATTTAGGGCAATCAGAGTACTTATGAACTTTCAAGCAGTAATCCATGATTTACTGTCTCACCAAAGTATAAAAATAAAGTCACTCAAGAATACCCCAATTATTAATTCCAATGGATTGATTGGCATGAAAAAACAGCTACTTGCCTAAACATGCCCATATTAACCATTAAAACAATAATTAGGAAGTTCAAAATGGAACTGTTACAAATTTGCCTGGAAAAGGAAGGACCCATTCTATCTTCCCCCTAAGCACTGAAGATGGTAAGAAGGGCAACACATTCCCAGAGGAACACTGTTGGAGAGAGAGTAAAAAAACAAACTTTAAAAGTGACCTCCACGCAAGCAGATTATTTAAAAGGCATGCCAGGAAAAAGCCTTTCCAATCATTTAAAATGTAAATGGTTGGAGTTTTTAATTGCTGCTGGGACTGGGCTGGGACCCCATGCGTAAGTATGGTGGTGGGTTTGCGATGTTCTGGGTCTCTTGTTAGTCAAAGCCTCTGGGACCCTCGTTAGGGTTCATGTTATTATGAAATCCATGAAATATCTGGTCATTCTTAATCAAAATCTGGATATCTCTGCCAAGACACTAAAAATGGGTTATGATTGAATCATTCAACAGGTCAATGATCTAAAACATATGCCCAGATGAACAACAACAACACGTTACATTTATATAACGCTTTTCTCAACACTCAAAGCGCTTCACATGGAAAGAGGGACCTCACTAACCACCACCAATGTGTAGCACCCACCTGGGTGATGCACGGCAGCCATTATGCACCGGAACGCTCACCACACACCAGCTTGAGGTGGAGAGTGAGGGAGTGAATGAGCCAATTACAGTAGGGGATGATTAGGGGGCCAGATTGAACACCTAAAATGGTTTACTGAACAAAAATCAAGTTTATGCCAAGGTTATCTCAGTTCCTTGGTCTGAAGTCAGAAAACCAGTGGAGTGAGCTTAAAGGTATACTATGCAGTTTCAGTTTTTTTTGCGACTATAGAGCTCCCCTTGGGGTGTGTTCGTAAATTGCTACTCCGAACACTCTGAACACACTTAACCATTCATAACTTCTGAATTATTGTGTGTTTATTCAGAGCATCACACTTTCGGAGCGCACAGAGCGTGTCAGAATTAATTTATGAACACACCTCTAGAGTTGCGATATATTTAGATTTTACTCTGCCATTGTAAATAGCCTACTTCTTGTGGATTGTTTCCCCTGTCCACAATGAAAATGCTTTTGTTGTGGAGGCTAAGGATTAACAACAGGCAAAAACTATCTCCAAAGAGCTATATCGACTGACAAGGTAATCTTTCATGATTCTCGCGAGATGTCTTTGGGTCGAAAATTCTTGAAGTGGCCTTGAGTGCCGTGCAGATCACACGTAGCCACGGGCGGGCCTGGACGGGTCTAGGCCCGTCAACTTGTCAGTTTTGCCCGTCCAATTAGAGGGCTTTTCTTCGTTAACATTCACCATCTAAAAAAGATGTGCAAGTCAACACTCCGCTGAGAGCTAAAGAATCAGTCAAATCGCGAACAACTGGCAGCTCATATTCCACTTTGCATGTCATAAATGTAGCATGCCTATGGAAAGGCTTTCCAGTAGGATTGTCCAATGGTCAATCTGTTGCTTCAATTTGTGTTTCATGCGACGCGCCACAGCTGGGTTAAAATGTTTAGCTGACTGCGGAATTTCTCTTTTTTCGTTCAATAAGTTCCACTTTTCATGTCATGAATGTAATATGCCTATGATAAGGCTTTGCCGTTGTCCAAATATGGTCAACCTATTGTCTCAATTGTGTTTCATGTGACGTGCCGAAGCTACATTCATGCATTGTTTTGTTCAAGTTGAAAATATGTCTGCGTAATTTGTCAGCTGTGATCAAATGCGTTCAATAAATGTCATAAATATAACATGCCTATGATTAATGTTTGTATGGTGTATCTAATCTTGGCCTTTCTTATGTTCAATAAGCCCCGTTTTTTTCTCTGCCAGCCCATTTGAACATTTCTGGCTGCGCTACTGGTGCAGATCTGGCTGCGCTACTGGTGCAGATCTGGCTGAACGTGTTTGCAAAAGTCCAGCATGCATCTCATTGAGACAGATGTGCGCAGCGCTGCATGAAGTCGAATGAGCCTAATGAGCCTTTGCTGAACATAAGGCCCATAGAGGGTACTTCTAATGAGCCTTTGCTGAACATAAGGCCCATAGAGGGAACTTCTAATGAGCCTTTGCCGAACATAAGGCCCATAGAAGGAACTTCTAATGGGTGAGACACACACGCTGACACGTTGGAAAATGCACTCTTACTGCAACCTGTCAGTGGTAACTGTGCAGCTTTGATGCAGCCACAGATATTAAGTGATTGTGTGGTCATATATTGTGTAGGCTTATGAGTTGTTGTGCTTCTCTTGAAGGCTACTGTTCTATACTTATTGACATACTGTAGGTTAAGGTATTGATTTGTTATTGTAAGCTGGTTCAAATTATTTCAGATGTTTGTTGGAGGAATTCTGTGGCGGTGAAGATGATTAATTTGGCAATCTGGCAGCCACTGTTCATGTTCAAAGGCCGATGTGTTCCATGTTGGGCCTGTCTTTGGAGATAACGTGTGTGGGATTTTTTGGAGGGTGAGGGGGTCAGCACCAGGGTCCAGCATAACTACGTAACGCCACTGACCTACCTCAGAACATTTGATTTGGAGGGTGGGGGGGTCAGCACCAGGGTCCAGCATAACTACGTAATGCCACTGACCTACCTCAGAACATTTGATTGGTAACTACGTAATGCCACTGACCTATATTAGAACATTTGATTGGTAACTACGTAACGCCACTGACCTACCTCAGAACATTTGATTGGTAACTACGTAATGCCACTGACCTACCTCAGAACATTTGATTGGTAACTACGTAATGCCACTGACCTACCTCAGAACATTTGATTGGTGACTTCTCCTATCATCATTTCTTTTTCATTTTCTCTTGGATCCAATAATAGGCTGCAATCATGCATATCCCTGTGTATCTGTCACTGATTATAATGATTCAACTTATCTCATCTGAAGAACGTCTTAATCTAATTACACTTGTGTCGTAGGCCAGGAAGCAGAGGAAAAACACAGCAGGTAATTAACTTGGGATGAGGTGCAAAGGGAGGATGCAGACTGCTCACCAGTGATCTGGCTTTGATTAATTACCCTGCAGGTCTACCCTTACCTAATGACCATGACTGGCTTTGGGTTCCATAGCTACAATTACGGCTGGGCTGATAATCACAAAGTTGTTTAGAGGGGAGGTATGAAGGACGTCACCCATCCTATCGATGTTTTCCCTTGGGTTGAGTCATTCTCCCACCATCATGCCTGCAGGGTTAATGCCATGCAGGATAAGGGGAAGCGTTCACCCTGCAACAAAGCAGGGTTATATTTTCTGGAGGTCCACTATTAATAATCCTGACAGTTCAGAGGAATCATTAGGCCCTAATGATTCTTCTGAACTGTCAGCATCATTCATTCACAGCCTTAATGGAAATGATATGAGAGGGTCTCTGCATGAAACAACCTAGATGACTTTGCTGTTTCTGTAATCTGTAATTTGTGGGGGTATTCACAAGACTGGGAAGTCTTCAATGACTTATGACTTCCAGGGGCATAACAGACAGACAGACAGAAAGACAGATGGATAGATAGATAGATAGATAGATAGATAGATAGATAGATAGGTAGATAGATAGATAGATAGATACTTTATTGATCCCCAAGGGGAAATTCAAGACCAGCAGTGAGAGTAAACTTAAATTGGTGCATTACACTCTTACCAAATCATTTCAGAAGTGCAGCAAACACATATTTCTTGTAAAAGGTTTTACATGCAGTTGTTTACTCAATTCCAAAGAAAATACTGATTTGGCAGTCCTCTACTGCCTGGTGCCCAACCTAAAAGAAATATATTTAGATATTTTAACACTGTTACAATATCCATGTCTGTTAACCCTGTCACCATCAGCACAGCCATTGGTTGTGTTGAATGCACTGCTCTATCTGTCGTCATATAAAGCCCACCCCATGCGGGATAAGTGACTGTGATTGGATCCTAGAGTTTTGGTGATTCTAAAATTGGCGTCAATTGGACCATTCCAGACAGACCTAAACCAAATTCAAATTTGGTAACAGGTTCGTCTGGATTTACCTAAGGCTAAACACAAATCAATTTGATATTTTAGCTTTTCATAAAACTGTACGGGGGCGTTTCAGCGAAAAGAGGGGGTGTGTTCCGGCGCAAACGGTCCCTGTTGATATTTTGCAGTTTCAGAAAACAATTCCACCACAAACCAGGAACCTCCTGGTCTAAAGTCAGTGGCGCAAATTCAGATGCTATTTTCCCGACAAACACGGGACGTCCCCCGGACCTTATGCCGACATTCACGACGTCCCCGATTGGTCCCGAACGTCATGTTCTCTAGCGGACGTTCCGGTGACCTTATTGACGTCCGGAGCAAGTTATCGTTTGGTTATTGCGTGACGTCCGGTGCAGGACTTTCTGGGGACGTCACCGTCAGGTCCCTCGGATGACATTTCCATTTGGTCATTTCAAATACCTTCTAAGGACCCGACTAGAGAAATGTTAAAAACAGACCACGTAGCATTTGTTAAGGGTTGTCTAGCAACAGAAGTGACTACTTAATTTGTAAAGCAAAACGATGCTCTACATTGCAGAAGAATTAAGGATACTGCTTCGTCATGACTTGTTTAAATGTCATTGTAATTTATTTGACGCATGCTCGCGTTTAAAAGTGTCACGCATAGCTGTCCCCGATGTTACAGCAGCTCCTTGTGGAAACAGCAAAGAGTGCACATATCCGATGAGATTTCTGACGAGGAGCAAGCTCTCTGCCTCACCAGAGCCTTTCTGTTTATTAATAAAACAACGATATAGAATAGAAACATCTGGAATCTATTTATTTCATCTTAAAGTTGGCTACAAAGAGCATTCAGAGAAAACGATACATTTTTCTTTATCTGCAATGTTCCAGGAAGATAGGCTTATAGGCTGTCCCTGTTTGATCACAGGTCCAAGAAAACGAGTGGATATAACGTCAATGCATTCTAGTTATGTTTCATGTACTTTATTTCATGTTAAGTTTTGCTTCCCAGCATGCATTGCGATTCATTTAGTAATTTTGGCTATAAATAGTTTTTAATATTTTGAAACAATATGGTTTCAACAATTTATCTTAGGCTAGCCTAGGCCTACTCTGATGATGTTTTGAACAATATGCTACGGGATATGCCCATTACAGTAAAACCTCGTATTAGTTTATTAAGAAAATGACACCGTAGATGTGAAAGCAGCACATCCTAGCCCGGTATAAATGTCCATGTCTACTCGTCATTAGTGTGATGCATTCGGAGGACGTGATTTCATACATGCGTGAAAATATGAGGTGAGTGAAGTTGATTGTGTAGTTGTAGAACAAGTCGTTAATGCATGTTCATGTTCCTTCTCTCCTAGCAACGCTGAGACTTACAGGATGTAATAGCCTACCATACTAAATCCCGCTTCATGTTTTTGTTTTTTTTTTTATAAGCGTTAATATAATATATATATAATATATATATAATATAATATAATATAACGTCGCGGTGACCATTACAGGACGTCCTCTCAAAGTCTCGTGGACGTCTTTTAGACCTCCCGAACAGAGGTCCGCGGGGCGATACAGGGAACCCTACACAATGTCGAGGAGGTGACGTTCGCCAGGGGACCTTTAGGGGACGTCGCCAGGACTTTATTTTGTTTACTGGGTTAAGGGCGCATGCATGGCCACAGGCCTACAGGTATTAATGCTATGCACACCGATCTGCAGACACCCTGTGCACAGATGGAAGATTTCCCGGCTTTGTTCGTGCATTGGTCAACTAAAAATTTAGTAGCCTATATAGTACATCTACATGCAATAACAACAACAACGCCTAATTACGACCTGTAACTCCCAAGCTTTGCTATGTTCCCTCCATCCTTTCGTTGTTTTCAAAAAAACGTTTTATATCCATGATGGCCTTGAAGTCTTTGATAGCCTTGAAGAGATTGTGATTAGCTTAAATCAGCTTATTATGTGCTGTTAACCAGCAACCATAGATAGTAAAAGAAAGCAGCAAGTAGCCTTGACTACAATTTCTGTAGTTGCTGCGTCCATTCATTGTTATAGTACAGCGGCTAAGCACCGGAATCGTTCAGTTTTTGCAGAAAGCATGAAACTTGGCACAGTGATAGTAGAAGGAGAGCAGATAGCTAACAAACATTCAGAAAAAGTCCTGTTGGCAAATTTGAGGAAAAGTCGGTAAAGGGGCTATTTCACATAATTTGAGGGTGCTGAATTCAAATATTTTGTTTACCAAGCTCAATTGACCAAAAGTGCACCAAATTCAACACAAATGACTCAATACACTTGAAGGAGGCCTGCGTCCTTTCTTTTCCAGATATTTTAGGATTAGGATTAGGATATTGTTTCAGTATCGAGTATCAAGATATTTATGGCACGTATTGTATCGAAGTCATAATTTTGGTATTGTGACAACACTATGCCAGAGCCAATCTGTTTTCTAGATGTCGAGGATCGGAGGCTTTACCACCAACAAGTGATGCTTAATGGCATTTTAGAAGAGCACATTATCAAGCTCTAGTATGGAGGCAAGTACACATACCAAATCCAGTGTTACTAAGTAAAATGTTTTTTACTTGTCAGTTGTTGCTGACGGTAGATGCAGTTCTGCATTAGGCTTGTTCCCGCTATGAGTTGAAGGTTATCTGTGCAACTTGTTATTGTGATGAAATGCATTAAACACCACATGGGTGACTCACTATGTTAGCAATAGAAATATGGTTGTGTTTTGATCAGAATTTTCGAGTTTATTACATGTTAACTGTAATCATGTTGCCATTAAATATGTTAATAAGCTAGTATGGCTTCTTTAATGCTCAAACATGTCTTAAGTAGAGATGCACCGATAGATCGGCTGGTGACCGGAATCGGCCGATTTTCACGTGATCGGCCATGACCGGCGACCGGCCGGTCAGTCTGAGACATGCCGATGTTATGGTCAAATACACTCGTGCGCCGCAATTGTAACAACACCCAGCTGAGTTTGCAAAGTTTGAAGAAGCTAGCAACCAGGCCAACACTCAGAGCTGGATGGAGGGCTACAAAGAAAGCGCTAATAGGCTACTGAGTTTTTCTATGCAGCAAACGCTGTGCTTTACCAATGGCCTACTGCGTGGAATTTACTAAGCTGTCACTTCATTAGGCTACGTAAACATCGCTCATCCCCAGCCCATCACTGCCTGCAATTCGCTTAGCCCACAGCTGAACCACAAGACTGCTGAGCGGAGATAAGCGTCTCGACATTAAAATAATCAAAGTTTAGCGATCATAGGCTAGGCTACATAATAAGATGTCAACAAGCAGCGACATACAGTAGCCCTAGTAGTTCTACTCCACTGAAAAAAAAAAATACTCTATTTACTGCACGTACACTAGGGCTATGCCTTAAAATATCCTAGTCTAGCAGATTGAGAAGTGGATGTCGTGAAAGTGAGCAAACAATAGCCTATTAGAAAGGCAAACAAACGTTAAAGTTGCTTTTGACATAGTAGCCTACAATGAAGAAAACTGATGCTCTGAATACTGCATCAGTCGTCTCTGAAAAGTTTCTATAGCCTAATTGATGCATTTAACGAATTTGGATTTAATTTTTTCACATAAAACAGGCGTGCACTGTTTTCATATGGTGGAGCACCTAATGTCGCTATTAGCACTTCTCCCCTGTGTTTGCGTGATAGCCTAGGCTGCTACCACTTTTCCCTCGCCCTCTCATAAATTCATCAATGCATATGAAAATATGTTACATGGTAATATGTTCAAATTCATGAAAATTGTTCTTAAATCTTTAGTTGGATATTGGATGTGAGAAGCATAAAATGGGTGTTCCATAACTTAACTTAATCCATAATTTGATACTGCATCTGAAGTTAGACTTGAAAAGAATCTGTCTGCTCACGGTTCCATTTTTTTTTAACAGCCATTTCATCATTGATAAGTTGATTACACGTCTATATTAACATGTTCTATCAAAGAAAAGATAGAAAATAACTATTTGTGTGTGTGTGCTGTAAAATGGTTAGAAGAAATGAAATCGGAATCGGCTAAAATCGGTATCGGCAGGTCAAACTCTATGAAAAATTGGAAATCGGTATCGGCCCAGAAAATTGCAATCGGTGCATCTCTAGTATTAAGAGAACACTTTTATTTGGTTTTAGTGATTACTTTTGAAATCTACCCAATTTAGGGAAAAATAAGCAAAGAAAATCTCTATTTTATGTAAAAATGCTGATTATGCGGCTTAGAACTCAGAATTGAGCTTGGTAAACAAAATATTCAGAATCAGCCCCCTCAAATTAGCCGTCAAAAGTTCTCTTCTGTGAAGCTGCTCTCCCTCTATAATGATCAAAAATTGAAATGGACCCCAACACGTAGCACCCCCTAGTGGCTGCCATCTTGAATTCAAATATGCATTCTTAATAGAATTGTTGATACAACTTCAAAATTAAACAACATAAAAAAGTATTTTAAGTTCTAACACTTCATTTTTAGGGTCAAGGAAGCTATTGACATGATTTCCAAACAAACCTGATGTTGGCCATTTTGAAATCCAATATGGCAGATACCAAATATGAAAATATAGACCATCTCTATTGTTATTCATGATAGAAACATCAAAAACTACTTCAAAGTTTGAAAAGTCATTTTATCACATGACAACCTCAAAATATATGAGGCATCAAGTATAATCTGGTAAGATTCCAATATGGCCACTATGTGTAAGAAAATGAGGCAATTATTCTAGATTTTGGTTAATGGAAGTAACTGCCTACATCATCAATAAATTCTTATTCTACCTTCTTCTCTTTCAGAGCAAACCTTAACTCTTACTATACACTGCTCAAAAAATAAAACACCTCAGATCTCAATGGGAAAAAACATCATGCTGGATATCTACATTACATTACATTACATTACATTACATTAGGCTGACGCATTTTTAGCCAAAGCGACTTACAACCTGGTAAACAGTTAAAACAATTTAAAACAATTCAAAAAGGTAGAGTACAATAGGAAAAAGTGAGTAAGCTAGTGCTGTTTTTTATGCAGCCAAGTGTCAGTTCTAGTCAGGTGGTAAGTACTAGAATTAGCTAGTTGTAAGTAGTGCTACGAGAGGAGATATTCTCTGAAGAGCTGGGTCTTCAGGAGGTTTTTGAAGATGGAGAGGGATACCCCTGCTTTAGTAAGAACTGGTAGCGTGTTCCACTAACCAGGAACAACAGATGAAAAAGTTTGGATTGACCTGAGCGTACCAGTGGCAGAGCTAGACGTCGTTCATCTGAGGAGTGCAACAGTCGGGAGGTAGCATATGCCTGTATGAGGGCATTCAAGTAGGTCAAGTCAAGTCAAGTCAAGTTTATTTATATAGCGCATTTCATACACAGAGGTCATTCAATGTGCTTTACATAAACAAAACCAAACAATAATAACAAATAAAAGCATAGAAGGGCAATATAGTCAAAGAATAGTTAAAAAGGTAAAGATCATAATAAAAAGAAAACATAAAACACAAGGTAAAAGAATTTTAAAATAAAGAATAATTAGAAAGCAAAAAACAAAGGCAAAAGTTAGTAAAAAAGTAATAAAAGACAAAGTAGAATAATTATCAAGGCAGATTCAGAATTTGTAACTCGGCACAGTTAGCAGAAAGCATCCGAGAACAGTTTGGTCTTAAGTCTGGATTTAAAACTGGCTACAGTTGGGGCTTTTTTGATGTCATCCGAAAGTTGGGTCCAGAGCTAGGCCGCATAGCAGCTAAAAGCTGCTTCACCATGTTTAGTTCTAACAGTAGGTTTTACTAGCAGGTTTTTCACCTGGGACCTGAGAGGACGAGAAGGTGTGTACTGCTGAAGCATGTCTGACAGGTATTTAGGTCCTGCTCCATTTACTGATTTATAAACAAGTCATGGGCGTAGATTTGCGTGGGGTCCAATATCAAATAATGACTGAAATGTCCCCACCAATATTCAGGTTGAAACGGGGAAAAAAGCCTCATGCGGTACACAAAAAGTTAAACAACTTCCCACTTCAGTACCGCCACCCAAAATACGTCTTTGAGACAGGCCTGTTTTTTTATTTTTTTTCTGAAGTTTTTGGCAACCTTGGCTGCAAAGATCTCAGCTCTATCTTTGCTTTGCTGTCGATTCGAGGACGTCAATAAAGGAGGCAAGAAAAGAAAGGTGGAGGACGTCGTAAGTTATTTCAAGAAACAAAGTGTAGGCCTAAGTCATAATATTATGCACTATGAATGCCAGAAACTTCTTTTCTGGTACACATTTAGTTGACAGTGCTTGTATAGCCTATTAAACGGACGTTGGAATCACCAAATACCAGCTAGTTCAGCTATCGCGCTAGCAGATTTGTGTACTATGACAATGGTTACTAAGGAAAGGAAATGCATGCTTTTAACCAGCAATGCTATACATGTTTGCTAAAATGAATGAAAATGGTGTCCCCACCAAAGCTCAGACCAAACCTACACCCTTGAAACAAGCAATAGTGCTTTAAAGTCAATTCTGTGACTTACTGGAAGCCAGTGCAAGGACTTAAGAATTGGAGTAATGTGGTCAGTTCTTTTAGTTTTTGTTAGAATCCTAGCTGCTGCATTTTGTATCACCTGAAGCTGTTTAATAGTCTTTTTAGGAAGGCCTGTGAACAGTCCATTGCAGTAATCAACCCTGCTGGAGATAAATGCATGAATGAGTTTTTCATATTTTGACATCAGCCCTCTGAGTTTGGCAATATTTTTGAGGTGGTAAAAAGCTGATTTAGTTATCGCTTTCATGTGGCTGTTGAAATTTAGATCACTGTCAATTAATACACCAAGATTTTTAACAGTATCCTTTGCCTTCAACCCTTTTGTGTCAAGGAGAGTGGCAACCCTAAGTCTTTCCTCATTTTTACCAAATATAATTACTTCAGTTTTTTCTTTGTTCAGCTGAAGAAAATTTTGAGACATCCAGGTGTGATTCAAGAGGACCATACCCAGGTAGCATTCTGACGTTGGGCCAACGTTGGCCCAAGGTCAGTGGTTGTGTTGGCCCAATGTTGGCTGCTGACGGTGGCCCAACGTCATTTTGTCCGGTGGCCCAACGTTGGCCCAACCATTTAATTAGACCATCAGCAGACCTTTGGCCAACCCTAACCCAACCATATGCCAACTTAAAAAGCCTACCCAGCCAACCCAAAATACACCTTACCAACGCTATGCCAACCCGAAACCTACCTTTCTAACGTTGGGCCAACCATTTCATAGACCGACTGCCGACCTTTTGCCAACCCCAACGTTGGGCATACGTTGCATAGGTCAGCCAAACACAGCCAACTCCACCAACAAGATGAAAACTCATTGCACTTATTAGTTGAGAGAAGTTCAAGAGCTAATTGTGAGGGGAGATTTGTTAATTTATCAACAGTTGAAAATAGAATATTTAGTGTTATTATGACCGCCAAGCAAGAGCCGCGGCGGTCATATAGGTTTAGTCAGATTTTTTTTTTTTTTTTTTTTTTCTTTTTTTTAGCATGCCCAAATTTCCGCCAATGATTCCTGGGACACTGAAAGACCGGGTACACGAAAACTTGGTGGACATGTAACCCCACATGGATAGCATGGAACCATCGTTTTCGTTTTGATCTGTAGACCCCCAGCTGAATTGGACCCCCAAAAGGAGGGTAGAGCAGACACAGTTTTCTGTGAATATCTCGAAAACCGTGGGGTTTAGGAGGACCATTTTTTTTTTTGTATGTTGATCTCAAGGGGCCATGTCAACCCATTCCATAACCACTCATTTCATGTATAGCGCCACCTAGTTAAACACAAAAAGTAAAAATGAGGTGGTGTAATTGAAGGTATCTGTGACCTAACATAGTCAACACTGCACGAAATTGAAGTGTAGGATCATTATGACACCCTCTGTATGCACGCCAAGTTTAGTGGAATTCCATTCATGGGGGGGCCACACAATAAATTAATTTATGTTACTATACACCAACTGGCCTGTAGGTGGCCGGAGACAGTTTTCTGTGAATATCTCGAGAACCGTAGGGCCTAGGAGGTCCACCTTTTTTGTATGTTGGTCTTAAGGGGGCATGTCAACCCATCCCATTACCACTTATTTCATGTATAGCGCCACCTAGTTAAAAATTAAAAAGCAAAAAATTAGGTGTTTTCATCTCAATATCTCTGGCTGACAAGGTCAAAACTGCACGAAATTAAAAGTGTAGGATCATTATGACACCCTCTGAATGCATGCCAAGTTTTGTGTACTTTCGTTCATGGGGGGCCTTACAATAAAATAATTTATGTGTACATTTAGTGACGTACACCAACAAGGATTCCCGGGACACTAAAAGACCAGGGTACACAAAACTTGGTGGGCATGTACTGTACCCCCACATGGATAGCATGGAACCGTCATTTTTCGTTTTCATCTGCAGCCCCCCCGCTGGACTGGACCCCCCGAAAGGAGGGTAGGGCAGACACAGTTCTCTGTGGCACCCACATACTATCGGTATTAGAACGGCCGATACATAATTACAAATTCAATAGGATCAAAAGAAAGCCAAAATATTCATCATCATCATCATGGCTGCATTTTCAGTATTGGCGATAAGTAGTCGTTTGTCCACTAGATGGCGCATCGTTGCAGTGAGACATAATTTTGTTGGAAGTTAAAAGTGGGTTGGAAAAATAATGGACACTTCCTACAAGGACTGTAATTTACCGCAGCGAACATCTAATAAGGACAGGACGATGTTCACATGAAGTGTAAGTGAGGATGAAGTGAGGATGTTTATCGGACATGCTTGGTTTTACTGCAGGTACGCGTTAATCTTGTAATATCAATAAGGACCTAGGTAATGTTACCGTTAGCGTTGGTTGAGTGATGGAGGCCCATTTGATTGATTGCATTTGTAGAAAACTATAAATGCGGTTATACCAAGCAAATTGATAGCAGCACTGTTTGTATCTTTCGACTGTCATTTATTGCACGTGCTACAAAAATCATTCTGTGCAATGGAAGATTTACCAACGCTACACCGGTCTGATACAGTTTTGCCTATACATGCGTGAGACTGAGACGCCTGTTTATTTTGTTTTACGTTCGTGCAGGGTGTGAGAGGGGAATCGATGTGCTTTGATTCCAGCTTGGTAGTTGTAGTCTGTGAAATTAAAAAGCACGTGTGTGTGAAGTATCCAAACAATGACACCTTCATTTCATTATGGCTGCTTTAGCAACACACCTTAAGCTACTGTGTAGTGGGTCCCGTTTAGAAGTGGCTACTTCATTCGCTTTCCTTGACTCATGGAGCTGCGTGAATGTTATTACAACTTTTCGCCACGATATATGGCAGTTTAAGTCCGGCTTGATACTGTAAGTCGAAGCCATTGGTTTCCAAAGAAGATTTTATTTGTGTCAGCCAGCATAGCCTATTGACAATTTATGTTGTAAATAGGCCTACCTTATAATCCTACCTGTAGCTTAGGGAAGCTAACAGCTTTCTATTAGGATCTAGTTTGTTAGTTACAGTTTTGCCATAACTCCCTAATGCATTTTTGCATTTAGAATAGCCAGAGCGTGTATATCTCAATCTGAAAATTAAACAATATCGGGTGACTATGGACTAGGCTGGGTGAACCCAGCCTGATCTGCCCGCTATTTATTTTGATTTCTTAAAAGATTGAGCTTGGTCTGATGAAAGCCAGACTAGCCATGGACCTCAGTTACACAATGCAAGGGAACATGAATCAGCCTATATTTGCAACGAACAATAACGACAAAAACTCTTCAACTTTGGCCCGTTAAAATGTGTATGAACAGTCTAGCGACGCATTTCATCAAGGCCCATTTGGACATGTCAGTTATTTGCACCACTGGTTAGATGTAAAACAGCATTTCGTTTCAGACTACTGTTACTTAATTTGTGCATTAACAATAACGCTTCAGACTACTGTTACTTAATTTGTGCATTGACAATAAAGTATTACATGAACTAAAGATGACTAAAATCTTATGTAGAAGAAGAAACATTCACAAAAATCCATCCATCCAAAAATGACCTTTGTTTTTGATAGCTGTTGAAAACGGCATGGAACTGACAGAGATGTTTTGTTTATAAATACATAAAAATAAATAAATGAATAACATTATGCTGATACCTTTTGCTTTTCCCAAATACAATGTAGCCTACAGGTGTAAGTGACCTTTCATCAATCCAGTTGCAATGGATGAACTGTGATGAACTGCCCTACTTGTGATTGTTTAGAGATTTTAAAGGTTTTATAACAATGCTACATCTTCTTTGGCTATTCTACAATCTATTCACCTTTTCAGCACCAGTAGGCTACTTTCTGTGCAGCCGCACACACACACTCAGGCATAGACATAATATACATAGACGCCGCATTGGCTGCTGGAAACAAGAAATGCGGCCGCCATTTTGGACCGGTCATACTCCTCGTTGCGTTGCAGCAGAAGACACAAGATGACAGCACTGTGCAGCATGTTCCTTCTCAAATCGGCGGACCATACTCGGGGGATTTACTTTTCACAAGTAAGATTTAACATAGGCTAACCGTACTATTGGTTATATTTTGTGAATAGAATATTACCAGAGAGCTGAGAAGGAGCAATCTTTGATATTACTGTATGAAAATCGTAGCCATCTAGCTAGGCTATGTTTACTCGGTGTTCACCCGGCTATGAACTGAGACTTGATAAGTCATATTCCATAACACTGACTTAGATTACAACTGACACAAGAAGGCTATTGTAGAAATAAATCATACTAGATTTGGCCGGCGAATTTTACACAAGTGGCACAGACTAGCCTATTGGGCAATCGCTAGCTGCTACTTGTAGCCTAAGTGTGTTGGTGGTAGCCTCACTATTTCCTGAATAAAGTAACTTTTCAATAGCTCAACTTCTTTATCAAAGTCAAAGTCAAAGTCAGCTTTATTGTCAATTTCTTCACATGTTCCAGACATACAAAGAGATCGAAATTACGTTTCTCACTATCCCACGGTGAAGACAAGACATATTTTACCAATTTAGGTCCACAGACAAACATAACATTCAAGTAAAACAAAAAAAGTAAGTAAATAAGTAAATAAGAGGGCACATATAATAATGAAAAAAATAAGAGCAGCAAAATGTGGTTGAAATTGTGCATAGACAGTCAATAAAAATACTAGTGCAAATTCAGGCCAATAAAAGGCTTGGGTAGTTCTGTTTGACCTAAGTAAGAAGAAAGTGGCATAGTGGTGCAAGTTATGTAAGAGCAGCAGAAGTGTTGTGTTTCAGGACAACAACACCAGTTGTAAAGTGTACAAGTGTGCAAGTGTGCAAGTGGAGTAGTGCAGGCGGCCATTTTGGGTCCAATGTCCAGGATGTTATGTAGCTGAGGGTGGAGGGGAGAGGAGGGAGAGAGTTCAGCATCCCACGGCTTGGTGTATGAAGCTGTTGGTGAGTCTGGTAGTGGGGGCGCAGGCTTCTGTACCTCTTCCCAGAGGGCAGTAGATCAAACAGATTGTGAGCGGGGTGACTTGCATCACTCACAATTTTGGTCAGCCTTTATGGGTGAGGTGGGTGGTGTAAATGTCCTTCAGGGAGGGGGAGTGAAGCACCAATAATCCTTCCAGCTGTGTTCACTATGCGCGCAGGGCTTTCCTGTTGTATTCAGTGCAGCTTCCGCCCACACAGCGATACAGCTGGAGAGGATGCTCTCGATGGTGCCTCGGTAGAATGTGGTCATGATGGCTGGTGGAGCACTTGCTCGCCTGAGTTTCCGCAGGAAGTACAGGCGGCGCTGAGCTCTCTTCGCCAGTGATGCATGGGAAACCACAGCACCGTCGATGGTCAGTGGCAGGTGTTGGGTGTGACCTCTCCGGAAGTCAACAACAATCTCTTTGGTCTTGCTGACGTTCAGCAGGAGGTTGTTGTCCCTGCACCACGTGGTCAGATGGTCGACCTCCAACCTGTATTGAGTCTCGTCGCCCTTGGTGATGAGACCCACCAGAGTTGTGTCGTCAGCAAATTTCACTATGTGATTGTTGCTGTAGGTTGCAGTGCAGTCATCGTCAGCAGGGTGAAGAGCAGCGGACTGAGCACGCAGCCTTGGGGGGCCCCTGTGCTCAGTGTGATGCTGCTTGAGGTATTGTTGCCAACACGTACTACTTGGGGCCTCTGACAGAGGAAGTCCAGTAGCCAGTTGCAGAGGTAGGTACTGAGTCCCAGTTTGTCAAGTTTGCAGATGAGTTGTTGTGGTATTATGGTGTTGAATGCAGAACTGAAGTCTATAAACAGCAATCTCACATATGAGTCTCTTTTTTCCAGGTGGGTGAGGGCTGGGTGGAGGGCAGAGCAGATTGCATCCTCTGTAGACCGCTTGGCTCGGTATGCAAACTGGAAGGGGTCCAGGGTGGGGGGGAGAATGGCTTTGATATGTGACATGACAAGCTTTATTTATCAAGTAGCTTAGCCAGACAAGCTACACTTTTCTTGTCATGTGAAATTAGCACAATTTAAAGTAGCTTCCTATGTAGTGAACTAGCCTACTGCTGTGTTTGTGTTAGGCTACTAATACATTTGACTGGGTGGTAGTTTTGTGTAGTGTTTTATTCATGGCAGAGTAACTGATAGTTTAGCTCACTAAAATTTCGAAGTAGCTTGCCCAACACTGTATTATTCACATGTCATTTACCCTAACAAGAATAAGATGCCTCTCAAATTCCTTTTCATTCATTTATTTATTATTTTGTATCTCTCCAGAACAACTGCCTTGTTCAAGAAGACTGTGAATGAACTGAACGGTCTCCTCACACCCCTGGAACTGAGGAAGGTGCAGCTCTTCATTGCAGTACTGCAGGGTATCTGCTACACTGTGACTGAATGTTTGATTTATGAGCTCCACCTTCATCACCTGCATTCGCCACTCTGTGTCCCATTTTCCCATCGTCTGGTTGACTCAGTCCTCTTTTATGGAGTTTACCCAGTTTACTATGCCATCTTATTTGCCCACCTGCTGTCTGAAGCACTTTTGTTCTGAGCCAAAGTGTACCCAAGCAATTTTAGCAAGGTGGGAACATACAAAATGACATGCACCAGTTGTCGAAATCATAGAACCAACTGCATGACGGTAACTCTGTCTCACTGAGCCTGTGAAGACACTCCCTGATTCTTTACTGATTGCAATGAACGGGTTGATGGGTTAGCAGTTTCTAAAATGTTTCTTAATTCCTTTTTATTTAATCTCTTCATTGGGGCTGGAACCTTTCTGTGAACTGTAAATAACAGATGCTGTTGATGAACCCATTGACACTGTACAAGTGACAAGTCACCTTTTGTCTTGAATTGATGAACTGTTACACTTACTATGCCAAACCAATGTCTGTTTTTTAAGGATCAGAAACAAACCTACAAACTTGCACTTTACAATATTTATGGAACTTGTCTAACAAATGCTGTTGATATTGAACCCAGTTACTCCATTTCCTTTATGCCACACCAATGTCTGTTCATCACTTTATTTTTGATGGCACTGAACTGAAAATGTTAATGGATTTTTTTCTGTAAATTTAACTCATTAAAACTTGTATCAAACCAGTTTTTGTCTATGCTGTCAAACGTGGATTAGTTATGTTCCCAGTTTTTATATTGGATGTCATCACTTTATAATATATCATATATATCAGAATATTCTATTACTGTTAAGCCCACTATGAATATTAAAATACACACAACCATGTTTCCTGTATCATACAGCTTTTCTACTGGGAGGTTTACAACTTATTCTGAGTCAATTTACCCAAGTTTGTCACTAAACCACATAGGCCTACTTGGAATACCCCTCAGATGTCTGAATGGCACTGATCTCACTTAAATGTTTATGGAACCTTTCTGTGGACTGTGAATAATGCTGTTGATGGAACTTTTCTGTCAACTGTGAACTATATTTAACTCATTAAACTTGTATCAAACTAGTTTTGTCTATGCTGTCAAACATGGATTATGTTCCCAGTTTTGATATCGGACATCAGGTCACTTTATATCATATATCAGAATATTCTATTACTGTTAAACCCACTATGAATATTAAAATACGCTAAATCATGTGTCCTGTATCATAGCTACATGTATGACCTTTGCAGCAAAAAAAAAAAACCAGCGGAGAATCTGTTCGGTATTCAGTGAGATATGATTAATTAAGTGTGCTCATCTCACCGGCCAAACAGATTACACTGAGTGGAGTGGATGACCGGTCCAAGATGGCGGCTCCAAATCTCGTCAGCGCTAGTAAGGAGTAGCGGTCGATGCGGCGTCTATGTATATTATGCCAAACAAGCATACACAAAAGTTTCAAGAGTGCGGGATGGAGTAAAATATGGAGACAAATTGAAGTGTGATTTATTTTTGCGGAACGGATGTACAGGACTGAGCGGCGGTCATATTTTGTACCGCTATGCGGTACATCTAGTTTGAACTTCTATTGATAATGTTAGAAAAAAGGACTGTCTTGCTTTTGCATATTTCAGAGTTATATGTGCGGAGCATCTCTTTATGGATTTCATAGTGGATCTGAAGTTTGTATTTACGCCATTTTCTTTCAGTCTTCCTACACTCTCTTTTTAGAAGTTTAACTGCTGGATTTTGCCTCCATGGTGCTTTCTGTTTAACTGTCCTTAACTTTCTTGAATTATAATGGAGCAATGTCATCCATAATGTTTGCCATTTTTGCATTAAAGTGATCAAATAAGTCTTCTACAGAGTCTGACAGTTGACTTGACTTTAATGAAAGTGCTTTCTCAAAGAGAGCACTTGTCTGATCATTTACTGTATGATTCTCCTTTTTACCATCATAGCTGTGTTTTGAGTGTGTGGGGACATAGACACATCAAAGAACACGCAGAAATGATCAGATAAGGCCAGGTCTTTAACAGCTGTAGAGACATCGATACCCTTTGTGATAACAAGGTCGAGGGTATGGCCGAGAGAGTGTGTTGGCCCCTGTACATGCTGTGTTAGGGAGAAAGTATCGATTAGTGCAATGAATTCCTTGGCGTAATTGTTTTCAGTATTGTCCACATGCAAGTTTAGATCCCCTGATATAATAAGACAGTCAAACTCTATGCAAACGACTGATAGCAGTTCACCTAGCTCTTCAAGAAAAACTTTTGCTGAATGTTTTGGGGGCCTGTAAATTGTCAGTAATAAAATCTGAGGAGAAGACTTAATGCGTGCATACAGATATTCAAATGAAGTAAAGTCACCGAATGACAACTGATTGCACTGAAAAGACGTCTTGAAAATTGTGGCTATCCCTCCACCTCTTTTATTTGCTCTGGTAGCACTCAAGAAACTGAAGTTTGGGGGAGCTGATTCGATGAGAGTAGCTGCACTGTTTGCTTGATCTAACCATGTCTCGGTTAAAAGTAAAAAATCAAGGTTGTGTGTGCAAATTAGATCATTAATTAAGAATGATTTGTTTGAAAGAGAGCTGATATTTAGGAGTGCTAGTTTTGCTGTAAGCGTTGGGGAAATATGATCCATGGGGGAAATCTGAGGTTGATGTGGTACGGGTAGGAGATTGGACTGGTTTACCCTATAAGCTCGATGCATTTGTGTTCTATTTCTTGTCAATACAGGAATAGAGAATGTCATGGGCTTACTGGGTCCTGGCATGTTCTCAAAACTACTGTCAGTACCATTTATATTGCAGGGACCCTGAGAATATCATACAATACTGTCATCATCATCATCAAATAATTGTCCCCTGCAGCTGCTATATGCCAGCTGAGAATATGAACCAGGAGGTTGTTGCTGCTTAAGAGATCCTTCTGAATGGAAAGGGGGAGGCCGTGGAGGTGCCATGCGCACCTTTGGTGCTAAGGGTCTTGGGGTACTAAAAAAACGCACAGCTGAAGGTCTTGGTCTACTAACAAGGTGGGATGTTGGTTTCTTGCAGTCCTGGTAGGTGCAACAGACAGGGAGTCAATTTTGATGTTGCTGGCGGTGGTGTGCCTTCATCCATGTAGATATGTCTGAGAGGCGATCCGAGATCTGTGCCGAGACCAAGGGGTCATCAGGTGGAAAAGACAGATCGAGCTGTGTGTAGTCTGCATAGCAGTGGTATAAGAAGCCATGCGAACAGATAATCTGTCCCAAAGAGGTGGTGTAGATAGCAAAGAGAAGGGGACCCAGCACTGAGCCCTGGGGGACCCCTGTGGTGAGATGGTGAGGTGCGAACAGCTGTCCAAGCCATGATACGTTAAATGAGGTCCTGTGAGGTAGGATTCAAACTGATATGGACTGGGTAATATGTTAGGAACGAAAGGATGGCACTTCGTTTTTTGGGAATGAAAATGATCAATCCACAAAGAACTGAATTCAAAGACCCCCCAAAAATCTAAGTGAAAAAATCACACGGCAAGCTAGTCCATTTTGCCTAAATTTCATCACATCAACTCATGATGGTACTCAGTAGTTCGTATGGCCCGACATGCTTGATGGCATCGGGGCATGCTCCTAATGAGACGGTGGAAGGTGTCCTGGGGGATCTGCTCCCAGATGTGGAAATGGCCATCACTGAGCTCCTTGACAGTCTGTGGCGGTGTTGGATGGACTACAACATAATGTCCCAGAGGTGTTCAATTGGATTTAATTGTGGGGGGACAGTCAATGGCATCACTGCCTTCATCCTGTCTGTACACTCTCGCTACATGTGTCCAGCCATTGTTGTGCACCAGGAGGAACCCAGGGCCCACTGCACCAATAAAGGGTCAGACAATAGGTCCCTCCATAGGTCCCTCCAAAGGCCATCGGGCCCTCAGGCCACCTTCTTGAAGTCTGTCTCTCAGAGACATTCACACCAGCGGCCTGGTGGAGGTCATTTTGTATGGTTCTGGCAGGGCTCCTACTATTCGTTGTTGCACAAAGGAGCAGATACTGGTCCTGCAGGTAGGTTAAGGACCCTCTACCATCCCGCCCAGCTCTCCTAGAGCTACTGTCTCCTGGAATCTCCTCTATGCTCTTGAGACTGCGCTGGGAGACAGCACAATCCTTCTGGCAATGGAACATATCGGTGTGCTATTCTGGAGGAGTTGGACTACCTGTGCAACCTTTGTCCAGGTACTGGCTTATGCTACCAGTAGTGGCACTGACCCTAGCCAAATGTGAAACTAGTGAAAAATCAGTCAAGAAGGATAAAAATGGAAAATGTGTAATTTACCACCAGCTGTAAAACAACCTGCTAGACCCTAAGCAGTCTGTTTTCAAGAGTCATTCTACTGAAACTGCTTTTCTGTCTGTGACCGAAGAATTGAGAGTAGCTAAGTCCTCATCTAAGTTGCATTAGTATTCATTCTACTAGACTTATCTGCAGCCTTCAATACTGTTAACCCTGACATTCTCCTTTCTACACTAACTGAACTGGGATTTCTAGGAAAGCCCTTGACTGGTTTAAATCCAGATAGATAGATAGATACTTTATTGATCCCCAAGAGGAAATTCAAGGGAAAATCCTACCTTAAAGGGTGTTCTTTCAGCATGTCTTGGCAGGGACAGGTATCACAGTCACATGACCTCACCACAGGTGTGCATCAGGGATCAGTATTAGGGTGGACTGGTATAACCTTTTAATGGGATGCAACATGTTAAACTATAATGGAACAAAATATATCACATAATCAATATCACACAATCACTATAAGAAACTTTAGAATATGCTAATTGGCCCCACCCACCTCCATTGAATTAAGCTAACAGTGGGATGTGTTGGACTGGGTTATTGCACGCACAGAAAAGAAAAGTGTTTGTACTGATTTATCTAACTCTAGGACAGAAGGCAAAATAGCTAATTTCCCAAAAGGCAGCATATGTTTCTTTAAGAGACTTGTGTGACAGAATCACGTTTCTGTCATGTTTACTGTACATAAAATATTTAATCTACCCAAATATATTTATTTACTTATTTTCACTACATCACACTTTTATTATATTTACTATTAAATATTGTGAATAGCCTACTGTCATTATATTGTAAATTATAAATATTGTAAATAGCCTACTTTTATTATATATTACTATTAAATATTGTGAATAGCCTACTGTCATGCAGTTAATGGGATACTGTGCAGAGTTGGAAAGTTAGGTCAACTTGGAAACTCTTTCTGTTGCCTGATGGTAATACAGCCGTAGCTTACACCTACAGGAGCGCTTCGCCTACTTGTTGCGCAATGCACTTTGCTCCTCTCATCTATACGACGCAGTTCTCATTTCTCCAAACCATACATTATAACAAGGACAAATATTGCTACACGAGGGAAATCAGCGTGGTGTCCAATGTGAAAAAATAGGTATAAATCTAGCGTACACATTTTCACGAATGACGGATGTGTTGACATAAATTGGAAATATTAGAGGACTTAATAAGACGTGATGTTGAACTGCATGCAGATGCCATTTAACCCAAATGCCCCAGCAGCAGCACGGGAGAGGAGAGCTTATCTGACAGAAGAATTGTATGGACAAATCACACACTCAGAAACATACAATATCATAATGTAATATCAAACTGAATACAAGTAAGCAACCTCCCCTACCCCCCACCCACACAAACCAAACAAAGCCCAACACCCACCCATACCCTAAAAACAACATACACTCAAAAACAAGGCATTGACAGGAATGGAAAAGAAAAATAACCGCCCCACGCACGCCCACCCAGTCATGCCAAGGGGATGTCGACAAACAACAACAACAACAAAACACACTGAGACATGGACACAGACACACAAACAACAGGGGGGAAAAGTTCATAGAAACTGGGATGAAATGATGAATGGCACTGGTAGATCACCCAAGTAACTCCTTTAGAGAGTCAGCTGCCATAAGCCAGCTATGTAAGGTCTTCTCAGTGGCTCCATGGACCCGAGCTGTTGACAGTTCCAGATACACTACATCTAGAAAAGTAGGAATCTGTCTGATGTTGAGCACCTGAGGGGGTTTCTATCGTAGCACAATCATCTTTTTAGCAGCTATCAGGCCAGCTAATACAATGCGCTTATTTAATTGATCAATATTAAGTCCTGATAGATCATTCAGTATCAAAACTGCCACATTAACTGGTAACAACACTGATATCAGGTTAGACAGTGTAGCTGCAACACCAGCCCAAAACTGCGCAACTGGAGGGCAATCCCACATCATATGAAGGAAAGTTCCAGGTGAACTTTGTGAACAAAAAAGAGCACAAGGGAGAGTCTATCAAACCCATGTAATAAAGCTTGCGAGGGGTTAGATAGGTTCTGTGTACAACATTGAAATGTATCTGTTGGTGATCAGGGTTGCGAGAGGCCTCCTTAATACTGACCCAGACATCCCCCCAGTCAAATTCTGCATCCAAAGCTGGATAGTCTGTCCTCCACACTCTATCTAGAGGCAAGTCTGAATAAGAAAACTCTTATTCAGACTTCAAATATACTTATACAGAGAAGTCACCAAACCCTTGGTTTTACTTTGTACTGTAATCAGTCTATAGGGGTTGTTGCCAAGGAACACCATAAGCTTTGAGGGCTGACCTGATCTGCAAATAAAAGAAGAAGGAGGAACTTGGAAGATTGAACGAGTTTCTAAGATCTTGAAAGGAACATAAAGCAGTGTCGTTAAAAATGTCTCTTAAATGACAGATATCAGTATTACTCCAGTAAGAGGGGGAGATGGGTCTCCCTCCAATAATGTTGTGAAACAGAGGGGGAAATGTGTGCCATTTACAGGATAGCTTACATTCAGATTGCACTAGACGCCATGTCCTAAGAACATTGGAAACTATGGGTCCAAAGCGCATAAGGCTTTGCTTGTCAGATACATTTGAAAAAAGTATATCCTCCAGACTCCATGGTCTCACTATATTGTTCTCTAAATCACGCCAAGATACCGGTGCACTGGCATCACGCCAAACCAAAAGTGGACGAAGAACAAATTACCAAAAATAATAGTTAAAATTAGGAACTGCTAAACCACCATCCTCCCTGTTCCTGTGTAAAGTGGAAAGATTAAGACGTGGTCGTTTTTTATTCCAAATAAACTTGTAGATATCTGAGTGGAGTGTCTTCCAATAATTAGCAGGAGGGCATAGGGGAACCATAGAGCTAACAAAATTAATTCTAGGTAAAATGTTCATTTTCATATCTCAGAGAAATTGTGGGATGTGATGCGGTTCAAAGAAGGGAAAATCTGAACACCAAGATATTGAAAGTGTTGGACTACAGGGATATCAGCTGGAAAAGACATTGCTCTCGCAGCATTGTTAAGGGGTAGAAGAGCTGATTTGGACCAGTTGATCCTAAATCCAGAAAGAGCACCAAACTCTTCACAAACAGATAATAGTTTAGGCATTGATTGCATTGGGTTTTCCATAAAGACTAGTATATTATCTGCAAATAATGCCACTTTGTGAGTAGTATTGTGAATGGAAATGGGCCTAATGCTGGCGGACTGTCGGATCATCTGCGCTAGAAGTTCAAGGGACAGTGCAAAAAGCGACGGACTCAAGGGGCAGCCCTGACGAGACGACCTGGAGACAGGAAATGGGGTAGTATAAGTGCCCAGTTAGCACCTGAGCTGGAGACAGGAAATGGGGTAGAATATAAGTGCCCGGTTAGCACCTGAGCTGGAGACAGGAAATGGGGTAGAATATAAGTGCCCAGTTAGCACCTGAGCTGTGGGGTTACAATATATTAAGACCTGAATCATATGAATAAAATTAGTACCAAAACCCATATGCTCCAAGACAGACCACAAGAAGGACCACTCTAGCCTATCAAAGGCCTTCATGGCATCCAGAGATAATACAGCTAGAGGTGTGTTCAAGCTAGACGCAGCGTCAATTACAGTGGGCAGTGCTTCGACTTGGCCAGCTTCACTCGCGGTCCGCGCGTGGGATCACGCGGTATCACGCGACTTTAATTTGTATTTTTCCAGTGAGACGCTGCAACCACCCAAACAACCGGTAGATGACTCAAGTGAGCAGGGTGTCTCGTAAAAAGAAATGGAGCCTGGAAAACCCTACACAGACTTCACTACAGACTTTAGCAGACTGGTTTAGAAATAATGTAATAGCCAGAAATATGCCTGCCCTGCCCTAATAAAGAAATATTTGGTTAACTGCGAGTGAATCCCGTTTGCAGCCGTAGAGACGCAGGACAAATTAAACATTCTGGTTTTCTCCGAGTGCAACGATGATAGACAGACATCATTTGGACAAAATATAGAGTATTAACCTCCGTTGCTCAGCCAAATGCCTTCCTGTTACGTCCTGTTATCAATGGAGTTACAGGCGATAAACGATTTTTGATGGTCACAAGTTTACTTCATTAGGGACTGTTCGTTATTTATTTAAGGGGCTACCGGAGGAGTTTTGGGAGCATTAGTCCAAAAAGACGTGACCCTCCCTCGCCAGCAATACATTTTTCTATGACCCTCCAAAGTGATTATGAAAAATCACTGTCAACTTTTTCCGGGTTTATCGCCTACTGTATTTTAACGTTTTCACATATTTGGCCATAAGCCGTTTATCATAGGCTATCACGAAACCAAACTACAAAGGCGAACACTTTAACAGGGGGAATTAATTGGGCATGAATCATGCTGAACGCTATTTCGCTACCTTAGAATAATAAGGTTCTATCTGCGTTTTGAGTAGGTACAACCGACGATTGAAACGGGACAGAATGAAACATTACGGTTTTCTCCGAAAAGCAACGATGATAGACAGTTTGGACAAAACATGGAGCATATTAACCTCCGTTGCTCAGCCAAATGCCTTCCTGTTACGTCCTGGTATCAATTGAGTTACAAGCGATAAACGTCACAAGTTTACTTCATTAGCGGTTTATTTTTTGGATTATTAAAGAGTGTTTTTCATTTAAAGGTTTGACTTAGGCTTATTCAGTAGAGCATTTAGTGCTCTCCCAATCCCAGACGTTCACATTGCATGTTTGTTTGTAATGGATGCAACCGAGATAGGCTATGCATTTGACAATGAGTTGTTAACAGAACCAAGACACACTGTAAAAAATGAATCCTGGTGCCAAGGAAATTACACACAAAAAAATCAAGTATGACTTAATTTCTTGATGCAGTCACCCTTAAAAAATAACTATTATGTTTTCCCCAAATAAATCAACTACATTTCGAGAAAAAATATTCAGAGAAAATGTTCCCTAAAAAATTGTGGGAAGTTGCACAATTTCTCGCTGATAAATGTGCAGCCTTTTCCTCAAATATTTTGAACATCTGAAAACGTCCTTCAGTTGAGATTTTGAAAAAGAATGCCTCAAAGACGGACGCATTGAAGTTCAGCATGGAATAGTAAAAGGTAAAGTATTTTGTTCCTGCTACTTGTGAAAGCTAGCATGAAAACTACTACAAATATACAATTAAGTAATGTCACATCACAGGTATGTATTTTCATACCAACGTGTTTGACCTACTAGGAAATATTGGTGAAGTTAGCTTAACAGTAGCAAGGTCGCTAACGTTAGCTGTAGAAGCTAGCTGCTACTCAGATGGTTGGTAAACTAACCAGCAAGCTAACCTTAACTTCGGTAGGTTATATTATAACCTTATCAATTTGAAATGGCCAAGTTTATAATCATTTGTAATACTTGGGACACTCTAAACTGACATTAATATATTATTGGAGTCGAATGACGTCTTAATCTTTTGTAACCAATTTGAAAAGATGGTTGGAATTTTAATAGCCACTGAGGGAATAGCTAACATGCTAACGATGCTGGTTAACATTAGTTAGCCAGGACTCCACTGTTCTAAGCGATCTAGTGTGGTGTCAAATGTGTTGACTGACTAATTAAAGCAGTCTGTCAACTAATTGACGTTTGATTGAACTGAACACTATTTGCTTTTAATTCGGGTTATATATATTTTGCTCGTAGATAACGTTAGCCGAGACCACCAGGGCATTCTTTTAGGCATTTGTAGCATACACGTGGTGTAAGGTAACTGTTAGTGTTGTTGGTTAAGGTTAGGTGCATTGTCCATTCTCAGTAATAGTATTGATATTAGTTAAGTGTCTGTTGGTTTTATTTGTGTTATTTAGCGATTATGTTAAGATATTTGAACACAAACACTTTTATTTGTCTGCGGTTAAAACATTTGGTAGCCTACATGGTAAATGATGTCAGAATGAATTTTTGGAAGTCCCTTTGCTAGTTAAGTTAGTTGATATACTGCTGATAGTCAATTGTGGTTCTTGTGTTTATATAATCATGGATTTTGTTTGTTTTAACAGGGTTGGCAAAATGCTCATCAAAGTCCAGTACCGTGGACTAAAAAAAGTACCTCAAACTGCATCCTGGTTTTTCTTATGAAAGTTTCATTGAAGAAGGTAAGGTTTTATGTGAGCTTAGCTAATAAATTTAAAATCCATGTTTGCATGCATCTGATATCAGATCACTTGGCCAGTGGGTAAGGTAAAAAAGATTTTGTTACCCTTTAGTTGAATTAAATGAACTAAAATTGGAAACTGAATTTCTTAAATTCTTAAAGCAACCCTTTAAGATTCCAATTTTGTGTTTTTGCAGAATTTGTGCCAGCAGGTTCTTCTACTCTAATTTCTTCAAGTGATATGGAGAGGTCCTCTTCAAACAAGGGACATCAATCTCCTGGTGCAGGAGAGAACACCTCTGCCATAGGGGATGCAGCAGAAAAGGCCAAATGGTTGAGCAATTAAAATTAAAATCTCACTAGGAGAAATCCTTGTCTGTCCTCCAAATGGAAGCCTGGCTTCGTGTTCGGTAGTGTCAAATCAACGGCACGTTCAATCTTGCAGCACTACACAGATCTGGCTGAACGTAAGGCATGTTTTTAGATTCAGCCAGATCTGCTTGCAGATCCAGTGCTGCAAGATCGAACGCCACCGCCATTTGAGTTAACGGAACACCTAATCTAGGCAATTTTTCTTCCTTCAGATACAGGTCTTGTTATAATCTCCCTGTACACTTTTCAAAAGTTTATAACACTTTAGTTTGTCTGTAGAGACCCTCACCACACTACCAAGTGTAATCATATTTTGAGCACTGCCAGTGGTTTAAAATGGCGTTTGTTTTTCAACATGCTTGCTGCTCCCTTTAGCTTTCACTGTAGCCTATGCCCATTCAGTGTTATGGTCTTGCTCAAAACTCCACCAATTAACACAATTTTGCTACCACACTACCATAAATATACCCTAGGTTGTTTGTACTCTTGAGTTACACTTTAATACATCTCCTGTGTTTTTAGAGGGTGCAGGTAAGTTTCTCTTTACAAGTGTATCACCAAGATTGTTTCTCTTTACCCATAGATGGTCCAGGAGGTTCTGGAGAAGAGTTCAGGGGGAGAGGAAACAATGGAGGAATATAAGAGATTGAGCACCGTGACATACTGCACAAGACGGCATCATATCCTGGTCAGCCACATTGTTGAAATGCATGGGTATGTTTTGTTTTGTAATGTGAAAAAACAAAGTAGAAGCATTATTGTGCACATATAGCCTCTCACACAACTTGCCTGCAGCGTGACAAGAAAAACTAAATTTGGTAGTAGAATTGTTGTGTAAAAACAATTTTGAACTGATGTTTGTCCCTCTTTACACTTCTCTCATCTTCTTAAAGGAACTCTGGATCCCATTCATAGTCACAATTGGGTCCTTGGTTACCTGTTTGACCAAGGCCCCTTTGTCCCAGGATTACTCAGTTTGGCTTGCTTTTTGCGGAGAGTTGGAGGATTTTGTGTAGATGTTGATGAAGATGATATGTTTGTTATATCTCTTTTTTTTTTTTTCTCAACGTCAGGTTTAATTTACACTGAATAAATGCGGTTAAATGAAATACTGACTCTCTAATTGTGTATATACACCACATCCTTTAAAATATATAGTAATAGACTTATTTAAAACATGCATAACTACTCAAAATAAGTGAGGCAACTATATTACACGTGACTTTATCATGCGATATTAACCAGAAAAAATCAGGGAAATTTCCTTGATTTATTTTGAATATGCTTAATTGCATTGAGATATTTTACACAATTTGTTTTTGTATACATGAATAATTTAAGTACATTTCCATGATTTGTTAAAGTCTATATTCTTAAAAATAATAGGGTTATATTTTTCCCTAATATTTTCACGTGTAATAAGTTGCCTCATTTTTTTCATGCATTCCTACTGTGTCATTTTTTACAGTGCATATAGCCCAGCAGCAATCTAGGGACTGATCGTTATTTATTGAAGGGGCCACCGGAGGAATTTTGAGTGCTTCAGTTGGAAGTTGCATGACCCTCTCTTGTCTGCTAGAAATTGTTCAATGACCCTCCGACAGAATTGTTAAAAAAGACATGACCCTCCCCTGCCAATTGTCTTCCGCCCGCGCCACAGCCACACACTTTGTGATGACGTTCTTAAATCAATCTTTCCCGTGAGCTTGCATGCTACCAGTCCTTCCTTTTCAAATGTGTTGCGCCTGTTTGCACAATTTCACAAATAATCATATGTGATTAATAGTATGACAAAAAATCCCTGTGCACGGGGACCGAAACAATGCATGCCAACTTTTTCCGTGTTTATCACGTATTTTAACTTTCCCCGCTGTCTTGCCGTTTTAATGTTTTCCCGTAGAATATCCCATATTTTAATACTCTCAAAACAGCCCTGCCATCGGGCCTGTCTCTGTGTTGCCCTGTTGCTACCCCTTGCCCTTCCAACAAAACAGATGTCTTCAAATCATCGTTTTCCTTGCTTGAAGGCGAACTTAGAGTGATGTTAACCTATTTAAGTTTAACGGCGCGATTGTCGTGAGAGCACGATTCATTGGCGCTTGCATGTTCGGCCTTATGTCTACGTGCGCACCTGAGGCTACTCAGCTGCAAGAGAAATAATTTCCCCTGTTTGTATGTTCACTGCAGGTTGGCCTACCATAACTTACCAACTCTGCACTGTAGACTGGCTATTTATATTTTTCTGTGAAATAAGCAAATGTATTTGTTCAACTTTATGAAGCAGAATTACGCATAGGGTACTTGGAACATAATACATTTGACAAAGGACAGATGAATGTTGCTAGTGACAAAATATTAACTTTCAGTGTTTTACGATGTCTTTGTCATGGGGAAGTGTTTTTCCCCATGCATTTATTCTAGGTTACTGTCAGTGACTGACGCGAGAGAAGCGGGATCTGTTTTTTGTTGTGTTGCGTTAATTTATTTTCATTGGGCATACCGTGCCGTGCCGTCCACAGCTCTTCAGTTCTGACAAAGCCATAATTACTCCTTTTGAAACAATGAGTGCAGGAAGCGCGTTTGTATGGTTATATTGCTTGACGGGGGGTCCCAAACAGCTTTCAGCCATAAGGCTACTTTGAGAACATTTCAATTCACCCGACACTAATATTCAAAATGTTGAAAACTATTTCGGCATAGCCTATAAAGCAGTTTAATTAAATGGAATGTTAGTTGTAAACAAACAAGCTACTTGGTGAGGCTTGGCCTCACAGATGCGCTCGTGCCTTAGATGGCAGGAAAAATCTTCACGATAGGCCTATTAACTATCCACCCGATTCACGTTGGCTGGGGGGCCATCAGACAATTGTGCCCAGTTAATCCGGCCCTTCCCCCCAAAAATCACACCTTCCCACCTCTGACAGCTTAAAAGAAGTCAAGAGGACTCCTTACTCACAGACCTATTCACAAACCTGCGGTTTTGAAATCCTATGCAGCTACAGGAGCTTCCAATCGCGAGGGAAGCAATTTGCATTGTAGGCATAACTAACATGCAATAACGCCGCCAACAACAACCAAAACTAGGCTAATCATTGTCAACATGTAAATTAAATGTAACATTAGTGTGAATCAAATTAAAATGTTCTCTTTTGCAAACGTAGACATAGTAACAGAATAATTTAATAATGTTACAAAGATACTACATCAATCCCAGATGTTTCATTGGGCTACTAGGCTATTTGTTTTGCCTTGATTCATTTAGGCTAGGGCCTTTTATTCAGGGGCCGTATTCACAAAGAATGTTAAGGCTAAAAGTAGCTCCTAACTGGCGAATTTAGGAGCAACTCCTAAAAATAATGGGCGTGTCACCCTAACTTTAGGACTCCTAATTTTTTTCACAAAAAGTAATTCACTTAAGCATTTTAGACCTAAATGTAGCACCTAAGTCTGGGACAGCTTAAGTCGAGAGGACTCCTAACTCACTAAGACCTATTCATAAACAGCTTTTTGTGGCATTTTACGCTATGATGTTTTGAAATAGCCTATGCGCAACAGGAGCTTCCAATCGCAAGGGAACAATTTTGCATTCATAAAAGGGATGCAATAACGCCACCAACAGCAACCAAAACTACTCATTGTTAACATGTAAATGAAATGTAACGCTTCATTGTGAATCAAATTAAAATGTTCTCCTCTTTGCAAACGTAGCCTAGGGATATGGTGACAGATTCATTTAATAATGTTGTAAAGGTAGGCTACTGCATCAATCCATAGGCCTATGTTTCATTAGGCTATAAGCTATTTGTTTTGCCTTTACTTTTATTCATTTAGGCTAGGCCTTTTATTCAGTTATTAATCATCTTCCGTCCCTTTGCACTACTTGTGTAGCGCCGATTCTCCGACCTGTCACCTGTCATCATCGGAAGAGAGGTTTTGGAATTCCCGCTACAATCGTCAGCCAATCAAGGTGGTCACTTCAGTCAAGCTCGTGCATGAGTAATGACGTCATCCATAGCCACGAAGACTCACTCCTAGTTTAGGAGTTGTCTGAAAGGCTTTGTGAATAACTTTTAAGAGAAAACTCCAATCTAAAATCTTTAAGTGCGATTTAGGAGTAGCCTACTCCTAGTAGTAAGATAAAAGCCTTTGTGAATAGCCTACGGCCCCAGTTATTCATCATCTTCCGTCATTGTGTAGCGCACGCATTCTGAGACCTGTCACTCATCATCGTAATGGAGGTGTTTGGAATCATGCCTGCGTTATAATCATCAGCCAATCAGCCAATCAAGGTGGTCACGCTTGCCCATTTACCCAAATTAATGGTCGAATATTACTGATGATCATTGTTATTTAAGAACATGCAGTGTGCATAGGGTACCAAAACATCTTGCTCGTAAAAAAGCATCATAACGCACATTCTGGCGGGTCTGTTATTTACTGTAGGCTGCGCAAACCACATGCCTTTATTTTGGGCAAGCCTGCATTCATTCATTCATTCATTCAACCTTTATTTATTCTCGGAGGGTCATTGAGGGAAGCCCTCATTTGAAGCCGAAATTACAGAAGCGATGCAAAGCGCTCCACAAACAAGACAACATTCGAGGCCTTCTGTTGAAGAATTTTATATAAAGCCTGCGCTGACAGTAATCCTCCTGCCCCTGATAGGCCTACCACAGCTGTGGATAGTGTGGAGTGTTCAAGTAATAACACAATCCAATGTGTGTCTCAATTGTCCCCCGCTGACCACCTCACACATTTCTCTAGATTTTGCAACGAATTTACATGACACAATGCTATAAAATATGGCAGTTTTAGGACACAGAATAATGTTTGTAATGATGCCAGGTATTGTCGAAGGTGCATGGTGAAGTGAAATTCTTACTTTGGAAAACAAACATTTGCCGATATCATCGCCGATCATCAGAATATTGCAACAGATTCTGTGTTCTGGACTGTAGGTAACTTGTTAAGCCAGTGGTTCTCAAACTTTTATTTCATTCCCCACTTTGATCAAGGGGCATGCCTGATGATAGTGGAGATAACTTGTTATCCCGGTAGGCTTTTGTAAGTCAGCATCTTCGGACGGTAGTCTATTAAAAATATAAGTTTTCGATGTCCCAAACGGAGAGCCATACTTTATTGTTTTAACGATCTCTATGCTACTCACAAAAATGTAGGCATGGGGACATGATGAAGTAGGTTATCCAACTGTCGGTGTGTTAAATTATTGTGATTACGAGCCAGTGGTTTTCAAACATTATGCGTGACTCGGAAATCTAACTAAATGCAACAGGCTCATATCGTCCTCGCATTCGCAAAATGAGGACCAGTGTTTTGTCAAATTGCAAATAGCTATTCGTTTTAACTATTTTTTTTACAAAAAGCACTTCATACTATCTTAATCTTGCGAATGGGGGTGCGCAGGACTGAAGTGCAATTGATTAGACAGGTAATTGGCAGAGAGTCTACAGATGTGAAATCGATGCTTGTGTCAAAATCCTGATTAGCATATGATTATATTATGCCTTCCCCCAGGTTTGCTGGACCAGGAAGTATGAGGAATCCCGCAGGGAGCGCTACACGTGGCTCTGACATCATCCAAAACAAACAAACTTGTGTCAGCGCAGGAAGGTGAATCCCGTGTGTTTTACTGAACATCACCTGAAAAGGTGCTGTTGCAAATAGGATTTTTATAGCTAGATTATAACACAATCACACAGTTTCACCAAGCATAAGCCCCCCCGCATTTAATAATTTTAATGCCTTTTATTCACCTTTGTTGTACACAAGTTCCAAGCTATTGAAAAGTTTTTTAGTAAAAATTGTAGTTAGTTTTCTCCCTTTCTTTCAATAAAGTATTGGATTTATCACAAATGCCAGCTTGTGTGAGATGAGTTTTTTTCCCCCACCCTATGTCCTTTATGCTTTCAACTATTATGAAAAGTGTTTACATGTAAAGAAAGAAAGTGTTTAAATTTAGGTTTGAAGAAGTTAAATGTAAGACTTTTGAAGACCATTGTGATTGAAATTCTAAGCATACGCTTTTTGGTATAGACAACAAATACCAACTTTTATTTCTCCTTAAAAACCACTAAATTAAACTAAATGTATTTTGACCTAGTGCACAATTAAAGACTTTTAAGGCTTTAAACTAATTTAGATTGAAGATTTTGACCCTTTAGAAACCTAGTTCTAGTGTGTGTGTAAAATAAATGTACAGACACTCAACAAGGCATTGTTACTGATTGACCATTTTTATTCAGTAAGACCAGCAAACAGATAACAGATAAGTCAGAAAGTGCATAAAATAGGAGAACACTGCAAAACTCAGCAAACGGTGCCAAGACAACAGGCATTTGTAAGACCAGAACATGGATCACAAGTCAAAAACTATTGTACAGTTTGTACAGTCAAAACACTGCAAAGCACAGCGAAAAGTGCCAAGGCAACGGGCTTTTGTAAGACCAGAACATAGATAACAAGTTAGAAAGTGCATAAAACAGAACGGTGCACAACAGAGAAAAACGTGCCATGATAACGGGCACTTGTAAGACCATAACACAGATTACAGGTAAAAAAGTATTTACAATTTGTACAGTGTCAGTCCTCCAAGCCATCTATGACGGCGGCAAAGTTTCTGTAACCCTGTTGTCCAGGCCCTTGGAGGGTGACATGTCTTTCACAGGGCAATACGTTTTCTTTTTGTATTTTTTATGTCCCTGTATAGGTTGGCCACACACCTTGCAATTGGGGATGTGCTGGACCCTGAAAAGCTTCGCCCCAACTTGGGTGGGTTGGTCTGCCACCAGCTTCCTTTTGTAATGGGTCGACCTGGACCAGGAAGCTGGAGCAGCGTGGGTCTGGCTGGAGGAAGGCCAAGCGAGAGCAGGGGCAGGCAGGATGGGCACAAGCCGAGCCAAGGGCGCAGCAGTCGGCGCGGTCTGTGTGGAGGAGGGGCCCGCCACAGACTGCTTGCGGGGGTGGGCACAGGCTCGGTGATGCTGAAGGTGGCGGGGGTCTCTGCAGCGGCGCGCTGAGAGGCAGTGGCTGAGGAGGAGGAAGCAGCGGCTGAGGAGGAGGAAGCTGCGACGGGCGCCATGTCAGCCCGTCCCCCTCAGCTTCTTGGTGCCGGGCCGCCGTGCTGGCGTTGTACGCACTCCATCACCGGGTAGTCGGGCGGAGGGAGGACGCCGGGTTGCCGTGGCTGGAGGAAGCTCTGTGGACGATCACGGAGGTGGTCTTTGAGATCACCGAAGGTTGCCTCGCATGGCGTGAAAGTTGACCAGCCTCTCGGCTGTCGGATAAAGTCCCTGACCGTTTTGGCGTTGATCTTGGGGAGAGGGATGCCGCCTTGACAGCACCGGGTCGTCCACCAACACCCTGTGCTGTATGAGTTCATAGGCCTTGAGGATGCTGGCCTTTTCCGGGCCGGTTCGAGAGGACTGGGGGGCACTCAACCAAAGCAGCTTGACCAGCACGTACATGAGACGGTTGTGCTGCGCGCTGATGTCCTGCTGGGCCGGCGCGTACCTCCTGGCCATCTTCACCCGCTGGATCAGGGCGGCTTCGCCGAGGTCATCCCTCTTGTACGGCAGTACAAGGTGTTGCCCCAGTCGCGGCGGTACAGCTGGTGGTACTTCTGTGGCTGCTTGTCATGCTCCTCTACCGCATTCCAGGCGCCGAGGATGGCGCTATGCTGGTCGGGTGGTGAGCTGGAGCTTCTGGTCAGCACCCCCAAGCTGCACTAGCGTAGCGCAGAAGGCCTTCAGCTCCTGGAACCCAGGGAGGGGATTGGCACTGCAGGCGTCCTCCTGCAAAACGGCGAGAGAGAGAGAGAGAGAGAGAGAGAGAGAGAGAGTGTCACTTGAAATGTAAACAATGTTCTTTCTAAAATAAATGTCTAATATGAATGTCTATATATGTCTATAAATGTGTATATAAAAATGTCTTTGTGGTTCAGCAGCATGTCGGTGAGACTCACAAAGGCTGGCGGATGGACAGTGGCCGTCTCGTTGTTGGTCAGCGTGATGCGGGCAGCATCTATGTCTTCCAGGTCCTCGTCGCTTTGGTAGGCTTCGTCTGCCTCGGCGCCGGGATCGTCCTCACCAGGCCGATACACCTCCTCCTCGGGGGCCGGGCCATCGTCGACGAGACCGTCGAGGGAGAAAGCCTCAGACTCCCCCGTGCTCTGGCGAAACAAGTATTCGAGCCCGAGCAGCTCGTCGGATTGAACGTTGGCCGGGGGCCGGAAATTATGATCGACGGCCTCCCCGAAGAGCAGCTGGCAGCGAGCGTTGAGGCGGTCCACGAGCGGCGCAGAGTAGACGCTGGACCTCTGCCGACCTCCAAACACAGCCGCCGAGCTCCTGTCGGCGTTCCAACGCGCGATGCCGCTGACCAAGTACACCTGGTAGGGCCGCGCCGCACAGTGGGGACCTGCAGGCACATCACAACAACAGGCATGATATGAGCGGTATTGTTGTGTGGGTTTTTTTTTTTTGTTGAGTGCAAGTATTTGTTGTGTTTTCTAGGTCACCTGGAATCATGTGGGGGAGCGAGCGGTGGAACCCCTCCAAGCTGTTGCTCCCACGCTGGCACTTGTAATACGGGACATCCACACCGTTGATGGTGGTGGTGCGGGCAACACGGTACATGCTCATGCCTGGTGGATCCTGGATGCATTCCAGGTGTCGCTGCTGGCTGGCCCACATCTCATTGATGGCAGCTGTAAGCACACAAACATGCATTCATTTAGCACATAATTGACTTTGAGCGTGTGTGTGTTTGTGTGTGTGTGTGTGTGTGTGTGTGTGTGTTTTGTCGTACCAGTGGACTTGAAGAGGCTGACGCCACTCTCATCGAGCCCAGCCGGACCCTTCAGCTCCTCGATGATGAGGTGAATGAGGCGAAACATCTCATGGGCGCCGAGGGTGACCCGTCGGACGTGGTGCTTTAGCTGCTCCCGCGAGATGTAGCGTCGGACCACATCCTCGTCCGACACGGCCTCCATGACGGACGAGTCTCTGGCCCTGACGGCCGCGATGAGCAGATCCAGGTCCTGGCGGTTGTAGGCCAACACCGCCCCGGCCAGCGCAGACTTCAAGGCGGGGTACTTGGAGTGAGCCTCTGTCCGCAGAGCGGCGTCGAAGCGATGGAGCCAGTGGAAGATATCCAGCCTCACCACCATCCCGTTGTCCACCCAAGGCTGGAAGAGGGTCTCCACAGCCGTCGGACCCTGCGCCCTGCAGCATCCCCGGTCGATGTAAAGGATCTGGGGGACGGGCTGGTTGGCGAGGCGGAATCTCTCCATAACTCCACGGCACATGGGCTCCAACTTCTCCACGGACTCCTCGCAGGTGAGAACAAAGGACACGATCTGGGAGAGTTCGTTGCCGATGCTGGTGAACCACTCGGCCGAGCCCTTGCCCTCCCCAGAGAGCTTCTTCACCACCTACGACAAAACAAACAAACAAATACGAGTACAGTTTAGGTTTGCATGATGTGGTGTTTTTCCTGTGAGTACTTGTATGCGTGCAACACACTCTTGGTTAACTTGCCTTCTTTGTGGAGTCCATTTTCAGGACCGTGCCAAACGTGGACAGAATTTGGCTCCGGTAATCCTGGAAGTTGTTGGCCTCCGCCAGGAGAAAGGCGTACGCAGGAGCCGCCGCAGGGAAGCTCCCTGGGGAGGAGGCGGCCGAAACTCTCCGTGGCGGTCGAACGCGACACGCTGCCCGGGTCGCACCAAAGCCATGAGGGCGTGGGTGTAGAGGTCCCGCCCCGCGGTTGTGCTCCTCCATGTGGTTCTCCCGCGCCTGCCGCCACACCTTGGCCATGGTGTTGCCCCTCTGTCTTGGCCGCGCAACAGGTTGAGAACGCTCTTTGTCGACCCCCGGGCCGCGGAGGACAGCCGGAAACATGGCCTGGTGAGCCTCGCCAGCTGGCGCAGGATGGCGTCGCCCCAGGCCAGCCAACGCCCATGGGGCCACCGCCTCCCCTGGCTGCCTTGAGGCACGGCCCGCAGCAGAGCACTTCGCAGCACATGGAGTACCACCCCGACACATCGCAGATGTGCCGCACCTGAGAGAGAGGAAATGTCACAATTACAGATCGGCATGGGCCAGACGTGCACATAGCACTCACGCGAAGGGACCACAAAGCTTACCCGAATGTGGTAACCCGATTTGGAGAGATGGGTGTTGCGTCCGGCCCCCGCGCACGCGTCACCACGCGGGCAGCTGATGGAGCACCGCCACACGCCAACAGGGCGCCAGAAGAACAAGCGGCTCCGGAAAAAGGGCTGAGGAGAGGGAACGCCGCCGCCGAGGTGGCCAGGTGGCTCGGGTGGGTAAAACCACATGCGGTCCGACTTCAGGACCCGCCGCCTCTTGATTTGCCCCCTGACGTCCTTGAAGGTCTGCACCGAGGTGAAAAGCCCTCGCTCGCTGTCCTCCTTCAACCAGGTGACGTCTGCCGCTGGGATGCCGCTAGGGTCCTCCCATAGCCTCACCCAGCCTTCCAGCTCCACCTAAAAGACACACAACACAAACAGCATATAAATGTATAAACAGTGCATAATTAGATTGTGACTGAGGTATTTTGTAAGATGCATGCATCACACTGTCATTTTTACACTTACAGGAGAGTCGCTCTGCGACAACGTGGCGGCAGAGGCAGGCTGAGACTGGCTGTTGGAGGGCGACGGTGACGGCTGCGGCTCAGGGCGAGCGTCAGAAGCGACCTGGCTGGTGGACGCCTGGCTGCACTGCTGGGCTCAGGCTGACTGGGCGAGGATGGCTGGCTGCTGCGCCTGGACGCTTGGAGGTCCTGGAGGGCCGCTTTGGGCGCAGGCTGACTCGGGCGGATGGCGGCCGGCTTCGCTCTTGGGACCTGGCAGCCGCTGGGGAGGCCTGGATGGCGCTGGCTTGGGCCTGACGCTTTGGCTGGACTGGGCGCAGGCTGGGCGGGCGGCGCTGTGTCTGACTCTTTGGCGGACTTGAGGCCGTGTGGTCTTCTGTGTCTGACTCTTGGCGGACTTCTTGGCCCTTCACCGGATGCAGCGAGGGAGGGACGCCAGGGAGTAGGGAGGAGCAGCGGCAGCAGGAGGAGCAGGCTGCTGCTGTTTCTGACTCTTCTTGGCCCGCTTCTCAGTGAGGAGTGGAGGCTCAGGAGACGCAGGAGGAGCAGCGGCAGCAGGAGGAGCAGTGGCAGCAGCGGCAGGAGGAGCAGCGGCAGCAGGAGGAGCAGGTTGCCGTTTCTGACTCTTCTTGGCAGACTTCTTGGCCCGCTGCCCAGATTCAGCGAGGAGTGGAGGCCCAGGAGACGCAGGAGGAGCAGCGGCAGGAGGAGCAGCGGCAGGAGGAGCAGGCTGTGGCTGGCTGGTGGACAGCTCGTCAGCTGGCTTCCCTTGACTACTCTCAAAGGTGACGAGGGCATCTAGCATGATGTCATCATCATCACACCACGACGCGCAAGATGGAGCAGCGGCAGCAGCCGACGGAGTGGCTGTAGGAGGAGCAGATGGAGTGGCCGCAGCAGCAGCAGACGGAGTGGCAGCAGGACGAGCGGCGCGATCCACGTTGACCTCAAGGTGACAAGAGACGGGGGGGAACAGCGTCACATAGCTCATCAGGCTGTCCTTCAGCCACCCGTCATTGATGGGAGTTTTTCTCTTTGGGTCCTGGGTCTCCTCCAAGTGGCGGTCAAGAACACTGAAACACACACACACACACACGTCATGGTTAGTTTAAGAAACGGACAACTGTACGCTGTTTGGTTTGGTTTTCTTCAATGTTTTCTGCAATGTACTTACTATTTGATGTAGCCGACATCATTCTCGACCAGCCACTTGAAGCTCCTCCCAAAGTACCAGCCGAATGTCAGAACCAGTTGTCCCAGGTACTGGGCCTCCGTAGGGTTGTCAATGTGACAGCGCTTTTTTGCTGGAGACAAAAAAAAACATTTTGAACATTTTATTACCTTAGTGAGCAAGCCAGCAAAAGCTCTACTGCAGTGCATTAGGTTGTCATTATGCCATGATGTTACCTTCTCTGTAGGCCGTCTTTGGCTCCCGCAGCAGCTTGTTAATACTCAGGCTTTTGCCCTCATGCTGCCTTGGCCTCTTTGAGGCCCGTAGCATGCATTGTTGCCTCTCTACTGGCACGCTAGTGTCCAGTATCTCTAACACTGGCAGCAGTGGATCCATATCTGACATTGGTAACAGTCAATTAACATTAAAACATTAAAACATTAAAACCATTATGCTTTACTCGTCATTATGCTTTACTCATCACTTGGTAACAGTCAATTAACATTAAAACATTAAAATCATTATGCTTTACTTTACGTTAGTCAACATATAACCAGTGCGCGCTCTAATTCTCCCTACTGAGAGCATCTCTCTCTAGCTGCTACTCAAGTTCCCGCGCAGCCTGAACAAGCGGCAGCTGCACTGTTCTCTAACTAAGGAAATATCAAGGAAATATACAATTTTGCACAATTTTATACACACCCCATTCGTAGTGTGGCTTAAATGTCCATTTTTTATCATTTCTATGTAGTTTTACTTTTCCCCCCCCCCAACTATGGCTTTCCCGCGCTAACGTGCTAACGAAATTGGCTTTGAAATTGGTCTAATTCACCAAGGTAAGCATAAAACCGAATTACAACGCAAACACTATAGAAAAAATGAATACCTACATAAATGAGATTAAACAAATTAAACCCTTAACTGAGCATGTCGAGCATGTAATAGCAGAGTTATAAATGCTATGCTGAGAAGATGCAGGATGCTAACGTTAACGTTAAGCTACATTGATGCATGCATGCAGGTAGGCTAACCTTTCTTCAAATTAAGTTATCATTCCTGTACTTAAACATTCATTTAGAAGGAATTAGCTTCATAATAGTCATTACCTTGGCGTATGTGTTTGTAGAATTTGATTGCTGTTTTGACTCGCCTTTGCCGTTGCTTGCCCTCGTCCGCTAGTCGATGAAAGGGTTTACGACCTGCCTGAAATGTTTTTACAGACAGTCTCGCCATCGGATTGATATAAACGTGAGACTCTGGCGCAATCGAGGCTGACTATTAACTAACGCTAACGACCGCCAAAGATGAGTTCTGCTCTCTGGTATGTTCCAAGTCTACGATGAATGTAGACTCTGGGCCAATGACGAGCCAAAAGCGTAGCCCGCGAACTTGAGTCAGGCCCCTTTACTTTAACTGGTAGTCTACGTTGGCCGCCGCGATCGTAGACAGTTTGGTTCTCTGATTGGCCCAGAGTCTACAGTGAAGGTAGACTCTGGGCCAATCCGAGAACCAAACTGTCTACTGTACAACGTGGACTTAGCACTACGGTAGACATCACGTCTGCGAATATGGGGAGGGAAGTGGCGCGTCTGCAGTCAGCCAAATATGAATGTAATTCTGCGGCATAAAGCAGATGTAATTGTTTATTGTACAGAAAAATAAAATGACATGTCAAGCAGTCAATTGACTACATTGCAGTCAAGAAGTAGGGCAAATTAATTTACTAAACCAAAACGGGTCATAGTTGTCTAAGCCTCTATTATGTGAGCCTGTTAAAAAACGCCGCCAGATAGTATTAAATCGGCAACAACATTGTTTTCTGCAGAAGCCTACCCAAGGCTACAGATTAATTCTGAACAGTTATTTCTCTACTGGCTCAATTATCACACCACTGTTTTGATTTTATGAAGTTGCGCTTAACCCCAACACTGACAATATTGTAGACAGCAAATTTCGATTTTCGTAGTCAAGCCTTTAAGCCATACCCAAGTAGCCTAAATCGAGGTAATGTTTAATTATGCATGATTTATTTTGTTATTGAATTCGTTGGCTGGGATTACTCGGCAACAATTATGTAAGGGACGCAGGCAGAGCGATGTACAGTGGCAGAGCGACGCACAGTGGCTGAAAGTGGTACTAAAGCTTCACGCAGCTTCACGCCGCGTAATGCGCGAATGAAGTGGTCATTTGAAAGCGATGCCCACTGTACATGTAAAAGCCGTCTTTTACATTATCAGAAGCGAGTTGGGATTGAATAAATCCCGTTTGATCACAATGGACTAAAAAGGGCATGTATCATTGAATACGTCGAGCAAGTAATTTAGCATAAATTTTAAGACCTGAGTTTAATAAACTCAAAGGTCTGTAGCTAGTACAATCAACAGGGTCTTTATCTTTCTTTAACAGCAAGGACACAAGAGCTGTATTAACGTCTCTTGAAAAAGAACTCTTTTCAATTGAAGCCGTTATCGTTTCTAGAAGTAAACGGCCTAATTTCTCCCAAAATGACGAATAAAACTCAGGAGGTATTCCATCTAAGCCAGGAGATTTATTTGTCTGCATGGAAAGTACTGATTGCCGCAATTCCTCCATCGTTATGGGTTGGTCAAGACTCAAGGAATCTCCCATTGCTAATTGCGGCAAATCAAGCTGCCTGAGAAAGTCCTCACAACTTGTCTTATCCGGTAGAACCTCTGATTTATATAAAATGAAGTAATAATCCTGAAATGCCTGATTAATTTGTTTAGGATTTGTTGTAATGTTTCCCCTTGCAAGTCTAATAGCAGGAATGTCTGCAAAACGGTCGTTGGATCTGAGTTTCATGGCCAGTAAATGACTGGGCCTAGAGCCATGAAAGTAATAACGTTGCCTGGTTCTGTGTATTAAGAATTCTGATTGCTGTCTCAAAATATTATTGATTTCTTTCTTAGTAATATCATGTTGGGCTTCTATATGTTCAGAATAATTATTCTGCAAAATGAAACAGTCGAGACAATTCTGCTTCTAAAGTTTGCAATTTAGTAGATTTCGCCTTACGCAAATTGGAACAAAATCTTATAGAATTACTTCTAATAAATCCCTTCACAGCATCCCATAAAATCCTAGGGTCCTGTACTGAGCCAACATTGAAAGAAAGAAATTCGTCTAGTTCAGTAATAAATTGTGCTTTATATTCTTCATTCCTCAATAATGAGGAGTTATAGCGCCACCTAGCGGCCCGCTTAGTCACGCTGCTAAGAGTAGTATGACGCAAAACCCCTTTGTGGTCAGACAGCGCAATAGGAAGTAACACCGCATAGATTATATTTTCAAAGAGTTGCAGGGAAGAAAAAAGAAAATCAATTCTTGAAAACGATTTATGTCTGTGTGAAAAAAAGGAATAGTCTTTCAAAGTAGGGTTAACAGATCGCCATATGTCAATAAGACTCAAATTTGCCACCAAAGATTGCAGGGCAGCAGTAGCCTGCACTTGGTCTCCAGAGGCATTAGGGTTGGAACGATCAGAATTTGCATCAAAAACAGCATTCATATCTGTCCCAACTACAATATAATAACCTGTCTATTCCAACATTTTTTGCAACAAGTTGTCATAAAAACCTTTATCAAATTTGTTTGGAGCATACACAGAAGTCAGTGCAATTTTCTTTCCATATAAGTCTACTTTAGCAATCACTATTCCACCCGCCGTGTCTGCCCAAATGTCTAGCACTTTAATCGGGAGACTACGCCTAGCCACCACTGCCACCCCCTAGTCTTCGTGTTGTTAGACGATGATGCAATAATATGATAGAATTTATTTGCGAGACGTTTGGAATCTTGTTCTAACAAGTGAGTTTCCTGTAAAAGCACAAGGTCAATTTTCTTACGACAAAATAACGTTAATACACTAGCTCGCTTATGTGGAGCGTTCAAACTGCCACAATTCCAAACTAAGATAGATAGGTCACCCATTATCATATAGCCTCTTTCTCATAAGAAAACAAAAAAATAATAAAAACTGGTGACATTGGCAACAACCATTTTCAGTAGTCCTACCTCTGCATAAATACACAGACCGTCTCCTTCCCCTCTCATGTACATCTCTACCCCTCACACCCCTCCACAATAGACCTCTGAAGTTCCCCTACAAAAAAGCTGCCATCTTTGACATCCGGTATCTGGCGATTTTTTTCCTATGGGAAAATAAAATGGGGATTTTGAATTATCGGACCTGTTAAAGCAACACCAAAGAGTTTTTTGTACCCTAAAATAATGTTTCCAAAATCATTTCAATGGTTCATCAACTCGTAACAGGGTGAACGGCACTTCTGCATTCGCTTCACAACCCTCTATCGGCTATAATCGCACTATGCAAGTTTGCTAGATCGGGTAGCGGACCTGTAGTTCGATGGAATGAGACATAAGAAACTACAAATTTGACTTGCTTCTGATGTCACATCATACTTTCATGAAATCATGCAACATACTCTATCTTGTCTGTGGACATCGTTATTTTCAAAGCCGGTGCTGGATAAACAAATAGCATGCATGCGACAGAGGAAAAGTGCTTTGGTGTTGCTTTAAACTCTTGCGGGGATGGAAAAGTCTGAAATGCAGACGTTTTCCTGAACACACTTTTGTCCTCTGCCTTTTAGTGGATACTGTGATCTCTGGTACGTGAAGGCGGCACACTTAGATTTTTGCTACTCCAGAGCTAACTTGCAATGCAACTTGCCATAGGTAGTTAGCTTCAATTAACAACTGGATCTCCTTATATGGGCAAAGATCAAGGGGGCAGGTGAATTCCCAGAAGTAGAAGAATCAATGGAGGCTGGAGGGTCCACTTCTCTGCTAACCCCCATAGAAGCCCATTCATTTTAGGATAACTGCCATAACTTCATATAGTATATATCCTGTGCCGACATTGTAGCTTCTGTATTATCTACATAAACAATAGAAGGCAAAACAGGCTCAGCTACCTCATGTAACGTTGAGGTTCCCGTAAGAAGTATAGTTAGCGAGTCCGGTTGTAGGGAAGCTAACGCACCGTAGGGAGATAACCGTATTGTTTGGATAAGAAGCTCAGCCAGCACGGAAACTCATGAACAAAGCTATGTAGCCTACAATACCATTAAGGTAAAGGTACCGTTAAGGTAAAGCATTGAATAGAGGCAAGTAAACCTAATGAAAAACGGCACTAACGATAATCATTTGAGGTTTTCGATGGATTGACCGTAGGTCAGAAAAGTGTTAAGAAGATTAGCTTCTAGTGCTAGGTAGCAGTGCTAGGCTAGGGGAGAGTGGGGTAAAGTGAGACGTTTTTTACATTTGCTCCCCTCCAAGTGAGCTAAAATTATTTATTAGTTAAATTTACACATTTCCCATTAATTCAGGATGTTTCCTTGCTATTGTAATTATCAGAATGTATTCAGGATGAAGGGCAGTGAAAATATGATGTTTTTTAAAAAAGTGGTCTTGTGTCTCACTTTACCCCAGCTTAGGGGGTAAGTGAGACAGACCACAGAAGTCAACGGGGTAAAGTGAACCAACTAGGGGTAAACTGATCCACTTACTTTTTCCACAACAATATATGTTGTAACAGGTTAGAATCCTGACAGCTAGCCTGACAACCTCACATCCCAGAACAAATGCCAGACTGCCAAAGAATCATGGGAATTGGTCAATTAAGCACATGTTTTGAAATTCACTTTTAAGTAATTCTAAACAAAATCAAATACAACATAATGTTATTCAAAATGTTTTATTAACATTCAAATGAGAGGTATGAATCACCTTGCTGCAACTCAACTCCTACACTACAAAATATGTATATAAAAGTCTTAATATAAAAATGTCAGGAGTCTATTGTACAATTGAACACACAGACACTTTTAAAAAAAAAAACAGCAAATAGAACACAGTCTGGGGGTCAGAACACAGGACCTTTAGAGCCAGCTAGAACAGCCTGGGACTCAACAGGACTAGATCCACAATCAGAGCATCAGTCATTCTCTACAAATACAGTAGGCCTCTACAACTACTCCACATTCCAGCCCTGAAGATTGCAGGGAAAGATGAAGAGTTGTTCTCTACATGTGGTCCCTCTACGCCTCTTAGGTTGAGGCAGCTTCTTCACCACATCTGCTTTGGGAACATGTGCCACATCTTTTTCTTTAATAGCAAATGTGGGTCTCTCCCACACTTTTGTGTTTCCCTGAATTGGGTAAGAATTTCATCATCTTCAACTTTTTCAACCATGCCAATATACCGGACGCTCCTGTGTTTAGTTGTAAAGTTAATCATGACAAAGTCACCCACAGACAGATCTTTGTTTCCTGGATCACTTCTCTCATCCTCAGAGCTCTCTTCGTCATTATCAAGTGGGACAGGGACATCACTCTCCTCAGAGCTGCTAAGTACGATTTCCCTTTTGGTTGCTTTCTTTTTCGGTTTTCCCTTTTCTTTGCTATTTTGCCAGTTTCTTTTGTCTTTCTTTATAAGCCTCTTCAATTGCCTGCTTCTCAGGAGAATCAGTTATGATGGCTGTCTTCATACGCTTTTTTTTTTGGTTTGTGTTCTGGGGGGACATTTGGGAAGTGGTAGGATTTCACAAGGAGACACATATCCAGGTCGGCTGGGAACACGTGGCACATCTGAGTCAGCTGGCGAGGCACATCCATGTGGACCATGCGCAGTGGATGGATAAGCAGGTGAATTATCTGCAGCGGGTGGTTCGTCTGCAGGTGGTGGACCATCAAGATCATCTGCAGGGGGTGGACAATCCAGATCATCTGCAGTGGTAGGCTGCAGCTCAGGGTTTGGCCGGTCTGACACCATGGATGGTGCAAACGCTTCATCAGGGAAAATGTCTTGGTTATATGGGAAAATCCCAGTGGACCTAAATCCAGAAGTGATGTTGCGTGGTGTCACTGCTGACATGAAAGCCTCATTTAAAAGTACTACAGTCTAGATGGATGGTAGATGGAGACTGTTTTGCCGGGGTTAGACCTCATCCACCCATCAAGAGCACGGCTGTATTGGGTCTTGAACGGGCCATACACGGTCACGTCGAGAGGCTGCATGCGATGGGATGTGTGCGGTGGGAGGGTGAGCAGAACAATTCCGTTGGTCTTGGACATTTCTATTGCCTTGAGTGAGATGTGAGCTTTTAGATTATCCAGGATTAGCAGCATGGGACGATCAGGGGTGCAGTTAGTGTGCTGGATCAGGTGATCAAGGAACTCAGGCCAGATGTCTTCATTCATCCATCCCGTTCTGGTGGCAGTACCTTTGGCTCCTGGAGGCGCTCCTGTCATGAAGCAGTCCTTAAACTTGACTCTGGGGAAGACAAACATGGGAGGTATGGCATTCCCAGCAGCATTCACTGCACACACCACAGTCACCAGTTCTCCTCTCTCAGCCGATGTGACAGAACCAACTTTTTCCAGGTTTTTTCCTGTCTCTGTCACAACCTGATCAAATAGAAAGTTTAGAATCAATGGCATGTGCAACCAGTATTCTACTACTGGTCTAAAGGTACAATGCATTTCTTTTCATGTCCAGTTCACAGATTCACAGCATTACCACAGCATTATACATGTACCAGCACTTTACTGTCCACTGCACTTTTATATGCACCAGCACTTTACTGTCCACTGCACTTTTATATGCACCAGCACTTTATTGTACACTGCACTTTAATGTGTACTAGAACCATACTCTTAACCTAATCTGTACCAGCATTTTTAATATGTACTAGCTCTTTAATATGCCCTCTAGTAGCCATGTGTAGTTTATCTGCTGTGGCTTTTGTACTGTAAAGACACCTGTTTCATCCACATTGTAAATCATGTGTGGAGGGAAGGCATGCCTGTTAAAGATGAGAGGCAAAGTAAGAACCTTATCAGAATCAAAGCCAAATCTTACAGGTAATGCCTCCGTAAAGCATTTGCAACTAAAGAATTAATTCTGTCACCTGCCCATCACTACAGCCAGATTGTCAAAGAACTCCCTGACTGTAGTTTTATTGAAGGCTGTAGCCCTTCCCAGGGATGTTGCCTCTGGAGTTCGGATAGAGAGATGGCGACGTGCTAGGAAGCTGTGAAACCAATCTTCACCTAGAGTAGACAATTCATTATTATAAGATTTAGCTTTGTGCCAAGATCAGTTGGCCTTAATTAACCTACAGAATCATGTGATCTCTTGCACACCCTAGCCTACCTGCACATTGTGTCTTTGTCCAATTGTCAGGGATATTGTTTCTTTCTGCATATTCAAAGGCCAGTTGACGGGACTTAACTGGAGGAAGGCCATGGAACTGTTCAGCTAGTTGTTTCAAGTGTTTGGCAAGCCCCTCCTCCATCTCATCTGTAATAATTCTCTGTGCCTCAGCTACTGCACCCCAGGCTACTGATTTTACTTCCCCTTTCTCTTTTTCCTTTATGAATCTTAAAAGGCTTGACTTGTCAATATTTCTGTCCCTTGCAGCTGCTCTGATAGACTTCTTTCCTTCCTTGACCTCAGCGGCTGCACTCTCCATCTCTTCGAGGGGTGTTTTGCCCCAGGTTGTCTTCCTGGTGTATTGCCTTGGCATGATGGCTTTTCTACAATGTTTATGACATTTAAAATAAAAATGTAACATTACATATGAATTAATATGTAATTAATATTAATATTACATTACATATGTAATGTAATATTACATTAAAATATGTTTAAAACTAAACTTAACTTGTGCCTCATGGTGGGGTAAAGTGAGACACTGTATCACTTTACCCCACAGCATTTGTCTCAATTTACCCCACCTCCACAATTTTTGAAAAAATTACCTTTCTTAGCAATTCAGGCTAACCTTCAGCTAGCATCATCACATGGTTTTACATGTTGGTAGTTCCTCAACAGGTATAATATATACGTTTTTCTACCTGAATCATTTTGCTTTGGCACAACAGTTGATTAAGTTGACAGCAAGAAAATTTACTTTTACATGCAAAAAAAACATTTTGTTGGAAAAAACATATTTACCTCAGCAAAATGAGCTTCTCTCCTTTATGGCCAAGGGGAAATGGGAGGAGCTTGGAAACAAAATGGTCACATGGGCACAAATGTGTTCTGTTGCCTAGATACAGGGGTTGTCTCACATTACCCAGTGTCTCACTTTACCTCACTCTCCCCTATAACTTTTTTGTTTGTTTAACCATGACTGTTTTTGAAGATGATCATGTGTGGTAGTTTCAACATTAACACGACTTGATATCACTTGTAAGGATGATATTAATAATAATACTTAAATAAATGTTTAACTTTGATGACTTTGAAGGCAAAGGAAGTGTGAGAAGAATTTCTGTGTAGCCTATCTATCATATGATTTAGTTCGATGGCTAACGTCACGAAGGTAAGTGCGAGTCTGCGCAGTACTGGGGGGACCAACTGAAAAATCGTTCAATTTGACTCAGTGCCCTCCCATTGTAAATGACGGAGTCTGTTCGTCCATTTCTTTTAGTGTCTATGGCAAAGATGGCCGTTTTGGTTCTTTTTTGTAGGCGAACTTCAGAGGTCTATAGCCTAGCGAACTCGTAGAAATCCCCCTTTAGACAAGGACAATGACGAAACAAACACGGGACAAACATCAACGACAGCAACAGAGTACATAAAACATATACAAAATAAAACTGGCGGGCAAACAAGTTAACATTATGCAAATCCGTGATCATGTAGGATATGGGGCAGCAGAATCTAGAGCCCAACCCCGTAACTAACATCAGCAAACAGAACCGAAGCGAAAGGATGCTAAACGAGAGATATGTTACTTAACGTTATCATATAAACCAGGAGCTATAGTTACACTGTCTGAAGTTCAGGTCCAGGGGTGCATGCTGTCGATCAAGTCCAAGGATAGACCAAGAAAGACAAATAATCTCGAAAGGAGTTAAAAAGAACAGTCCAAAGGAGATCAAAATGAAAAATAGTTGTTCGCACTGAGATGCACTACCATAACACACTACCAGACTCAAACCACGAGCCAAAAATATGACTGAAAAGTTCAAGATGATGTAATGCTGTAGACTAGAAAAGTGGCCAAAGTGAGAGAACCAATTAAACCATAAGTAAATCAGACAAGAGTTGCTGAAATCAGAGCTGTAGCTCCATCTTCTAGTTCTTCATCAACAGCAGCCGATGGGGGTGTGATGATGTCCGGGAGAGAGTTAAACTCTTCGGCATCTTTAGGAGAGTTGAATGATTCCATCTGCCCGCCCGCTTTTACCCTCAGTGTGGCAGGTAGCGAAGGGAAAATTCAACACCTTTAGCCCTCAGTGTGGCAGGTAGCGAAGGGAAAATTCAACACCTTTAGCCCTCGCAGTGTCCATAGCATGTGAAAAAGCCTGACGCCTTTTGAGGGTGAAGCCGCTGTAGTCAGGGGAAAAGCGAATCCTCCGACCCTCTATCGTGACCGGGCTTTTCTTTGCTGCACAAAGAATACTCTGGCAGGTGGTGAAACGTAGGACATTAAAAATCATAGTGCGGGGACCAGATCTGTTCTTATTGTTATCACCATAAATGAGATCTGCCCGCATGATTTCACCTCGACAATCTCCCAGGGAGGGGAACCACTCAGGCAGAGAGTTTGTGAGAAATTGTACAGCGTTAGACCCTTCTATTCCTTCAGCTAAGCCTACAATGCGGACATTACACCTCCTGCTAAGATCTTCCATATCATCTAGCTTGAGTTGCATTTGGTCTAGCATCGACTCGTGGCTGCTTAGCACTGCAGAGTTGTCCTTCACTTTAGACCGTATCTTCCCAATCTCTACATTCACAGTCCCAATACTCTCTCTCAATGTCATTAGGTCCGTCTGGATAGCACATAATATCCCCTCAGTGTCTGTACCCATTTCCTCGAGCTGGTTGAAGCGAGTTTCGAGGTAGCCACGTTGCTTTTCCAGAACCGACTCTGCTATGGTTTCGACATCCGTACGATGTGCATGAGTCTGTTTCGAGGAAGACGTTGTTTTCTTGCTTGAATCAGTCATCCTAGCTGAATAGGCAGTATTAAAATCAAAATCACATCAAAATAGTTCTCGCAACGGTAATTAACATCGAAATGTATAAGTCAGGGTTGAGGAGCGCAAAACTAAGCTGCCATCTTGTCCAACCGATCACATGACTCCGGAAAGTGACATTTCTGTATTACATTTTGTCAAGAGGAAAAATCAATAGCAAACTGTTCCCAACTGTGAACCGTTCCTGGCTGCGCCTGGCAAATTCAACATCATAATAGCAATCCGCTATGGAACAAGCGTGCCTGTTGTTAAAGGGAATGTGAGCTGACGCTCTGATTGGTTTATTGCATGTTACGCCCAAATCACACCCATGAGTAATGTAGCTACTACAGACCACCCCATTTTAGATAGTGTAACTTTTAAGCTTCCTGTTTATGCTATCTGAGAGAGCCAACTATCGACCATACGAACATCACAAATACACAACCGATTTCCACCTGGGTTAAACCAATGTTATGACCAATGTTCAAACTCTCTTTTCTCAATTCAGACCGGGTCAAGTCAGTCAACACTGGTTAATCCCTGACCATGACCATTCAAACTGACCCAGAATAGACTTCCTAATCTGGCCATTGATGAAGCTATTGAAAGACTTGGGATCCGATTCATTGTCCTAACAGAGGCCAGAGAAAGGTGGTGTAATGACGACAAGTGAACCACTGAGACTCCACAGTTGCTACCAACCCAGGTTGTGTCATTCACAGTGAAATTGACCTATGTCGATCCTTGTCCAATCCATCTCCAGTGGCGACTTGCCTGAGTTGGATTGACATACGTCAGCCTGGACTGAACCCTGGTGGAAAAGTGAGTTTGAAAGGCATATATATGAAAACAAACTCAACATGTAAGTGAATCACACCTTACTATAGTATACCAGCAACTGTCTTAACTAAGCTATAGCCCACATAACACAACACATTGCACCATATGAAGTTGAGTAGATAGCAGAAGTGTACGAAAATAAGGTCAAGCAGCAAATGAAACGATTTCCTCAGCAGTATTTAATGCTTCTTTGCACTTCTGGTTGGATGTCAACTGCATTTCATTGGCTCTGTACCTGTACTCTGCTAAATGACAATAAAGTTGAATCTAAACTAAACTAAAAAAGCATTCTGATTTAATACCAACAGTGCTATTTTCCATCAGTCGTGTCTAGTAGACACCTATCCTATCAATTGAGGATTAGGCTATATTGGCCAATGAATAAAGGCAGTAGATAAGGAGCAGACTGTATTGAATGGAATTTGTACAAAAATGAAACCATCCTGTGAATGTACTATAGCTGTCCATCGACCTAACATCCTTAAGGCTCAATAATGAATGATTGCATGAAGAGGGAGATCAATGAGTGAGTGTTAGTGGACTGCTCAATAGAACGGAGTCTTCTCCCTCATGTTAGTGTCTGCACAGTGTATGAATAGTTGTGGAAATTGATTTATCCCCCTCCCAGATGAAGAGCATTGTTACTGCAAGGATCAGTCTTCAAGGTTTAGTGGCACGTGCTAACAAATATCACCACAAATAAACATCTTGAAAAGAATTCTGTCCATAATGTAAACAATTACATAAAAATATACAAAATCAGTTTTTATTGTCTTCATGTCTGCTGCAGTATGTGACAACACAAAGAAGAATACAAAAGTATGATTTCCAAAGGTGCGATATTGAGATGATCATGTATTTATGAAATAACATAAATGCACTTTGTGACAAGAGCGCACCTCTATTGGAGACAGACTGTTTAAAATACTCATCTTCAGAGTCTATACATTGGCAGAACATTCAGGGCAAGGGCAAGGTCAGAGATGGAGATATTAAAAAAAGCAAGAGCCATTTTTAAATCGTTATCTGTAAGCTGCCTGGCTGTGAATCTCTCTGAAACTCCCTAGGCCACAACTCTGTAGGTTACTCTGTACTTGTTGTGAGGTGCTGGGGAATTGTGTGAATCCACACACGTAATAACACCTCACCTATGTGTGTACGAGTCCTTGGCTCATCATCTCTTTCACACAGTGTTGGGGAAAAAACAAAGATCCATGCCACTGTTGGAATTCAAGAAAAGAATATCTCCCCCTTTCCCACCTTACGGTTGCGCCTATGTTCAGATCTGAACAACACCTCTTCTCTCTCTCACACACATACACACACACACACACACACTTCTCCTCTTACCCACCTTCATGTTGCTTAATTAAAACCACATAGTTTCACACAGAAACTGATGGGTGTGTGTAATCACCCGGTCTTGTCTATTTTTCAGAGATCAAGAGAATGCAATCTGTGAGCAAAGACAGAAAAGCAAGTCTCAAATCAACTTGATCAGGCCCATTGCGGGGTTACAGATTTGAACTCCTGAACTGAGACAGGTTGGTTGGTTTGTTGGAATATAACTTCAACCAGTGCATCTGTCAAGGGGCAGCAGAAGTCGGCGGCATCCAGACATGATGTAGGAAGGACAGGTGTGTTTTATAGGCTGCAGAGCAGGCAATCCACGCAGTCAAGCATATGATGAGTGGCTGAGTGACAGACCATCAGTCTTTTAGTCTCCTGCAGTCCACAATGAGGCAAGAGTTTAACACGGCTGCCAGTACCAGCACTTCACCCCAAACACACACACACACTCCCCTCTCTATCTATCTCTCTCTTTATCCCACCCCAAACACACACACACTCTCTCACTCTCCCTCTCTATCTATCTCTCTTTATCCCACCCCAAACACACACACTCTCTCCTCTCTCTCTATCTATCTCTTTTTATCCCACCCCAAACACACTCTCCTCTCCCTCTCTCTATCTATCTCTCTCTTTATCCCACCCCAAACACACACACTCTCTCCCTCTCCCTCTCTCTATCTATCTCTCTCTTTATCCCACCCCAAACACACACACTCTCTCCCTCTCTCTCTATCTATCTCTCTCTTTATCCCACCCCAAACACACACACTCTCTCCCTCTCTCTCTATCTATCTCTCTCTTTATCCCACCCCAAACACACACACTCTCTCACTCTCCCTCTCTCTATCTATCTCTCTCTTTATCCCACCCCAAACACACACTCTCTCCCTCTCTCTCTATCTATCTCTCTCTTTATCCCACCCCAAACACACACACACTCTCTCCCTCTCTCTCTATCTATCTCTCTCTTTATCCCACCCCAAACACACACACTCTCACTCTCCCTCTCTATCTATCTCTCACTTTATCCCACCCCAAACACACACACTCTCTCTCTCTCCCTCTCTATCTCTCTCTCTCTCTCTCTCCAGAGCCCAGACGGTGTCAAAAGATGTCCCCGTTTTTCAAAACAAGCCTGGAGAGTGACAGACCCACCAGCGCTGCTGACTGAATTCAAATGAGGGATTCACCTCTTTTGCTGTCGAGAGATCTGAGTTCCTCTGTGTTTGTGTGAATGCAGGAGTGTCCCTAAGTGTCCCTGAGCACAACATCCAGACGGATGCTAACCCTTGTGGTCTATCTCAAGAGACACTTGGGCTAACTGATGGCATGTTTATTTTGAACGTGTCCTCAGTTCTGTGTAAAGTAACCTGATAGTTGCTAACAATTATCTGACAAAGCATATCAAGGCTGCTCCTCTTTTTGTTTTTTGCATCACAGTGTTGGCTTATCAGCACTTGTTTTCCTTCAAGCTATGTGAAAACACTAGATCCCGAGGCCCAGCCCCCTACTCCCGGTAGTGCAATTTTATGGGAAATGTGCTGAGCTGCGGGATAACGAGTGTATCGCTCCATCTCAGGTAACCACAGTCCCAAAGCTCCTTTTGCTCATATACAGCCCATGCCAGGGAGTCAAAGTGAGAAAGAAAGGAAGTGTGTGTGTGGAGGGGGGAGGGGGTAGGAAGTGTCTCTTGGTACATCCTGAGAAGCTGAGAAAACAGTAGTGTACACCTTTACCCAAATGCATGCATCCAATTTCAGATAGCAGGTTTGTGAGAAAGGAGCCTTACCCTGTGGGGTACCACACGGGCGTGTACATCGATTATTCAGTTAAATGCAATTATAAGCTTGACCAACACACCATATCTAACAGCCGTGAAAACAATGCCAAGGCGATCTAATCAATAGCCTGTTCATAAAATTGCAAAGGGAGGGTGCAATGGAACATTAGAGTGTGACTATTCAGCAACCCTGTCCAAAGTGTGAACACCAGCGATGTAGTGTTGTAATTTGTAATAGGTCGGCTTGCCTTGATACTGCACTCACTGTTGGCTGCTAAATTTAAAGTCGGTAACAGAAGGACTGTGACACAAACCAAAATTTTCCGCCCATCATTCAAACAGCATCTGTTGCCTTCAGAAAGAGTATCAGGAAAGGAAATGGCATTGAGCAATAACAGATTTGGGCACTGTCATTTTTTCGGTCAGCGCAATTCGGGGTAATTTTTAGGCAAACGAGGAAACAAGTTTTGGTATTCAGAAATAATTTAAACCCCCCACACTACACATTCACAATGTGTACTTCTCTATGTTCATATCTTGAAGGATTTCTTGACAACTGCATTAAAAATGAAACTAGATATATGCAAGGTCTCAGCGCATCAATGGCAGTGTGGACAAACCCCAATTATTGGAGAATACAAAATGATGTACAAAAAGGTGCAAGCAGAGAAACTGACAGCAAACAAGCCGCGGCATCTTCAGAGATTACGGGCAAGGTGTGGACCCTTTAAATGTCAACCCCGCACGCTGTCAACCCTGCACGTGCAATCAGTAAACAGGGCCATTTTGATGTGAATACTCCATGTTGTGGAATGCTGTGCATGAGAGGATTACCGTGTAGGTCTCTGCCCTGCCCTTTACTCTCTCCACAGCCCCCTTCTCCTTCTGCCATGGCTAACCTGGGGGACACACACATCTGCAGCCGGCTTCTCCTTCTGCCATGGCTAACCTGGGACACACACACATCTGCAGCCCCCTTCTCCTTCTGCCATGGCTAACCTGGGGGACACACACATCTGCAGCCGGCTTCATGGGGCCTCTACACTGTGCCCTAAGGCAGCACTCTGTCCCAGCGACAGCGTATACTGTAGCTCACATTTATACACAGAAATGTGTACATAAGAGAGGGAAAGAGGAAAAGAGAGAGAGAGAGAGAGAGAGAGAGAGCCTCTCTGACTGTCAACTATTTTGCATGAACGCAACTATTTTGCATGAGTGCTTTCAGTGCTCCAAGAAATAGTGAGGTACATGTAGTTCATTTGTAATGCATTGTAGTGTCATTTGTCTGCTGCAAATGGTACAGTGTGGGTGAATGTGTGGTCTGCAAGTAGTGTGAGAAAGCAAATCTGAAAGGTTTGTGTGTGTGTGTGTGTGTGTGTGTGTACTGTGTAATTTCCACCTTGGTGAACTGGCAAACTTCTTCTGTATACCAATTTTAGACAATGGTGGATCTGAATACACTGTTATGTTTTTTTTTTATCTGACATTCTAATGTATTCATGTTCAAAGCCACTTGCGATGGCTGAGGATTAGGAAAGAAAAAAGGATAGTTGTTCATTATTGGAGGAAAAACTGCTCTGCATTTTTGAACGTAGTCTCTTTCATCTTGGCAGAAACAGACCCTCCAGCGTGTTTGTTTTTGGTGGAATGTGTTACTTACTCTACGGAACGGTGTAGCCAAGAGACATTTTTCATGCTGCACAATAAATGTCAATTATTTATCATTCAGATAGGCTATTTCAAATTCATTACGTACTGTATCTCCCAATTAACTTACCTTGTGCGCATGGCAGTTAAAACTGGAATGCAAGAAAATATGGTATGTTCTGAACTTTGCTACCTCATGTGTATCTCAAATAATATAACAAAAGCCATACTGTAGATGCAATCTTGACTCAAATTGACTTAAATTTCGAAATATTTGGATCTTTCTATTGGCCAAATAACATTTGTATGGGTGGTGTTGATGCAGTGCTGTGTAGTCGGCTACGCGGGCGGCTCTCTTGATTCATTACAGCGTGTCAGCTCCAAAGGGCACTGGCCTGAGCTTTATGGCCAAGCCAGATCCTGTGCAGTATAAAAGAGATCGCTGCTGCTGCTGCTGCTGCTGCTCCCAGCCTTCAGATTTCACCACCTCTGTATTTCACATCTTAGCACGGGCTTGACAAAATCACTCCCAATTATCAATACAGATCCATTCATATGCACAGAAGAGAAAGTGCATATGCAGAAAGCTAATTTCGGTTTAGCTAATCAGCTCCTGCAAGCTTTGCAAATGTGTGGTCTTTGATTGCATGCCTTGTATACACTGAACGCCAATGAAATATAGCCAGGGTGGTACTCTGGTATACTCTCCAATCCTCTTTTCAAATGTGTCAGTATTTTATATCTCTGTTATAAATTATGGAGTTCAAAATAAATAAGTGCACATATATAAATAAATCACTGTGACAAAGTTCAGAACTGCAGGGGTAAGGATATAAGTACCTCTTAAATCTTAAATACAGCTATGCTGGTTGATTCCCCGAGGAATTTTCCCAGCAATTATGTGCTGAAGTGACAGCCCTACAGAAGAATGGCTTCTCTGCCGGCAACATTTCTGCACTGACACTTTACTGTATCAAAGATGTGGGGATCCAAATCTAGCTGTACTCTTCAGAGAAGATGTGGGGATCCAAATCTAGCTGTACTCTTCAGAGAAGAAAGAACTAGAATCTCTACAGAGCTGAAGAAGAGGAAAGGAAAAAGGAGAGGAGGGGGGAGGAGAGAATTTGATCAGTCGCACGAAAACGGAGGTCTTTTTGAAAGCAAGCAATGTTTCCCTCAGGACCACAAACAACCCAATGCTGTACGAGTGCCTTTGAATAGCCGACGCAAAACCAAGAAAGCACACACACACACACACACACACACACCTCTGTTCAAAGAGCTCACAGAGGACATGGATGTTTCAGGAGCTGTGCTCAAATGTTTCCATGTGGACTTTAGCATGCACCCTCCCCGCATCCCATAATCAGGTGCTATAGGACCCTTCCCCTGAGCGTGCTCCGAATGTTGTGACACTGTTTTCTTTTCTTTTTTTGTTGTGGCACCAGCTTGCCAGCTTTGCAGATGGAGAGAACAGGGAACAAGACTGGTAGTCTCAGTACGATACACCCACAGAGAGAAAATGTTTGCCTACACCTCATGGTCTTTACTCTCCCTCTAGCTCTCTCTCTCTCTCTCTTTCGCTCTCTCTCTCCTGAATTTCAAAGACATGAGATCAGTCAGTGCCAGTAGAGGACTGAGCCAAAAATCTTGTTCTCTCAACACTTAGATGTCTTTGTCTCCTGGTTGCATTGGAAGGCCCTCAGGTTCATCCTGAGGGGAAATACTGTACAGTGTGCTTCCAACTACACGAGAATTTGTATTTTTTTCTATTTGAGCTTAGCTTAGCTCTAGTTGACTTCACTCTATCGCATTGAGGAAATGTATAAAGTTGTTTTATGTTGTACACTTAAAGACAGTGTTGTATGGAATAAAATATACATTCATTCCAAAGGTGTGACAAAACTGTACAAATATGATTTCTCTGAGGTATTATGATTCATCATCCATTATCTTAATCATGATCTTATTACACAGCTCTTCACAAGGCAAGTAGAACGCTCCATTGACTTAAATGGGATTTCCCAAAGTTCTAGCGATCATTATTTCCGAGGAAAGGACCTCTGAAAACAATAATGACCGCTGTCAATGGCAACGGAGTTTGTGCTTCTAATTCAGGTAGATCTATTTCATATCACTACGCAAGGACTGGAACTTCATTCAAAAGTGAAAGCAGGCGGTTGGTCAGCTGTGTTCTAAAGAATGTTTGATTCAAGTTCAGCGTGTGTTGAACTATTTGTTTCTCAGCAAATGCCACGATGAACGGTAACAAAATAGGCTGAAAATAGGCTAGGCTATGTAGGCTAAAGTCATATCGTGGGGAGTTTATTATTTTGTTTTGGCAAGAAGCCGTGTAATAAGCGGGATAATGTATAGAACGCCAGTCATTATTGGGAAAATAAGTCCCTTCAGGGCGGAACAAGACCGGACTTATTTTCCCAATAATAACCGGCGTTCTATACATTATCCCTACATCGTCTGGGAAATGTGCAAAACATCGGTACATTCTCACCTGAAGGTCTTACAAAATGGTAACAATTTACAGTAAGGGTACATGAATTATCATGAATTTATGCATGAATAAATTCATGATTTATGTATTACTTCATTCCTTAATATCTCATGAATCATCAGGAATTGACATGAGTTCTAGTCTTTTATTCATTACCTCATGCATGAACAACACATCAACTAAACTAAAGCATTAAGTATGGTGGGCACATCATTATGATTTATGATTTATTAAGAATGATCATGATGATTTCTTTTTCTGCCAAAAATGTGGTCATCACTACTCAAATTCTGATTTGAACACAACTTGTGTAGTTCTCTAAACCAGTGTTTCTCAAACTTTTTTTTTCTGGGGACCCACTTTTTGAAAAAGATAGACTATCGCGACCCAACTCGTGATTGTGTAAGTTAACAAAAAAACATGATTAACTCATGAGTAATTAACCTTAAATTCATATAATCATGGTGATCATGCTTAAGAAATCATAAATCATAATGATGTACCCACCATACCTAATGCTTTAGTTGATGTGTTGTTCATGCATAAAGTCATGAATGAGAGGCTTTGAACTCATGTCAATTCCTGATGATTCATACAATATAAAGGAATGAAGTAATGCATGAATCATGAATTAATTAATTCATGGATGAATTCGTGATAATTCATGTACCCTTACCGGAAAGTGTTACCTACAAAATTGTATTGCTGACTTACCAATCTTAATTGTATAAAGTATTCATAATAGACCTACTGTATACAAAACTGAACATATAAAACACTATACTCTGTTCTCTGCATGGGCCCATCTACATGGTTTACTGAACTGGTGAAAGGACATAAGGCCCCTGTATTGATCTGTTCGTTTCAGTGGCTCTTGTTACGCAACACAATATGCTGGCACTGTGTGTCTGGGCACATCTCTGAGCTCAATGTTTCAGGATTATGAAGGGATGAAGGGGTAAATTGCAGAATTATGAAGGGGTAAATTATGAAGGGGTAAATTGCAGAATTATGAAGGGGTAAATTATGAAGGGGTAAACTGCAGAATTATGAAGGGGTAAATTATGAAGGGGTAAACTGCAGAATTATGAAGGGGTAAATTGCAAGAATAGACTGGGAGAGTGGGATACGGAACGTTCGGCGCCGAGGTCTGGGTTCCCCGTTGTGGGCATTCAGGTTGAACAGCAGTGTCTCATCAGATTCCATTTTGCATAAGAGCTCTGCTGCAGGGTCTACATTATACCTGACTCCTCAGGAGCACAACCCTGAGCTATTCACCCAAATACCCTCAATTAGGAGCCAGGGAATAGACAGAGGGACAGTCTCCCCCGTTAGGGCATTCTAGCTACATTTAGCACCATTTTGAATCATCTAAGAATCTTTTTTTGTATCAGTTCTCAAAAATGACATTGTTAGCTGGAATAGTTTCCCCGCATGCACCAGTTTATGTTCTTGAAGAGTCTAATGTAACTTGACCTTTAGGAGAGTTTGACAATTTGACATGAAAATTAAATGTAAATGTTAAGCATTTCCAATTAGACGTGCTGCAAGCTAAACTCAAAGTGCTGCTCTGCAAAAGTAATGCGCAATAGGAAGTGCATTGTCTTGGTTACAAACCTTAGACCTGTAACCAGCCTAGTTTAAAAACAGACATTTTGAAAGTTTTCAAACTCTGTCTTATGTCAGCATCATACAGCCATCATCTCCGATCCAGAGACAGTTGACTTCCAGCCTCTGGATGCTGCAAAGCAGCAGAGCCCCAGCAGCATAGTTTTGCTAACTCGGTCTCAGCTGTCCAGCTTGGTTGAACACATTGTCTCTGTGCACTTAAATGGAGTGTGAGCTGACCCTAAAGCATCCATTCACACTCTCCACCTTCACTCGTTCTGACACCACAGCCTCGGCGTGATGTAAATGGAGCACCTCTTATCTGTAGGTGAGGAACTCATTATCATATATTTTACCCAGATAAACATGTACTAAATATAGTTTGACTCTCTGTCTAAAATGTACTCTACATGAACTGTTAGTATGAATATATATGTATGAATATATTGGATGTGTGGCATTCCATGAGTGGTGATATACTGTACCAGGACATCTCAGACTCGCACTCTGACTCTTCACCACTAATCACTTTGCATTTTGCATTGAATTCTCTAATATTACATTCATTCAAAGTGAGAGAGAGCAGCCATTTCTTGACATCACATTTGATGCAGGCTTTTAAGTGAGAAAATGGAGAACTGCAATTTGGTTGATATAACCTGAAATACACAATTAAATAACATGACTTTAATGTTTTCAAAATGGATTTATAGCGTTCTGGAACCAAACTCTTCAAATATAATAATAATACATTTATTTTTTCATAGCGCTTTTCAAGACACTCAAGGACGCTTCACAGTTTTTACATAGGTACAAAACAGACATAGATACAGTACAAACAGACAAGATACATGGACATGGACAAAACACAAGATCAAACTAGAGAGGTGGGCCATGGGAAAAGAAGAAAAGGCAAATTCAAAGAGGCGAGTTTTGAGGGCCTGTTGGAGGATGTGTTAATATACAAATTATTGTGCAAATACAACCTCTCTCTGAAGTTTTCTGTTGCGTTGCTTGGTAACAAGAGACACAAAGAGTAAAATTGAAACTATTTGTGGGGCTATTTTTTGAGTCTGCCAGCCTCATGCCTATGGCCGACTCACAGCCTTATTGATAGCGATATCCTTGACCACTCGTGTCATTTTGCTTAATTATATAAACTACAGCACTACAGGCTAATTAGGTGCAAATCACTTTGTAAATATTTACAATTCATCATATTTAATTGCTGTATAAAATGTAACTTTCTCTGCAAAATGAATGCTATGTGGATAACATAATGCTAAAAGTGAATGTCAATCTGAGATGTGGTCTGCACTCTGCTAGTTCTGTTTATTCATAATAAATTTGCTCATATCGTCTCCAACTGTCAAAGGCACAGTGTAAACTATCTGAATTTATAGGTGGTTGTCTACCAAGGGAATAATCCCCACAACACCAGTCTGCTGAGGCAGCTTAACTTCAAACGCAGCAATTACCTGAACAAATGACTACACCTCAACTAGGTAATCCAGAAACTCACTGAATGAATCATTAAACCAATGTACAAGTGTAAATGGTTCATGATTCTCCAGAGACATTATCTTTTTTTGTTATTCATTCCTAATATGCAGCAGCACAAGGCAATGGGGATGTTGTGTGAGTAAGGAGGAGAATACTGGTTCATGCGCAGCACATGTGGGAAGAGGCAATCTAAATGTGCATGCAAGATGTGCTAATGCTGGTTCATGCACAGCACATGTGGGAAGAGGCAATCTAAATGTGCATGCAAGATGTGCTAATACTGCTAAGTGCAAATTCCTGCTTTATGTTCGATTTGATCAATATTGTTAGGCATCTCAAAGTGTTTGCAAGGTCTTGGCCAAACCCACCCCAAATCAATACGAATGAAATGTCATGCTGAGGGCTTTTCTTACAAAGTCATCGATAACACCGTGTGGGACATTTATGTTGTTCAATTTGTGATGTAACATGATTTGCAATGATCGTGGCACTCTATTTTTTCCTTATCTGACATAATTGGATGGAAAGACTAAATATTGATCTCCTTTTTTAAAGATGCTTTATTCCAGCTGCAGAATGAGACTTCGGGAGGTACCTCCTATCCTGAGACTCGAATCCTTTATATACACTGGTTACACTTCAATTTCATTCCATGTGCAATTAGATGAGTAATCCTGTGCAGCAATATTCTGTATTGACTGCAGCAGATATAAACATTTTTCTAGGAAAACATGCTTACTGAAGTGCTTCAGTAAATTGGGTTCTTGCCAACTAAAGACTAAAAGATATTGGCAACGCTGGCTAAATAGGACATGATTTGTATATGTTCCTGTAATGTGCGCAGGGTATATCAACAACTCTGGCAAATCATGTTTGAGAAGGTGCAGTTCATTTGTACCTCCATTTTAGAGGTCCTTTCCTGTTAGAAGTGCTTTACTGTGCTAGGGATAAGTAATGTTAGTAAGGCTACAGACACCCAGCCAACCAGGGGGGACCCTGTCTCATCCCCCATGTGCTCAGCCTGTCTCCTGTCATGAAAGAGGGCAGAGCCCAGCTGGAGAATCCCCAGATTTCTTTCTGCCCGTTGTCAGTTCTCTCACCATTTTCAAGAGTGCTTAAGCATGAAGGCTCCTACACTACGAGGCAGAGATAGCAGCAGCATCACAGCTGCATGACAGTCCTCCACACCACCCTGCACACAGTTATGTGAGATATACATGAGAGCATCTTTCCCGGGTAGCACACATGCCAGGATCCCTGGGCCATGGTTCAGAGGCTTTGGGCTACATCACACAGTGATGAAGAGGAGCCACCATCCAATGGCCGAGGCGCACATATCCCAAGTCATTTGAATATCCATCCGAGTTGTGACTCTAAACAGCCGTCCTGATGCTGTGAGAATGACAGAAACACACCTCAGAGAAAGTCTCAGTGTTCCATAACCAGGCAGGAGGGGCAGAGGATAGGAACTGAGCTGAAGCCAGAGCTGGAGTAGCCAACAGGACCACATTGGCCCCATGAGGCTGGAGAGGTATGCTGTCATGTTCACAGTTCTGACCTACACAGTCACATCAGCAAAGGACAGATGCCAGTCGACCACATCACTGTTACAAACAAAAAAATCTTTGCTTGTTTATTTGGAGAATGTTTTCGGAGTTTTTGGATTTGATTTGATGGTTGCGTTAATGTCATCAATAAGTCCTCTCTCTGAGGATCCTCTTAGTTACAAAAAGGACTCCTGGAGCTATCATCTCTTCTTCTCATCTAATGTTCTGATTTAATTGATTTCCATTAATCTCAGTAAGTTGCCCACATTCAACCTTTGAATATAATTAAAGCCATGTATCATATTTAATCTCTTTCACTTTGTAACCAATAAACACACAATCAGCAACTACATGCCTGTGTGTGTGTGTACTTTCCATTTCACCATGATGGAGGCCTGGACTTTTTTTTTTCATACACGTATGTCACATTAGTTCTGCCTGTTAACCTTATGACCATGTTAGCCCTCGGGTGAGTAAATATGATATGAGAATTCCAGATTATCAATCAGATCAATGCAATGCTCGGGTGAGGTGCATGGCAAAAGTACCATGAAATTACATGTCACTGGAGCAGGTCCTGTGAAATTGACTAGCTGCTAGCGGCCATCTTATAAATACAGCTCTTGTGACCTTTTTCTGCCATCAGCCATTCCAGGGCTTTGTGGACGTTGCCTGGTGGCATGGTGTTGGACAATTAAATCCATCTATTTGCCTCAGGGTAGATTCCAAAGGCCATCAGGGCCGACTGGAGTGAAAACCATCCAAGTCCACGAGAGAACAATGGGACTCATAATCATTTGGAGACCTGAAACTCACGCTATTGGCAAACTGCTGATGTTCGCTATACCTGATGGCTTGGTATAACTGAAAACACCTTTAGATTCAAACTGCTATAAATTCCAAATTCTGCACAGTCATGTCATATTCATTTTTGAAAGTGTACAAAGCTATTGACTTGGAATTAATAACATCACACAGTTTATAATGTTATTGGTGAAGTATGAATTGAAAAGTTTTTTTTCATTATGGTAAATGATGAATGATGGTCTTTGTACTGTAAGAAGACTTTTAACTTCACAGGTGCCACCAAAATAAGCCATATAAGTAATTTAATACATATCACTTTTTAACTCCAAAGGTGCCACCACAATAAGTCATGTCTAAGTATGTAATGAATTCACAATGTAACAACCCAATGAGAACCTAAAGCATTTATGCTTACATTTTTATCAAGAATTCCATTACATTTCTTAATTAATAACATTCATTACCAAGTCTTAGTCAGACGAACCTTAAGCATTAGTAGTCATTTGCTCCATATAAAGTCATTTGATTGATTTGATTGGCATTGATTATATATGCAGCGGTAATATAAGTCAGTCATGCAGAGGGAGAGGTGGGGGACGCACTTCAACACAGCATCTGCATCTATAGCTAGTGCCGGAACACCTATCAACATTTCCCTTACCACTGCAGTTTAGAACCCCATGTTGCCATTTTTCCTGTAAACAGGAGATTGTTGACTGGTGTATACACACCGTGAAAGTCTTGCACTTCGGACTGAAATGTATTCCCTTCAGGGCTGCCACTGTGAGACAGTGTGATCGCCTGATCGCCTGGCTCTCGGGAGGGGGATCTGGACCTGACCACCCATCACTTTGTAAAATTACGGGTCCCACGCCTCCCCCACGGCGAAAATATTACGCTCTGATTACAGTACAGCAGTCCCTAAGGGGCCAATAACAAGCCCAGGTCTATTCAGCTCTGATTAGAGAGGAAGAGTGAGAGAGCACTGGCCCCACTCTGTGTGTGTGTGTGTGAACCTCTGAATGCAGGGCTCACAGTACTTACAGTGAACCCACTTTACAACCCAGCGTGTGCAATATAGCATGATATGGGGAATCGTGTAATTTTAGGAACAGTTCATATAGATTTTTGCAACTGGTGATTTTTTACTTGCTAGGACCCCATTGAATACAAAACAACCTGTTTCCAATTTTTTTCTTCATTTTCAGTGCCAAAATTCAAGATGGCGGACAATATATGCATAAAAATAATATAAAGGCTTAAAGTGGTCACATTTTTTTATAAATATACACATAATAAGGTAGACAAGTGAGATACAGACTATTTACAAAAGATGTATTGCATCATTTGCCAAGAAATTTGGAGAAAAAATGGAAAAAAATGAAAATTGTTTTCAAATCTGCATCTTGTTTCATTATTGAAGAGTTCAACAAAACATTGTCATTGTCACTCAAGTATTTATCCTCACCACTGTCACTGTCTTTTTAATATTGGTGCACATCTCCTCAGAGCCTTCACACCTGCAAAGTTGTGTGAATGGTCAGTTGTTACTCTTGCAAGAACACTTTCTACTGCATTGGCTGGCAAGACAACTGCACTTCACAAGCTCCACAACAGCCTCTGGTGCTGGTGGAAGTTTTGACAAAAGAGAAGCCCATTGCCCATCAACAATTTGCCTCCATCCCAGTGATAGTGAGTCAAGAATCTTTGGAGCAGGCACTGTATCTTGTGCCCAAACATTTGCTTGCCTGTGTGCTCTCAGAATTTCAATTTCAACTCAATTTCACTTATAGAGTGTCAAAAAGAGTGTTAAACATTCAGACAGAGTCCATGAGTAACAGGGGCGAGGAAAAACTCCCAAGAACTGGAGAAACATATAGGATGAAACCTCAAGCAGATCCACGACTCAAGGGCCTGACCCATCTGCCTGTTGTCAGTTACAGGACAGTAAGGTCTATATACAGAGAATAACATGGTATTTAGAGCCACCTGAGGTATATGTTACAAAGTGGTTGGATGGTTACATAACCAGTATGATAATTCATGAATCCTATTTAGTGTTAAATTCAAATAGTCCAGTGTAGGGGATGAATTGTCCATAGGGATTAGGATTTCTCATCGGGCAAGTAGTGGGTCTCTAGGCTGCGCGGGCTGGAAACCGAGCATGGGGACAGCAATAGACGATGGTAGGGCAATCATAGGGATGGATTTCCCTTGTTCCCGAGTTCCACCGAAGGGCTTTAGCTGTTTGAAAACCATGTTTTGAGGAGCTGACACACAAATTTCTCACATCCAGCTAACACGTCTGGAGATGGATGAGGACCTACTACAAGCCTACAAGTGTGTTAATGACACCATCATGACTTGATTGACTTGAAACAGAAAGCTTTCCTTTCCCACGGGATAAACGGTAAATGGCGGGACAAACGGTTGTCCATCAATTTCCTGATAGGATAGGATACAATAGGATACCCGATAGGTCCACCGACTCTATGCACGATGTGATTGGCCGGACCGAAGTTTGTATCTGTTTCGACCTCACTCTGACCGTCACTACGGTCTAAAAAAGGAATGATCACCTTCGTTCTGCCTATCACGAGACCATATGTCAACAAAGTCATGCCCATGACCTCCGGAAGCAGAGCGTCCCGAGCTTGTAAATAGGGAGATTGCTCCGGTTCAGTCTCTCACCTTGATAGCCTCATCACAGACCTGTGATCACGCAGATGCGATACTTTCACTGCTTTCTTGCTTTGACTGTGTTTGTTAGTCTGCATGTGGCAGTAACCTGTGTTTTTTCAGGAAACCGTTTAACTTTGTTTAACTTGTTGGCGCTTTCCTGAGTTCACCCCATACCACCGCGGTAGCGGGGCTAGTGTAGAGCCTGCTGCCCTCGCGTTCAGCGCTTACTGCGAACGCCCGTTTCAGTGTTATTTTTCCTTTGTGTGTGCCAGGTTTCGGGTTGTCGTTTGTTAACTACTGTGTACCTTATTTGGCTGTTGCGGCTAGTTGGGCTTGGTGTGAGCCTGCTGGAGTGCGTTTGCGCACCGGCGGGGCCACCGTTATTATTTCTGTTTACTGCTCTGGCGGCGGAACCTGTGTGGGCCTGATCAGAGCCGGGTCTTCGGCAGCTTAGTGCTAATGTTACTGTGTGCTTCTTGTTAGCTTTGTTGTTGTGTGCTAGGCTACTTGCAAAGGTAAGTTTAGCTGTTTGTGTCTGCTAGGTGCAGTCTTGCCGCGAGGTGCAGGCTGCTGTGTGTCTTTCTCCAGTTGTCCACTGGTATGCGTCGGCCAGCGTCGCGTTCGCGCACAGGTGGCCCATCTTCTTTGTGTATCTGTTGTGTACCCCGTGCGCTGCTGTCGCGGCTAGCTGGGCCAGTGTGAGTCTGCTAAGTGTGTCCGCCCGCGCTGCTTCAGGCCACCGTGTACTGTATTACACCACTGCTGTATCTCTTTACGGGCTGCTGCTTGCAGACCCAGTGCGTTGTCTGGCCAAGGTAAGTGCCTTATTGTATTGTATTGTGTTGTATTGCATTGTGTTTTCTGTGGTAGGCTATGGCGGCACACTACTGCAGAGTCTGTAGGGCCACGATGGCCCCAATGACGGGCATAGAGAGTGTCCCGCTTGCCTTGGGGCCGCCCACCTCCTGGAGGATGTCGACAGCCCCTGCAGCCGGCCTGTGACCTTCCTGAGGGAGGAGCGGCTCGCCCGGGCCTGACCAGGCATGTGGCCCGCACGTCGTGGGCCAGGACGAAAGCGCTCACCGACCCGACCATCCCACTCTCATAGGCATGGCCGTAAGCATGCTGCCCAAGCGTAAGCGGCAACATGAGTCCCCTTCCAGGCATGATCAGGTGGAGGTCCCTGGACCTGCTAAGCTCGGCTCCAGCTGCCATGACCGAGGGTAATGGCACAGAGTAAGCTTCAGATTCTCTCAGCTCTCCAGGCTCTGGCTAGGAGAATGGACAGGCTGAAGGGTCTCCAGGGCACGTCATCCCCTTCTCTGCCCCTGGCCAGAAGGTCTCTCCCCATCCAGGCCTGAGAGCTATAGTGCGGATGTTGATCTGGGTGATGTGGATTTGCTGTGCCAGCTCCATGCCCCTGGTTCTCTGATCGATAGCGTGGCGAGGGGCGGCCTCTGGATGAGCTACATTCAGACATGGTGGAGCCAACTGATGAATCCCGCGGTGCCAGGGGAGGTCCCGTCGGCTCCTTGATGTCACCGGGTGTTGAGTGCCTCCAAGATCCTGGGTCTTCAGGCCCCTATGCCGAACATGGCTTCCCTTGGAAGCGTCTGGGAAGAGGCGTCTCGCTGGCAACCCACCACCTGTATACCCGTGGCACTGCTGGGCGGCATGGGATGAGTCGCTACAAGCCCCCCCAAATCCAATCCAGGTTGCCGTCAGCTGGCAAAGGCTGCCTATCCGGCCGACTCAGGGCTAGGGGATATGCCACCGGGCGGCAGTCCATGCCTGGACTTCCCTGGGCCTGCCAATGCATCTCCCAATCCGCTGCCGGCGTAAAGAGGTGTGCCAAGGCGGACCCGTCTCATCAGTTACTGCTTTGGCCATCAACGCGCGGGCAACCACGTATGGGCAGCGCCTGGCTATCACTCTGGCGGCTCTGCAGCGATGAGCCCGAGGACCATGATGCAAGGGCCCTGGTGGATGCACTTTTCTGTCAGCCCACTCCCAGCTGGCCCGGCGTGATGTGGGGAGTGCTATGGCCTCTGGGGTGCTGTGCGTGAGGGCAGGTGTGGCTTTAAACCTCTCTCCTGATGCCATCAGGGACAGACCTGTGGAGTCTCCCGTGGTGCCTGGGCATGTGTTCCATCCAGGCTCCCAGGGGGGGTGCTGGACAAGTGGAACAGGCTGGCTTCTGAAACTGGTCAGCGTGTGGTATTGCCACGAGGCGGGCTCCAGTTCCCCACAGGGCAGCATCAGGTAAGTATCTTGGCGGTGGCAGCCAGCGAACACCACAGGTAAGTATCAACTATGCTGCCCCACGGGACGGCATTTCGTGCGCAGACCAGAGCTCAGCCCCAACTCCCTGGCCCAGAGGGACAGCAAAGACCTCGGCGGGCGCCAGGCAGAGGTGCAGGCGGTGGCCCGGTCCTGCCCTGGGAGATCCCGGGGCTGCCCGTCGATTGCCCTTCCAGCTGTCCAGAACCTCACCAGAGGGATTGTGCGCCAGACTCTTGGGTTGTGGCTATGGTGACTCCGCGGTTACCGCCTACAGTTTAAACGGCCCCTATGTTTTCAAGGGTCAAGATGGCGTCTGTGAAAGAACCCCGCACAAATTCGTGCTTGTCAAGAGTTACAGGAGTTGCTTCTGAAAAGACCTCTCAAGTAGCTGCACGCCGGCACTGGGTTTTATTCAAAATATTTTATTGTTACCGGCCGGTCCTCTGGAGCCTCAGGCCCGCGCCAGACCAGTACCTCAAGGTGCTGCCATTCAAAAATAGTCACGTTGGAATAGTGATTCGTTCCATCCAGGAAGAGGTGGTTCGTCTATGCTGGATCTAAAGTAGCGTCTTCCGTCCCTATCTGCCTTACACAGGTCCTTCCTCCGCTTACTTCAAGGCAGGGTGTTGTTCCAGTTTCAGGTCCTCCCATTTTTGCCTTTGGCAGCTACTGGCGGCACCTGCAGGTCAGGGCCTTAAGATCCTACACCTGGAGCTGGCTAATTTGTGCCCCATCTCAGGTGCAGGTGGTGCACGACACCAACAGTTCTGACCCATATCCAGGCCCTGGTTTTCACGGTCAGCATGGAAAAAGAAGAGCAACTTGCAGCCTTCGCCAGCAAAAAGTGATTTCATAGTGTCCTCCTCGACTCGGTCAGCGCCAGCGGCGTCTCACTCCACGGAGGGCAGACAGCAGGCGGCCCGAGCTCTGACAGGCTTTTTAAGCTGGGCAGACTGGTCACCGCCCCAAAAAGTCAAGAAGGCTGTTGGAGGAAGCCTTAGCAGCAGCTCTTGGTCCCTGCCATTATGGGCCTGCTGAAAGCCACCCCTGCAGTCATTGGTTCAATGCCTTTCAGCTCCACCGAGGCGACAGGCGTGATTCTTGGTGTCTCCTGCTTGCATCCAAGCCCTCGTCCTTGGAGAAACAGGAGGTTCTTACTCCAGGGTGGGGGCCTTCCTCTGAAGAGGCAAGTCTCATCTTGACAGGCGCTTCTCTGACAGGCTGGGGAGAGCTGTCTGGGAAGAAGGGCTGTCATGATGGCGTGTGGCCTCCCTCCTGGGCGTCCAGAGCACATCGCGTCCACTCGAGCTGAAGGCCATCCATCACCGCCCTGCAGAGGTTCCTGCCAGGTTGCGAAGCCAACATGTTCTGGTGAGGAGACAGCACCGTGATTGTATCATCTCAATCACCAAAGAGGCTGACACGAGGTCCACCAAGCCCGGTGCCACTCCGGGTGTGAGGAGGAGTTGCTGTCATGGGCATGGCGTCTGGCTTCAGTGAGGGGGCAGTACCGTTCCAAGCGTGGAGAACAGAGGCGACATTCTCTCCAGGACCGGGCCACTCCCGGGAATGGGGTGCTTAGACCCCAGGAGGTGGTCAGCCAGGTCTGGGCTCAGTATGGGACTGCACAAGTGGACCTGTTTGCGCTCGGCAAAGCGACTCACTGCCAGAGTGGTACTCTCGTGGGACGGGGAGGCAGTTTGAGCCTAGATGCTCTGTCACAAAGACTGGCGACAGGCTTGTTGTCACCTTTCCTCCATCCCCTCTTGTACCTCCAGGTCCTCTGCGGAGGATCAGGGAGGGCAACACACAGTTCTGCTGGTTTGTTCCACGGTGGCCGGCCGAGACTGCTGGTTCCCAGACCCTTCTCCGGCTCCTGCTGGTCAGCCATGGCAGTTACCCTGCGGGCCGGATCTTCTGTCACAAGCAGATGGGCAGATCTGGCATCGAACCCAGGTGCCCACTGCACCTGTGGGTTTAACCCCTGCAGGGGTACGTCATTGAACAGCCTAGCTAAGTCTGTGCAGGAGACTCACAGATTTTCTTGCTCCAGACTCCTTCTGCCGAGCTTGCACTATGCGTCCTCAGGTGGAGGATCTTTTCAGATTGGTGTGCCAGCTTTGGGTCTTGAGCCAGCGGTTTTGCCCTGTCCCTGAAGTTTTCGCGCTTCTTGCAGTCCCTATTTGGGATCAGGCAAGGCGGTCAGTATGTGAAGGTTTATGCCTCGGCCATTTCAGCCTTTCACCAGAAGTGCGGGATAACAGGCCCTTGGGTGGCATCCACTGATTGGTCAGTTTTTTTAAAGGGGCCAGCGGTTGCGTCAGTTCGCACTTCGCGGGCGCAAACTGGTTGCCCACCGTTTTAATGTCTCTTACTGATGCAGATCTAAGATCTTTGTCTCTAGTAGCTTTCTCCTACAATCTTTGTTCGGCCAGGCGCGTCGAAACTGTGCGCCCTCTCTGTCCTTGAACTGCCTGAGGTGGCAGGCAGGGGGCACTGGCTGGTGTCACTGGCCTAATCCAGCCTTCCTGCCTGGGTTCTAAGTCAGCAGTCTGTCAACCCCGGGTTCTGGAGCTGACCCAATTCCAGCAGGTCTGCTGCCTCACAGGCAGAGACAAAGTTGCTCACTCTCTGTGCCCAGTCAGGGCTTTGAGAGCTTATCTTGGCCCGTCGCCAGTCGTTGAGGGGAGGAACACACTCATCTTTTGTCTGTTATGGGCGTGAAGCAGGGACTACCGCTTTCCAAACAGCGGCTGTCGCATTGGTTGGTTGAGGTTATTTCCATGCCCTACCAGGCTCTGGGAATGCCGGTCCCTTCGGGTACAAGGGCTCTCCACCAGGAGTATGGCTACGTCTTGGGCTGCCCTTAAGGGGTACCAGCAAGCGATATCTGTGCAGCGGCTTCATGGAAGCGACGCCTTGCACTTTACCAGGTTGTATGGGTGGGCGTCACTCCAGCTCCGGTTGGCGGCGCTGCCCTCATGTCCGTGACCGGCGAGGGTTTTAATGGTTATTAGAGCTCCCGCAAACTTTTTTTGGTATGTGTCATCCCTTTTTAGACAGTAGTGACGGGGTCAGAGTGAGGTCGAAACAGATTGTAAGTTACATGTAACTATGGATCTGTGAGACCGAGGGATGACCGCTACTATCCTTGTCATTTCGGACCATCTTGAGGCGCAAGGTAAGAGACTGAACCGGGGAGCAATCTCCGCCATTTACAAGCTCGAGTCGTTCTTCCGGAGGTCATGGGCATGGCTTTGTTGACATATGGTCTCGGTGATAGGCAGAACGAAGGTGATCATTCCCTTTTTTTAGATCGGTAATGACGGTCATCCCTCGGTCTCACAGATCCATAGTTACATCGCGAACTTCGTTTTCCACCTCACAAAGCCAACGGAGGATTGCTAGACTACCCTGGCTGGAAATTACATTTGCTGTCGCTAGGGTACGTCAAGATTTCTAGGCTGAGATGTATCTTTTGTCAACGTTCTCCAGTGCCCATGATAATGAGACTGTCTTTGTTGATGTCTGGTACCCTGTGAAGGGCAAGCACCAAGACATCTGTGTGACGTGTAGATATGTGGGGTTTTGCCAAAATTATTTACTGCTACTGCCACCTTTGTGTGTGTGAACGGTGACTGGCAGTTTACATAGTTCAACAGCTTTATGAGCAAGGTAGAGGACGAGGTTGGCTTTGGTTTTCTTTGATCCCAGGAAAGCTTTAAAGTCTTTGATTGGTGTAGTCTTGTATTTTGTATCCCTTATCATGTGCTTTTCCCATTGTATGGACCTGTCTCGTCCTGTCTTTCATGGAGTTTGTGATGGTATAGTTGTTAAATAATAAGTAGCCTATTTGTCATTGTAGCCTCGTGCCTTACTTTCAACATTTTCAAAGAAGCATTCTGCCAGATCTTAGCAACAGTTTATGTCACTTTTCCTGACAACCATCTCCTGCACAACATCCATGCCATCTATTAAGATGCCATCCAATGTGTGTGTTAATTGCACTGAGCTACTCTCTGTAGATTGTTCAGATGACGCTATTTCTGAAACCAGTCACAATTCATGGATGAAGGCAGACTTAGCTGTAGTGGGCAGCATTAGGCTTGCATATAATCAACAAATTCATATATTCCCACAATTTCCTGCAAGTCCTGTTAACAGAATTATTGAAGACAAAAGAGCTCATTGTGGACTTCAGGAAGTCTAAAGCTAGCACACACTCCCATTCTCATCAATGGGACTGAAGTGGAGTGTATCACCAGCTTCAGATTTCTGAGTGTCCACATCTCTGAGGACCTCTCTTGGACCCTCAACACCTCTACCCTGATCAAGAAGGCTTACCAGCGTCTCTTCTATCTGAGGAGGCTATAGAAGGTCCACCGGCTCCTCAGATCCTGGTGAACTTCTACCCCTGCACCATCAAGCGTATCCTTACCAACTGTGTCACAGTTTGGTATGGCAACTGCTCTGCCCACGACCGAAAAGCATTGCAGAGGGTGGTGAAAACTGCCCAACGCATCACCAGTTCCTCACCCCCCTCCATTGAGGCCATCCAGGGCAAGTGATGCTTGCATAAGGCGCACAGCAGGTTCAGAGGAAGCTTTCCTGCAGCTGAACTCTAGCTCTGCATCCTGGTGACAACCAACCTACAAAGCCCCCACCCCCCCCAATGCCTCCTTGCCTGCCCCCAAATATATGTTGTTTATACATTGTTCACATTACATAGCCATATTTATTCTACTCTTATAAGGTAACTGCTAATATACACTGCACATATTTATATTACTCTAAACCTCTCTACCTTATATAAATCAACTGTATACTACTGTCTACACTGCACTAAATTTCTTGACCTGTCTATGCACCACCTGTTTATACTTTCTATATCACATTGCACTTTTCTCCTTTTTTGCACTGATTAGACGCAAACCACATTTCATTGTCTTCATACTTGTACTCTGCAATGACAATGAAGTTGAATCTAATCTAATCTATTGTGGTGATTGCAGAACATTACTTTAATTCAAATGATTATTAGGTTATGTGATGGAAACTTTTAATCAGTCAATGTGTTTTTCCGGGTATGCCAATAAATAGCATAATGGTGGTTACACCCATCACTGGTTGATAATCATGACATCTCATGTCACCCATGGTCATATTTATTACCTAAGCCATTCAATTGTATTAGAAAATGTATGTATATAATGATAATACCTCACATATATCCATTTAAAAATTTTAAAAAGGTGATTATTTGCAATTTTTGGTGATATATCCGCCATCTTGGATTTTGGACCTGTGCAGTCCGGGGAAAAATTGGAAACAGGTAGTTTTGCAAACTATAGGGTCTGAAAAAAGTGAAAAATCATACTTTACAAAGATCTATATGAAATGTTCCAAACACATTTTTTTGCTACATATAGCCCTGCACTATGATCTCTGCCCACTAGTCTCAGAGTAGTACAATGCTCCTGTTAGCGCACTTTGTTTAAGATGGCTTGTTGTAGTATGGGAGGCTTCAAGCCTCAAGCCCAGGGATGGATTACTGCATGGGCCTACAGGACCCAGGCCCAAGGGGTCAGGGGGCCCTGAAGTCCAAGCCTTTGCATGGAATCATTGCCTCAATATCAATAAATCAGGATGTAGGCTATGAATTCATGAATTGAATTTAGTATTGGCCATCCCCAAAATGCACCAGAATACAGGAAATCACATCAAACAAATTAAAAAATTCTGGGGGAGGACCCCCAATGCCCCCCTCCCACAAATATGACAATTAGTGGGGGGCCCTCAATAAAGTTCATAATCCGCCTATGCTCAAGCCTCACATTGGGAATGCAGGTGAGTCATGGCTATAGTAGATAGTAGATAACGCCTCACCTGAAGGTCATCTTATCGCCACGTCACGGTGTTAGCTGGAGGCAAAACAAAAAAGATTGGAAACAAACTTCAATCATCTGTAATGTGCTCTAAGATTTATTTTTCTTCCAATGTGTCTGCCTCCAGCTAAACCTCAGGCTATAATGTGCTCTAAGATTTATTTTTCTTCCAATGTGTCTGCCTCCAGCTAAACCTCATCCTTAGTAAAAGGTAAACAAAATGATGTGCAAGGTTACAGATATTGATACAGACAAACGTCTTCATTAGCATTTAGCATTGACATGGCTTTACGTGAAAGCTAAACACCCATGGGATCAAGAGCGTAGGTTTGGTCTCAGCTTTGGTGGGGACACATCCACAACTCCTGTTGTCACGATACCAACATTATTGTTTCAATACCAATAGCAAGTGAAGTATCTCGATTTCGATACTATTTACTACTTCCGATTTTTTAAAATTTGATTTGGTTTGTGTGATTTGTGAGATCATTCACATCAGTGGCAATCATAGAATTTGATTGACCCTCCACACACACACACACACACACATTGAAAGTGATGGTTGTCATAGGTTTCTTTTTCATATTTTGGAATTCATATAAACTATACATTTGTATTGATAATTATGTATAGTATTTTATGATCTGCATGATTACTAATAGCTAAACATATTTAGTAATTTGATTACATCATATTGATATTTAAATTATTAGGCTACACTTGTCTATATCATCACATTTGGTGTGTAAATCTAATTGAGTGCCTGTCACTTTAAGAGGAACGTGAATGCTGAAAAATAGTTTCGCAAGTGCAAGGATATGTGGATTAAATTCATCTTTGCTATGTCATTAGATAAAATAAATGTTCAAAAAACTAACAAGTCAAAGAAAATCTTTCTGGGATGAGATCATAGAAGAGATAAGTGTCTCGCAATGTTAATTTCTATGAGTATGGAAATGCACCAGTTTATCTTTTATTTCTTTGCATTGTGCAGGCTACATTCACAAATACATTAGCCAACATAAACAGAATATAGGAACAGGAAAATGTCTCGGATCCATTGTTTATTGCTACTGCAAGATTGGTAGCCCAATTAGCCTAACAGTCAGTGATGGTGACTTATAGCCTATGTGACTGTCCGTGCGACACACCCTTATTCAACATGACTCCTAACTTTGGTTGAAAGATTATAGAAGCTAGGTTCGTTGTGACAATATCCTGGGTAATATCCTAACAGCTAATGCTATTTTACACAGTACAATTCGCATTTGAAAGCCTGGTCACCAGTTGCCAGTTTGTATGGCTAATTATTTTGCCTAGACTGCAATGAAAAAGTTTAGCATTTTTGGGTGGCATAGCTGATCTACAACCCACAAAAAGGGGGCAAACATGTACATGCTGAAGGGCAAAGAGAATATCACAATGTTTTACTCTGGCCTTTTATGGGATAGGTATTGGCAGACAGCCCTAACTTACCGTTGTCGTTGACACACCCGCTCGCTTGACTGCTGGTGCAAACAAGTACAGTAGCCTGACATTTTCCGTGCGTGTAGGCCTACTGTAGCGTGCATGTCAGATAACCCTTCCCCCTCCCGCTTTGTTTTTCATTAAATCATATGACGACGTTTCTTGTAGCCTACTGTTGTGCTGGCTGTCGGAATGATCAGCAGCACAAATAAGTTCGCTAAAATATTGGTGGGGACAATTTTGTCATCTTAAAATATTGATTAGGACTAGTCCTTAGCGTCCCACCCTAAATCTACGACCATGCATGGGATAACGGACGGATAAACAGTCAGGCGCCGGAAGCACAGCACAATGGCCCCTCCACTTTTGGCTCAAAATATATTTTAATAAACAAAATCATCCACGAAAAAAAAAAAAAAAACGTCCGCGCAAAAAACGGAGAGGTGTTAACCATTATAGCGGTAGTAGCCCGCATCTAATATAGCCTATTTGTGCAGCGTCACTGTTGCAAAACCTTAAGCTTTCTGCCCATGGGTCAAAACCGATGAGCAAAACACCAGCAGAGCACCCAGGCTACACCCCCAGGGAGCAGACAGCGCTCCACTCTGGGATGTTCATTCTCAATCAATGCAACATGGAGAGATGGATTTGAAATGTAGCCGAATCTAATTTTATTCTGGTTTGGTATGGTTTATTCACCATTAATAAAGGTTAATGACAATTACTGAAGTTATGAATCTGTTGGTTAACCACATTTAGCCTATTGCGCGACATGAGATTCAATTAATATCATGCGCAACGTGATATATCCGAAACATGTAAGCTACCAAGCCTTCGCAAGGTTTGTATGATAACCTGCACTTAAGATTACCAGCAATGTTCAAATAGACCAGGTTAACCTATTTCACTTCTGTCCCCGTTTAGCAAACCACATTTGCTGATACGAACTTCTGCTGACAAAAATGAGGCTGCATTACGTGTGGACATCTTAATGCAGTTTATTTATGCTTCTTAATTGTGAGCCTAAAGCGGCGGTCATTCTCGCGTTCTCCTTTACAGCAACAAGACACAATTCCTCCAACTCTAGCCTCGCCCTTTACTCGTTGTCTTTTTCCCCTTTTCAAAAAGTGTATTCATACTCACGACATTCGCGTTCTGTCTCCCTGTACTTTTGAGACTAGGCCTACTCTGCAACACCAGCTGAGACTCACTAACAGCTTCATACACCAAGCTGTAAGGATGCTGAACTCTCTCCCTCCTCTCCCCCCTCCACCCTCAGCTACATAACATCCTGGACATTGGACCCACAATGGCCGCCTGCACTACTCCTACACCTGCACACTTGAACACTTGCACACTTGTACACTTTACAACTTGGTGTTGTTGTCCTGAAAACACAACACTTCTGCTGCTCTTACATAACTTGCACCACTATGCCACTTTCTTTATTACTTAGGTCAAACAGTATTTTATAGTATTTTACAGTATTTGCACTAGTATTTTATTGACTGTCTATGCACAATTTCAACAAAATTTTGCTGCTCTTATTTTTTCATTATTATTATATGTGCCCTCTTATTTACTTATTTACTTACTTTTTTGTTTACTTGAATGTTATGTTTGTCTGTGGACTTAAAATTGGTCAAATATGTCTTGTCTTCACCGTGGGATAGTGAGAAACGTAATTTCGATCTCTTTGTATGTCTGGAACATGTGAAGAAATTGACAATAAAGCTGACTTTGACTTTGACTTTGACTTTTGATTAGCCTAAATGTGAACGATTATCGATGATATATGATAATACTGCTATGATGATACTGCTTTTATTGCAAAACTGAGAATTGGGCTATTAATCGGTTACAAGGTGCTGTCATCTATCCGAAACATCTACCAAGCCTTCTCTGGGTCTGTTGGGTGGGTATTGCAATGTTCAAATAAAGCATGTTAACCTATTTCATTTAATTCACTTCCGTGCGCCTTGTGTGATATCACTCAAGTCTTGCTTTAGTTAATTAGCAAATTACTACCAGAAGCCAAAAATCTGACTCTAGCTCATAAGTGTCGTCATGTAGGCTACTTTCTAAATATTCAACATCGGAAGCAGCTGCAATTGTAACAGGACATTTTGAAAGAGACCTGCTGTGTACTTTGATAAGCAGCGTCATAAGTCGCCCTCAAATACGGTATGTTTTGTTTAACTTCAAATAGCATAGGCTTTGTCTGTCTACTTTTGAAATAACATGCGGTGCTGAACCCCTGGCAAATGCGGGTGTGATCCTATCTGAAATTAGTAGCGTCTGTAGTTATTGGCGCCTGCAGGTGGCTACTCAGTGTTGGGGTCGTTACTCAAAAAAGTAATGTATTAGGCCTACACATTACTCGCTACTGTAAAAAAAATGTAATCTATTGCATAACTTCTTTACTCTCTATGGGGATTAATACCTTATTAGGCTACTTTTGCATTACTGCGTTGAAATGTTTCTATGGACATTGTTATAGATATCGTCCCCTTTTATTTATTATTTAATTAATGACAGTTGTGAAACATTAGGTAGCATAATCTAGTCCAAACCAGGTTGCGCTGTAGGCCTACCAGGCATTTCTTATAGCTAATCTGCCTTCAAAAGTTAATGAGCACGGCACTAGCTAGTGTTTTTAAAAATTGTGCCAATTCGAATTGCTTTATGGAAGCGTTGCAGCCCAGCTGGCGAACACTCCTTCACAAAGTTGAATGGTGACACGCACACAACTTGCAAAACATTGAACTGCTTTGAGTGAAGTGCGCTTGCGAGTTGCGTTCCTTCGGTCATTAATAGCCTACTAGATGCTCTTCTTCACACTGAAAACAGTGCAGTCCCAATTGTAACACCCTGATATTTTTTTTGGAATCAATTCGTGGTGTGATTGACAGTCATTAGCTAGTTAGTTGTGCACTTTTTTCCGCTCAGTAATAAGGTAACAAAGTTTTGGCCTACCCCATAAACTGCATGACAGTAGGCTATTTCTATTTATCTGTAAAATTACCGCATGCGTTTGCTCAACTTTATGAAGCAGAATTACGCAGGCTATTAGAAACGCACACATTTTGTTTGCGCAAGAAAGACAAAATACAGTGAACGCGATTTGGGGATTCGTTATCTGGCCCCTGCACTTTGAAACTCGTTCCGGCGCCCCTGAACACACATCAGTCAGTTTAATTCACCACTAAGGGCCTCCAAAACGGGCACTGGCCTGATAACTAATTGGCTGATTCTTAACCTGATTGATTTTATGTTAGTGGACCACAGACATTATTTTCCCACATAGACGCCTAGGGCCAACACAGAAGATAGATTTAGCATAGCGTGATGACACTCACTAGGACATTGACCCACCTGGTGTGGTGCTGATAGGACTGCACTTCTCTTTATGGATGTATACATGTCTGTATGTCAACAGTATCAATGAATGAGCTATGAAATGTTGAGGAAATGTTGACTGTATGTAGATCTAGGACAAAATACTCTCAGTTTCCCTTGATTAGTATGGAAAATAAAGCATTGGAACAAGAAACTGAAGGGGAAATGCAGACAGAGTCCAAGACCCTTAAGCTCTTGGACTGTATATTGAGAGCTACATTTGCCCCGTGGTGAAGGATGTGTTTTTCTTAGTGGGGTTCTTATTCAAATGCAATTTCCGCAACTCTCATCATGTTGGTGAGGCTGAAGTAAGAGGCAGTCCAATATGTGGTGGGGCATTTCTAGCAGCATTCCAATTCAATTGGCATTCAATTCAGACTAAATTGGAAAAAAAATAATAAATCAAATTTGCTGACACAATGCTTGTGTTCACCTCTCTGGCTGCTTGGCATTTAGTATGCAATTTCTATCCTCCAAAAAGAGCATAGATGAGCAACAGACACGTACAAATTGCATACAATTCTCTCCTACTTTAACCCTTTCAGTTACCAGTCTCTCCTTCCTTTACCCAAGCATCTATGTGTACAAACTGTTTCTTAAATTCACTTAAACACATAAACCAGACGTATACTAAATGCAGTATGTTTACTGTATAGTAAGGAATGTGGATGAGCTTGCTTGTAGTCACTCACACATGATTTCCTTATTCAGTGTCACATCTTGTTCCATTAATGGCCTACTTTGTTTACAAGCCTCATCTGAAATGGATGGTTTTGGTACTCACTGTATTTACTTGAAGGTGAATTAGTGGATTGATATAGTCACTGTAACAAATATCAACTGTCACCTCATACAATAAATATATCAGGAATCAATGTAGCACAATCAAGCTAATCAGCTTCATTGGTCCGTCTTGTGGTGTGAGGATGAGGATGAATGGGTTGTGACATGAAACACCTGACACCAAGTGATATTGAATGAGAGCGACTAAAACAGGGGTGGGCAAATTTTTTGGCTCAAGCCCCCCCAGGACACACGCATAAAAAAATACATTTTTTATAGCCTATAATTTAGTATGAAAAGTATTTGTTTTAAAATATTATTTGCTTAAAAATACTGCTAATTTTATGCTGTTTAACAAATGTATAAATTGTGCACTGTCGCTTTAAGACAGTCGCTTTAATTCACGTTTATTTTTCAATGATCTTCTGCCTGCTCCGCTATGGCTAGTGCTGTACCTACGGCTGGGCCCTCTCACAGTTTTTAAATGGTCAGTAGTGGGAACTACTGTTGCCTTCATGATTTCCTTTTAAAAGTTTCTTATAAGAAGGAGATATCAATTATCAACTCGTCCAACAAGCCAGGTGGAACCTGCGGCTCTCTCTCCCTCTCGTGAGTGCAGACGCGTTCCCAATTAAATGGATTGCATAATGTTCACGTTAGATCTGCTGCAAAGGAGATAACTAAGAGTTAACTTAGTTTAACATGATGTTATCTCTATTTAACATGACGTTTTGACATTGACATTGTAAACGTTATCTAAGGAGAGTGAAAAGCAGTTTGCAGTAAAGCTAACCAACGTCGTCTCTATCGCAGGAAAAAGATAGCGAGCAGCCTTGAAATGCTCGGCGGGCCGGATCCTGCCCGCGGGCTGCAGTTTGCCCACCCCTGGACTTAAACCTCGAGACCACCCTGATACAATTGTGGCAGTCCCCAGCTTGAGGAAATATTGCCTACCTTGTCTGTTTCATTTCACACATACAGTATGTTCAAATCGGAATTTAGGTAAATGTACTGTATGTTTGGCATAAGAAAAGTAGTAGTTGTTTTCTTTGAGGAAACATATCTGTATTTATTGAGACATCTGTGGAAAAGCTGGAGAACATGCGGTTGGGAGATGAGAGGCAGCGAGAGCTTCAAAGTTTGGGGATTTGTACAGAGTGTAGTTCTAGTCTGTTGCTAGTGTCAGCAAGATTTTCTAATTGCTTGAGAGGATTGTAGGAAAGGCTCACACTTTTTAGCAAAAAATCTGAATAATGCAATACCTCACAGTAATGCGCCAATATTATTTAATCATGTCGGCTCCAGTCAATGCCCACATTGTCAGACTTTTCAACCAGGCCATGAGGGATGTCTAGAAGGAGCAAGTGCTATAGGTCTACTGTCTGAAGCTAACTGAGTGCTATAGGTCTACTGTCTGAAGCTAACTTTAGAAGGAGTGAGTGCTATAGGTCTACTGTCTGAAGCTAACTGAGTGCTATAGGTCTACTGTCTGAAGCTAACTTTAGAAGGAACGAGTGCTATAGGTCTACTGTCTGAAGCTAACTTGAAGTGAATGACCTGCTCAACATATTTCCTGCAAAAAATAATTTAAAAAATGCTTCATCAACAGTTAGTACAAGGCTGGGATAACTGCATATCTTGTAAAATGTATAACTTGATGATAACATTCAGATGTTATTATCTCACTATGAACATTCCAGCCTTACATCAAATGGATTTCTCAGTTTAGATTTCCTATTGGGGCTGATAATATCGTTTGTAATGTAAATATGTGAGGCAGTGAAAAGTCCACCGTAAAAAACATTCTGTCTTCTTTAGCATCCACCAGCAACAGCACACTGGGACATGACTGAATCTAGGTCACTCTGCGTGTTTGTGTTCATCATCTCAAGAAGAGAAAACAGTCTCCGAGGAGTGTTTGATTGGCTGAACGATCGATCGGAGACATGACACTCAAAGGCAGGGAGCCAGGGAGACCGATGTCAAAAACATGTGAATTCATGGCACACAATCTGCTCTAAATTTCCTAGAAACTGGTTATTAAAAACGCATGAGCGTAATGCAAGTGTTACTGATAAATGAACAACTGGCCGGTGAGTAAGAAAATAGGACAGTAAGCCAGAGTAGGTAAGCCGTTGTGTCGACACTTTAGAGACACATCAAAACGCATCCAAATGAGAAAAACATCTAAACAATAAACAGATACCTTGGCCACTGTTCTAATTAAAAAAAAAAACATATTGCTGGGTGTTGCATGTAAACAGATGAGCATCTCATGTCATTTGTTGATCAAAATAAGAAAAAGCACCTGGCATTTCATAATTAATGAACGTCTATGCTCTTCTAGCCAGCGTAATACATGGGCCCCAGCATACTAATAAGTAGCTGATTTATAGTCTGAAGTAGAAATAAGAAACACATGAATAAAGGGTATCCGAAATCATAATTACAGGATTGAGTACAAAGATATCCAACTCTGTAGCACACCGCATGTTTGTGCTGTACAGATTACACACCGAGAATGAAATATTAGCATATCTTGCGGGTTGCTAATGAGCCGCACATTTCTAGTCCATAGCAGCTACATGCATGTTGAAGTGCCAGGGGAGCGCAAGAGACTGAGATGGAATATGGATTTCTGCAGCTTCGGCTCACGCACAGCGTGCCTCTCGAGAGGCCTCTACCTGATTGGGATGGGGGTGGAGGCGGGCAGTGGGGCGGGCAGGTGATGAGGAGGTGGTGGAGGTGGTGGTGGTGGAGGTGATGAGGTGGTGGTGGAGGTGGTCAGCTCCAGGTTACGTGCCTCATGGGGTCTCTCGGCTGCTTCCTGAAGAGAGGAGCTCACTCTCGTTTTCCTCAGTCCATTGGGCAGGCAATTTGCACTCTTCAATGAGACTGGAGCAATATTAATGCAGTGGTGATCACTGCAGTGTGTAAAACCATTCAGTGGAGGCCAACGGCGTGACTAAGCCCTTTTTTCAAATTAATAACATCAAGAGCCTTGTTGTGATGGTTTTGCCTCAGCAGTTTGTTGTCCAGCACAACAGACAGATCTTTCTGGATTTCACTCATTTTTTGTGCCTTTCGGTCTGGTAGCTTCATTTCAAAGATTACTGATATTTCTACTGATATTCCTGTAAATCGAAACTGCTCTCACACTGTTTTCCTACAAGGTCAGAGTAGCCGTCGAGGGTGCTTTGTGAAGAACAAACATGTGATAATTGATTTAACTACGTCCTGCCAGGCCCATGCGTAGCTTGAGGAGGCTGCTGCGGATGTGTTATCACATCCAGGCTTATTTGGTCTCGTAATTTGATGAAGCATTATGTCGGGGAACCATGGGGAGGCTGGCAGGAGGAGGGAGGAGAGGCACACTTCTATCAGTCAGTGGATTACTCACTGACACTCACAGGTGCACATGCACACACACACACACACACACACACACACACACACACACACACACACACACACACACACACACACACACACACACACACACACACACACACACACACACACATACACACACACACACATGCACATGCACACACACACACACACACATACACACACACACATGCACATACACACACACACTCACACATGCACATACACACACACACTCTCTCACACACACACACACACACACACTCTCTCATTCACACACTCTCACTCACTCACAGTTTCAGTGAAAGCATTTGGCCAACCAATATAAGAATGCTGAACCATGTAAGTAAGTTTACAAAATATGTGCAGCCATGGATTACTGGTTGGGGAATCAGACTGGTGACTGAAGAGTGGTCAGTTCCATCCCCAAACAATGTGGGCAGTGGTTGAACAGCTGTCTCCCATGCCCACATGGCTGAGGTGCCCTTGAGCAAGGCACCTGACCCCGCTGGGCACTTTGGCAATGGCTGTCCACTGCTCTAGGTGTTTGTGTATGCTCACTACTCACTTTGTGTTCACTGTTCATAGTGTGTGTGTGTGTGTGTGTGTGTGTCTTTCTCTCTCTGTGTGTGTGTGTGTGTGTGTGTGTGTGTGTCTCTCTCTCTCTCTGTGTGTGTGTGTGTGTGTGTGTGTGTGCTGTCTGTGTATGTGTGTGTGTTCACTAACCACAGATGGGTCAGATGCAGAGGAAGAATTTCCCTCAGGATGAATACTAGTGTCTATCTATCCATCTCCACTGTCTGTCTATGTCTGTGCGAGGACATTACATACACCCAATACCATTACATGCAAAATCATATAAAACATATAAAACAGATTGAAAAACAAACTAAAGACATAAGTGTTGGTTGAACTGCTGTAGTTTCTATATCACTGACCCTGAACCAGTGTGTAAGAGCGTAACACCCTCCTTTGGCACCTTCACATTATCCAGTCTGTCACAGGGTCGCAGACAGCCATACACACACTCACACATTCTGTCTGTCACACACACACACTCACTCACACATACTCACACACACACACACCACACACCACAGCTGCCTGCTCAGCTCCATCTGTGCCCTGCGGCAAACAATGGGCCGCTTTTTGTCCATTTTATTTCCTATCTCTTTTTCCGGCATCCTCACAGTTGACATGGTCTGACAGGGAGAGACACACAGCCAGACAGACGGGAGAGAGAGAGAGAGAGAGAGAGACATTGGTTTTATTCCACCAGGCACAACTGTCTGAGGGCTGCATTGGCAATCATGTGCCAGATGTTGTCGCCTGGGCCCCCCTCACCCCCTCGCCTCCCCAGGCCAAACGTGAGTAGTATGGATTTCCAGTCGTCTGGCGTTAGCCATCGACTCTGTCCTCCTCCATTACTGAACAAACGCTCCCACTCAAGGCGCTCAGGAGGAGAAGGGAGAGGAGAGGTGGAGCCAGAGATGAACCTCACAGAGGGACAGAGGGAGAGAGAAAGGGAGAGGGAGGGAGATGGAGAGAGGATGAAGAGTGAGAGAAGATGAGGTGCACGGGGAAGGGAGATGATGAAAGGCTCCCGGAGAGGAAGGGCAGACGATGATGATGATGCTGGTGGGAAACGGTGACAGAAAACAGAAAAAGAAAATAATAGAGGGAGAGTATGGTGAAGGAAATGGAGGAAAAAAATGAAAGAGAGCTTCTGGGAGCAGGCAAATGGATGCATGGAAGGAGAGAGAGAGAGATGGAGAGAGAGAGAGAGAGAAGAGAGATGGAGAAAGAGAGAGTAAGAGAGAGAGGGAGAGAGAGAGAGTAGAAGTAGTTGAGAAAATGTCTTGTCACTGGCACTATAGGTGGAACCTGAGACCAACTCTGAGACTATTAACACTCTATTATATGCCTGTAATATATTTATTTGATGCTGTGTCTGATTAATACCCCATTAAAATGGTAATATCCAGGTGATAACAGGCTTATGATATATGTAAGACAATTTTATCATGCACATGTTGGGAGCCTCAAATTCTTTTTTTTTTTCAAGGGTCCAGTATACTGAGACCCTCTTACTCCATGCATTCACCGACTCAGGTTCATCAGAGAATGGAGAGGAGCAGAGCTGAGAGCCCATGTGATCAATATGGAGTCCAGTGTTGTTTATGTGTTTTGCCCGAGAAAAGTGCCAGAGCATCCCCTGTTGGCTACTTTGGGTAGGGTTTGCTGTGAGAACTCCTGACCTTCCTGGGGCAACTCACTGGTCTTTTGGAACATACGATGGTCAGTATGTGTAGCTTAGTAATAACAGATCATTATGACAAATGACCTTGTTGTTATCTTAATAGCTAGTTGTGAGTTTAATAGCCATATGCTATTCTACATTCTTGGCTACCGTAAGGGATGGTAAAGTCAGCGCACTAACATAGCTGGATATCGTATTGTCTTGTTAGTACAAGACTTGCCAATCATAGGGATTGATTATCTCTCGACTTTCGTCCTTCATTAAGCAGAGCTGATTCCACAGCCTTATGCAAGCTGCGCCTAATCACAATGACACACAGACAGGCGTGGAGAATGCGAGGAAGGCAGTAAGAGACATGTCACAAAAGGGTATTAAATACAGTTCAAAGCTACTAGATGTTATTTTATACACCAGCAGACAGTGAACAGCACAACAAACCGCCAGGAATAAGTGCTCAAAAGATCAAGTCAAGATCAAATGATTTTACTTTCAAGAGCCACAATTGGGTGGACAGAAATGGGTCCGAGAGAGGCACTCAAAGTGCCTTCAAAGAGGAGGATCTGGGAAGAGGTGGGTACGTCCTGACATGTGCTACAGAATGAGAGAAGGTCTAAAAGATCACCCAGCATGAGTTGGATTGGTGGACAGCATGAAAGTGACGGGTTGTCAGATAACTGAACAAACTGGCCCTCCTGACCTCCCTGAACGGACACTTTTTCTCCCTCTACCTTCTGATAGTCAACTGTTCACTGGTACATGTACTATACAGTCCTGCCAGATTGTGATTCCTTACAAGAGTTTTAGATGTACACATTTTTCCATCTCTTTTTAGCAGGATGCATGTTCTGTATCAACGCATCAAGACATGGGACAGGATACCATAAATAACTATTTCACTACAAACTCATTTTTATTCAGCATGTATTGCAATTTCATATCCTGTGTGTATCACTTTTCATAACGGCAGAAATGCATATTACAATTCTGTAATATTGAACCGGAAATATCCATGTTGCTGCAGTTACATTTAGCCCGAGAGCTTGGATTTTGTGAAGGGGGTCCAAATTACCTGCCTGTTTATAAATGCATTGCCCAGCCTTGCCAAAAAAAAAAGTAGGCTTTCAAAACATGACGCTTTGAGGCTGTTACTTCCCGGGAATAAAAATGTAGAGCTCAATTGAGCAGAAAAGAAAAACAGATGCCAGCCTTGTGTCTGAAGACAAGTCTCTCTCTTTTTTTTCTAGATAAATATCCGCCATATCCACAGCGCGGTATTCTCCTCACCTGCGCCCATCCCTCACGTTTGTCATCTTGTTTTTGTAATGCGGCGGCTGCCGCTGGCAACTGCGGTGGTGGTAACGGTGCCGCTATACTGACAGGCAGAAATGCCAGCCATACGGATGCCCACCGGGCACAGGCACGCTGACATCCATCTCCTGTCGCCGCATCTCTCACTCCGCACCGCTCTCACTCCTCAACATCAGTGAGAGAAAGAGAGGTTCATGGAAAGTAACAAAAAACATGATACTCACATTCACATCTATCCCACTGAGTTTTTTTTTACAATTTCTTTTTTGTTTTTACAGTGTGGCTGAGGAAGTTTTGACAAGTGTCTCCTGACATGAAGAGGGTATATCTGGAGGGTATTACCAGTTCTCTGTTTTGGTTAGTGGGATAGAACATGGCATATCGTGCACAGATACGTCTCCTCCACAGTTAGCTGTGAATAATGCATTCTCTTTTCTCAAAAGTTGCATTGCACAACCTACTGTGTGCTACACCTTCTTGTGTCCCAGCAGTGAATACTATGCATCTGACATCACTATGCATCTGACATCAACGTTCAGATGTCGTCAACAGCAGTGAATACTATGCATCTGACATCACTATGCATCTGACATCAACGTTCAGATGTCGTCAACAGCAGTGAATACTATGCATCTGACATCACTATGCATCTGACATCAACGTTCAGATGTCGTCAACAGCAGTGAATACAATGCATCTGACATCACTATGCATCTGACATCAACGTTCAGATGTCGTCAACAGCAGTGAATACTATGCATCTGACATCACTATGCATCTGACATCAACGTTCAGATGTCGTCAACAGCAGTGAATACTATGCATCTGACATCAACTTTCAGATGTCGTCATCAGCAGTGAATACTATGCATCTGACATCACTATGCATCTGACATCAACGTTCAGATGTCGTCAACAGCAGTGAATACTATGCATCTGACATCACTATGCATCTGACATCAACTTTCATATGTCGTCATCAGCAGTGAATATTATGCATCTGACATCAACTTTCAGATGTTGCCAACAGCATGAGGCAGCTGTGTGGAGGTGTCAGTATGACAAGACTTACTGACACCTCCATAACGTCACACTCAATATGACTCTTTCAATCTTCCCCACCTGGAGTAGGGTGTAATAAACAACTGTATCTTGTGCGTATGGCAATATTGAATGGGGCGTGTTGAGATAGAGAGTATAAACCATAGAATTGCTACATTCCATATCAAATGGATCTAATGTTGTGGAGGAATTTAATTATCCTAATAGCATAGACCCATAGATCAAGCCTCTGGGCCATGTTTGTGTACATATCATACTGTAATCAGCATAAATATGAGAACGCAGACTGTTGCATATGAAGTCAACAGTACTTTGTCCAAGCATTGTGTTATAAGGTTGGTTGGCAAATGTTGCTTTTAAATAGAAATGTCAAATGGTGTAACTGGTTTCTGTTCAGATTCAGGGTCAAGTGTGTTTAATTTTAGGTGCCAATTATATTAGTTTTATAAGTTAAATAGTGACTAACTGTTTAGCATGAACAGTAGCTTTAAAATGGTTTAATTAGATTGTAATTTAAGCGATTTTTGACATTTCATGTATACATGTACATACATGTATATTTTAAATGTAAACTTCTCATAATTCATTTTAATATTTTTTTATGATGTATGTAAATAGTATGTTTAAATTATAAATAAATAATATAAATACATGTATTATAAATAAAGTATACTTCTTGTCCCCCAATAGATGCCACTTACAAGCAAGGAAAACGTGTCTAGCCACAGAGCGCATGTCACGCAGATCCTGCTGTTGGTTGGTTGTTAAGAAATGATCATACACACTCTTTCACGGTTATTGTCTCTCACACACACACTTTGGGCCCTGTAGCGATCTAAAATCCATGGTCACTAGCAGATAGCGTTAATACATTCAGGGGTTTGTCCAGTCCACATTCGGGGTGGTTTTGTTATTAAACGGCTCTTATGTTTCTTAAGGGCGGCTCTTATGTTTCTTAATTAGTCATGGGTGCGTTTTGGGCGTGACATCCTTTAAACCAATGAGAATGAAATCTGTAATTCCCTTTAACAGCAAGCAGCAAAACTTCAAACAGCACATCGGTATTTTGATAGTCAGCGGCGCATTTAAAGGAATCTGCTTACACGCAAGACCGTATGGAACAGGTATCCCACTAAACTATGCTTTACTAAAACCTAGCAGAGTATAGGCTACACACATCTGCACTCGTCTATTATTTGAACTCATAGGTAAAGTGAAACGTCTAGGTTGCAAATAGTAACCACGGTTCCCCGAATGAGGGAACGAGACGCTGCGTCAATGACACTATGGGAGAAGAGCCCTATCAGGGCGACTGCTGAAGCTGTATAACACCAAGAGCCAATAGGCTCAAAGCACGTAATGCTTAGGACCTCCGCCTGCCAATACTTCCCGTTACGTGCTGTGTGCGTCCTCTTTTTTCCCTTCAGCGCGACAACACTCAGAAGCTGTGGAAACTTGATAGCTAGCCTGCTAATCACGATTAGCCGACTTTTGGATTCATTTGGATTTTTTTGGATTTATTGGATTATAATTTTATTCTTCGACGGCTATGCCAGGGAAGAAGAAGAGGCGAGTACCTCAGAGAAGCGGTGCTCTTGTGGCACCGTGATTCAACCGACGGATCCTCACGCCACATGCGTGGAGTGTCTTGGACTCGACCACGCGGTTCAGGCACTCTCAACAGAGGCAGACTGCCCGCACTGCGATACTCTCACAGGGAAAGTCCTGAGAGAACGGAAGGCACTTTTCCGTCCCAGAAGCTCTCCTCAGGACACCGGGTCAGAGGGAGGAGTGACTGAGACCTCTCAACCCCGACCTAGCCCAAGAAAAGTCAATCCTAAAGTGGAGCTTTACGAGGTGCTTTGGCGGGCTGCCGAGTTACTGGAGTTGGAGTGGCCGAAGACTGCACCTCCCGTCCCCTCCCGCATCGATGACCGGTTCCTGGCGAAGAAAAAGGTGGAGGAGACCAAAGCCCCCTTTTTCCCTGAAGTTCACCAGGAACTCGTCAGATCCTGGAAAACCCCGTACTCCTCTTGTGTTCCGGTCCAAGGCATCTCCTCCTACACAAATGTGGACGGCGTCGCGGAGCACGGCTACTCCGCAATGCCACGTTTGGAAGACTCGGTGGCTGCCCATCTGTGCCCCGCCGCAGCCACACGCTAGAAATCGAAACCCCTATTACCATCAAAGCCGTGCAGGACAACTTCCTCCCTCGCGGAGAAAGCACTAACTTCACCGTGGTCATAATCAACGACAAAACAGTTATACACAGTTAATTACTTTCACTATTGATTGACAATGGGTTACCATCGAAAATATACTGTAGCCTGAAAAAAGCAACACTTACCCCAATAATGTTCGAATGACTGAATAAAAAACCACAAGGAGCAGTTGCTGCTTGCTTACATCTCGTGACAGTGTGTCTTCAGCTGTGCTTCATATGCGCCTTTCGCTATAGACCAGGTTTTCTTGGCCAGTAGCGTAATGCTTTTTAGATGGTGTAAGATAGCGATTTTTAGATCATGTGCCAGACCACACCTTATGTGGATAATTGGCACACCCCTGGGCGCATTGTTTAATAAAAGTGAAGTGTAAGATAGGAAAAAGCTTTGCGTCGGATAATAATACGCTTTTGCTGGGTTTTGCGAAAATAGGGCCCTTTATCTCACTCTCTTTGAAAACAATGGATATATAGTCAGGGGGCCTATGTGGTTTCTGTGGGATTGAAATGTTAATTTTTGGAGAGTGGTTGGACTGTCTTTAGAGGTCATTGAACATGGAGAAAAATTATGTCTCTATTTTTTTTTACCTGTTTTATCCCTATTTTTGTGAAATTGTATAATAGTTATTTTATTATTTTCAACAGTATGATTGTATGTCAGTATTATGATTGTATGTCAAACAATTAGAGATAAGATCAATAACCAATCAGTTTCACCAAATACACAAACTCCATTGCTGAAAGATAGCAAAATCACTGAATCACAGATGAGACCTCAAACAACATTTAATTCATTTACATATACACAACATATTAGATCTCACCTCCATGTCACCTCCACAACTAGTCTACTAAACCCTATTTGTACTCACCTTCTTAAGACTGGTCTCCCCTTCCTGGATAATGTTTTGCTCTAGATTATAAATAATTCTGTCAGGGCATGTACCGCAGTCGTTTAAGTACGACGGAGTATTAGGGCCACACATGAAGGAAAAAAATATTTTTGCCATGACGAGATTAAACTCAACATGTCGACTTTAAAGTCGCCATGTCGACATTCGAGAATAAAGTTGAAATGTAATATCGACTTTAATCTTGACGTATCGACTTTAATGTCGCCATAATCGACATTAAACTCAACATTTCGAGAATAAAGTTGAAATATCATGTCGACTTTAATCTCGGCGATGTCGACATTAAACTCAACATTTTGAGAATAAAGTTAGTTTGGAGAGAGAACGACCGCTCGGGACGATTGAAAGGGAGGACGAATGAAACAATGCAACAAGTGCAACAATGATTCAGAGTGTTCGAGTGCAACAATGATTAGACATAGGCCTATATCTGGACAAAACATAGAACACATTAACCTACGTTGCTCAGCCAAATACTTTGCTGTTAGGTCCTTATCACGGAGTTACAGGCAATAAATGCGATGGTCAAAAGTAGCCTAAACGTCATAGCGGTTTATTTATTTATTGTAGGCCTATTATTAAAGTGTTGTTCTAAACATTTAGTTGTTGCATCTAAATGTTCAACTTCATGCTTATGCACTAGAGGCATACTAGGCGCTCTGCCCAATCCTAGACTTTCACGTTGCTTGTTTGTAATGGATGCAAAACAGCCCATTGCTGAATGTCTATGGAGGGACGAATGAAGCTGTCCTCCCGACCACCCCATGTAGGCTAGTAGCCTACTTGCACACATATGCACACAAAGTGCATAAATAAAGTGCATGCACACATATTCTCTCACGGGATCAAAATACTATATATGCTTAGGCTATAGGCCTACCTGTGTTTCTAGCCTCCAATAGGCTACGTATTGCAGGTGAGACATGGAAAAGCAGTTTTAGAAAAATGAGTTTAGCCATGTTATCCTGTGGAGAGTGACGCCCGTGGGTCATGAAGGGCAGTTATTTGGATGTGCAGTAGCCTTAACCACGTAAAACAGAGTGAAATAACATTTTGTATAGAAACATTATATCATTGGATACATATATTTTTTCTAGCTATTTAGCCTAAACGGCATAGTATTTCCATAACCGCCGAGACAGCACTTCACGATGACGGCAATGATAGTTAACAGACAAGACGGAATCTATCTGAATATCTGCAATCTATCAGAAATAACACCTATTTGAAGCCCATTTTTCATGTAACATATTGTGTATTAGTGTAGGCTACATAGCTTAAACTGTGTAGGCTATGTTTAAACAGTAGGGCCTAGGCCTATTAAGCGAGTTTAATGTCAGCATGTCGACTTTAAAAGTCGACACGTCGAATTAAAGTAGATATGATATTTCAACTTTATTCTCGAAATGTCGAGTTTAATGTCGACATGGCGACTTTAAAGTCAACATGTCGAGTTTAATCTCGCCATGGCAAAAATATTGTTCTCTTCATGTGTGGCCCTAATACTCCGTCGTATTTAAGACATCTGTTATTAAGCTCTCCCTCAAAAAACCTAGCCTTGTATCTATACTGGTCCTCCTGGACCTCTGCGCTGCCTTTGACAGCATAGACCATGACATACTACTTAGGCTTGAAAATTTGATAGGCATCAAAGACTCAGCACTCGCTTGGTTTAGATCATACCTTCCTAACCGTCAACAATTTGTACAGGTCCATAATAAACCATCTACCCAGATTATGGTAAAATATGGAGTGCCTCAAGGCTCAGTACTGGGGCCCCTGTTGTTTAGCAGATGATACATAACTATACCTCTCCATAAAACCTGATGAATTAACCCCGCTAGCCAAACTTGACACATGTATAAGAGCTATAAAGACATGGATGACGAATAATTTCCTGCTTTTGAACTCAGATAATACAGAAGTCATGGTTTTAGGTTCAAAAAGATGAGGGATATCCTATCCACATGACAGGCTACATATAGTGATCTTCCACTGACCTCATCCACAAGTGTTAAAAACCTGGGAGTTATAATTGACCAGGACCTAGCACTAAGTAATCACATATAACAGATCACCAAAACTTAATTTTACCATTTAAGGAACATTTCAAAGATAAGGAAGTCCTTCTCCTTACCAGATGCCAAGAAATTAATGTTTTGTCATCTCAAGGATAGACTATTGCAATGCTATTATGCTGGCTGTAATAATACCTGTCTAAAGAGCTAACAGTTTATTCAAAATGCAGCTGCTCACACACACAAAAAATATGAACATATTTTCCCCATCCTAGCATCTTTACACTGGCTACCTGTTAAAAGTCATTGACTTCAAAATATTACTTATAGTTCTTGGTTGGTTGCCTGCATTGAAAGAGGACACCTCATGAAGACGCTCTTTTGTCTGCTTCTGGCAGAAGAAGCACTTATCTATGCTGGAAGCAGCTGCTGCTGAACAAGTGTACAAAGTCCCTCTAGATGGACTTGATGCAGTTGCAGGTGTTGCTGCAGGTTCAGAAGATGGTCTACCACGTCTTTTCTGAAGACACTGAGTCCTGTCTGCTTCACGTGATTTCTAGTAGCGAATCTTAGCATGCTGCAGATGCTCACTGTTACAGGTGGATTTGTAGCAGTTCCTGTGCCAAACTGCTTTGTTCTCTTGTAAGGTAACTGCACTGTAACAATGTAATCGTTGGCTAATCTGTGATCCCCATCTCTATACTCTCTCATGGACAAAAACAAGAAATTTGGCATATGTCTCTAGTGATGGTTCATTCACCAGTCGACACATATCTGCCACTGGATACATAGCCCAAAATCTGTTTCTTTTAGAATATGTGTGCCATCACCTGACTAACAGAAAGACACACCTCAGAATATAACCTAACTAGACTGTGCCACCATGGACTATGAAAATGTGCTTGCTCAAATGTAGAAGGCTAGAAGGTCACTAATATCACTGTGACGGTCCCAAATGTGACCGCACATATCTAGCGCCCTGTCGGCATAGACTATGGGTTAGGATACGCTTGATACACGCACGCACGAAACAAATTCACGAACTCTTTAAACAATGTCACTCGCGCCAAATACATGGAATTTACGGCTATACAAAGACTATTTACTATGCATAACATTTTATTTATACAAAGTTGGTGCACAAACTTTTGTGTAAGGTGTTTGCATGCTGGGTTACCGGCGGCTGCTGCTGCATTCAGTCCGTCTGACTGTCCGGCAGCAAAAGGGTGCCGCCGGCAAACAATGGACCATTTATTGTGTTTCGGAGGGAATTGGCCACGTTCAAGTGGGTAGCGCTAAGGGGGGGGGGGCAGGGCAATCCTGATCACGTTGCTCTGTATGTTTGTCCCTGTATGTACTCATTTGAATGTTTTTATTATGCCATGTTTGTTTGAATCTGTTATTAGTTTATAGAGGAATATTATAATTTTGTCTCAGAGTCTGTCTTGTGAATAATGTGTTAAGTGTTTGTTATGTGTTCACCTGTAATCAAGAATGGTGCTGGTCACCAGTAAATATGTTCACCTTTTTGTCAGTCTTGGTCAGTGCTAGTCTAGTCCAGTCCTGTGTGTTTGACGTGTTGGCCTAGTGACTCTGAGATAGTTAAACAGAACTGTTTATTACATATCTAAGTTTTTTTTTTGCATAGCTATTTAGAACTATTTTCATTTTTGCTTAGTATATTCCCCTTAATCACCTGTAATTGCTTGCTGTGATTTAGTAAGCCTTAAAATTAAATTAACATTTTACACCGCATCGCTGCTGTTCCTCTGACTCTGTAGCCAAAACCCAAAAAGAAGACGAAACTCAAAACAGTTCCGTCACAATCACCAACCATGAAGAACAGAGCACTATGTGCTTCAGGTTATTCGATATTCTAAATTCTATCACTGCCAGCTATCAGCCAACTGTCAATGGTAGTCAGGGATGGATTACTGCATGGGCCTACCGGGCCCAAGCCCAGGGGAGACAAGGAGTCAGGGGGCCCAAGCCATTGCATGGAATCATTGCCTCAATATCAACACATCATATCAACATATAGGATATGAATCTGATTGAATTAAAGTATTGGCCATCCCCAAATAAATTCAAATAAAAATATCAAATACATTTTTAAAAATGTCCCTGGCAACAATTAGTGGGGGGCCTTTAATACATCTGGGCCCAGGGGCCTGAAAGTTCATAATCCGTCCATGCTTAGTGTCTCTCTTTCTCTTTCTCTCTTACACACACACACACACACACCTGTCTGTTTGTCTAGCTGATCCTTTACCCTTTCTTTTCATCACACTTACATAAGCTACGGAAGGCCTTACAGACTTCAGCTGGTACTATGTAAAAGTCTATTAAGTCTATTAAACTTGATTTAACAGAGATCTCTGCACTTTGTGCTCTGAATGGGTGTAGACAAGAACTGACAGAGCAGGCTAGGCCTACACTCAAGCACACTAATAGGCATGAATTGATTGTATTGATGTTGAAGTATTATTTTTTTAGCGGACAATTTCGAGAATTTTAGGCACAATTTCTTGTTAAAGAGATCAATCATCAGCCTAAAAATGTTGTATTGTTTATGTGGCCCACTTTTGCACACCTTGTAGGCACCAAACCCTATGCTTTAATACCAGCAATGTGAGGTTTATGGACAAAACACCATATTTGACCATGTTTTTTTTTACTCTTAAGAACCCCTAGAACAAAGATATAATACTCAATAATATATACAAAATATATACAAAAATTAACATGTGAATCCCACAGGCCCCCAAATTAGACACATATGCCCCCCTACTAGACTGAAATCGTATGAGAACTGAACTGAAGTTAAATGGAACACAAGTTAATCCTGTTTCTTCATTTATGTTATAAAATTATTTTTGATATGGAGTATGATGAATGACATGAATATATATATGAAAATATCCAATTCAGTTTACTTTGATGCCTATTTTCTGTGTCAATTTCTTGTCCTATTGCTATAGACGTTTTATGGTCAGTTGGTGTAACTGATTTATGTCAATTGGTGTAACCAGTATTTTGTCTAAAAGACTAATATTGTACAAAAAAGTTAATATGGATATTTATTTAATACCCTACTACACTGTAATAATGGCTGTTTAAACCATTTTTACTTAAATGGTCAAAGATTAGACATAAAACAAGATGTTTACAGCATATGGTCTTGCTCAGTACAATGAAAACCCCATATAATTTAAATTTAGAAATAAATGTAAAAAAAAACATATTCTCATAGGATGTTACTAAATAAACTACTAATTTCATGAAAGCATCTGCATGAACTCTAGGAGGTGTGAAATATTAGATATTTGTCATTTTATGTGGTTACACCATTTGACAATTTACAGGCTGTCAGTTCTATCTTTTGCTAATAAAATAGTTTAAACGTCATATTAAATAATATGAATACAACAGAAATACAAATTATACACTTTAACAAACCTCATGCATGTTTTGTTTTAAAGTTTTATTTTTGAATTGATCATCTTACCAAACCTTATATGTCACTGACCCACATATATATATATATATATATATATATATATATATAACACATATAAACACAGTGGTCTGCATCCCTCACGGAGACTGTGGCATCCATTTTAGATGAGGACAAACACATTCCCAAGGGCAGGCAGGCAGGCACAACAGAGAGTTGGAGAGCCACTCAAGGACACTAGCCACGCTAGGTCTAAGCTCTGGGTAATATGTCATCAGAGGGGGGAAGGCCCCTGAGGTCCCGATGGTGCACCTCATCAGGGACGCAGATGGTCAGGAACGAGCCACACCAACACTGTGTCATACGCATATGCCTGATGCATGCCTGTATCCAGCATTACTCAATGTGCTGCCTGAATGGACACAAGGATACATGTTCATGAACTCCTCACAGGACTTTTCAGGTGACTCTACGGCACAGCAGGTGCACACACGCACGCACACACACACAAACAAAAACACACAAACAAACACACACACAAACACACACACACACACACATACCCTAGTACACAAACACACACACAGAGTTGGCTAACTGAGCAGACATCAGCCAGGCATAGTAGTCTAGCCCTTCTTAGTCAACATCCATGACTAAAGATGAGGAAAAGTGATCGATTCTGAGACTATTGTCAGGCACATGATCTAACTTTACATCTTTTTCCCATCAACTTGGTCATGTGATCTGGACACAACAAATACATGTTTAAAACATATTAAGTATTAAACATGAGTGCAGATACTGGAGTCTCATCGCATGGCACTTACTGTTCTCTGTCAAATCATCTATTGTTTGAAGTTGTATTTACCAGTATGCGCATTTCTCTGGTGTTTATCTGATGTTAGACTGTCAGTCATAATCAAGTTACCTTTTCTCCCGAATGGCAGCTCAATCTCCACAGAAAGTAAGAACTAACTTGACTTTGCACACACGTATGCATAAACATCGGTAAGCATATGAATGTGTCCCCAACCCAGTGGATTTGTGATTCCTGGTACAGAAATGGGAAAAGGCATTAGTCTAGTAAATTACTCAGTAAACATTATTATTCACAGTGGCTTTACAGCTCACATAGAACATATGCTATCTCTTTCTCATCCCCTCCCTCTTTCTCATCCTCTCTCTCTCTCTCTCAATAGAAACTGTGTCCTTTGGCTCCTAGTCCATAATGCTAGTAATTTCAATTAAAGCCTGTGGCATCTGATATAATTAACATCTTGTAGCCGAGAGGTACTAATGGATTTTGTTTGCACAATTTACCTCCCAATTGATTTCTGTCTGTGTGTGTTGAGACCGGGATCTCCGTTGAGGAGGCCAATCACGGCCTGCCTGGGCCTGCCCAGCTCAGCTCCGCCAGCATTGTTCTGGTTTTGCGTAATTACACAAAGCTGCCATCGAGCTAATGGATTATGCACATCTGGCGTCAATAGCCCAGCACAAATCACCTCATACCTGTAGCTGTGGTGGGGTGGGATGCCTCGCTGATATCAATCAAACTCAGGGCTGGTATCAAAGGGCAGGTTGTTGTTGTTGTTGTTCGTGGTGGGGTGTAGTGTTTTAAATATAGTTCAGCTCAGACTGATGTTATTGTTTTGTTTTCACGTGGCTCTGGGGAGGCTTCTGGTGCTCATGCTGTGTATGAGCAGTGGAGTAGATATACATAGCACACAGCCTGGATGGTGTGGAATGCTGTGTATGAGCAGTGGTGTAGATACAGTACACAGCACACAGCCTGGATGGTGTGGAATGTCTTGACAGTTCATTGTTAATAAGCCTTGTTAAGTTCTAAAGCTAGAAGTACCTGGGGGGCACAGTCAGAAATTTACGAACACTTCACGGGAAAAAAAAGTCCTTATTTCATGTCTCGTTTCACAGAGAGGACGCCACCCAAGCCATGACAGTGAGACAGCACCTGGCGGCTGAAAGAAGAAATGGCAGCAGTTTGTTTAGCATCTGCACCTCCTGACAGCCAACAGTCACACCATTTTTAAAAGGAAAATGGAGGCAATTAAAAAACCATTCTCCTTCCTGTTAGGCAAACTTAATTTACAGCACAGTCAATCAATTATACACAAAAACCCAGAACAATTGGCACACCCGGTGTGACATGCATTCTCAATGAGGACATAAATCGCTGTCATCACAAAGTTCTATTTTTGGGCTGTGGCAGCCATGAAGAGAGACCTGACAGACATCAGTTCCATGTAAACATTTCCAATACATGTGATGATCAGGCCTACACTGATATTTAATGAGCTGGTAAAATACACAGTGCTAATTATGGTGCAGCACTCACTACTGTTTTGACTTCTTTTTTTACAAATGATATCATCTAGAAGTGAAACATGTTATCTAGATGTTGAGCAGTTCACTTTCTTACTGTATATGGAGAGGAATCCTGTTTCGTTGAAATATGGATGAACGAATCAATGTGATTTCAACATGAGACAGTTTTATATTTGACAAACAAACCCCCAAAATAATCATGGTTAGATGTTGAAACAAATCACTTCGTCCACAGAATTTTTATTTTATGGGATAGAACATGCAAAAACCCAGAAATTAATTATAAATTGTATTTGTAATTGGTGAAAAAAGCTGTGTTTTGCACAAAGCAGAAACTACACAGACTCAAATATTCACTGCTGTTATATTGAATTCTAAACCACTGAACCATAACAAAATGCCACACATGAGACAAATACAATAGCCACTTTGCGGTAGCACTAACACTGATAGAGAAACACTGACGTGCTGTGAGAAGATTATTTCCCTTCCACTGTCATTGATCTCTTACACACGTCACCCCCATCACACGGTCATGTCTACTGAAATCAGTCAAGCTATGCAGGCAGGGGAGAAGGGTGGTGCTTGGTGGACATTAATCTATGCCCTCACTGCAACCAAACTGGATTTGGCAGAACCAATATGTGTCCTTCGTGTCTAAATTTAGCTGTGGAGTTTATGGTTGGACATCACAGCAAACAAGAAAGGAATTACTGATGCCATCTTTTTGGACGGATCCTGACTGTATGCCTAAAGTCAGGGCAACATGGACTCATGACAACTGATAGACATATAAACAGACAGTAAATATACAGTTTACACAGATTCCAAATGGACTCTACTGCTGCACACCTTTTGTACAAGTTTCTGTTGTCATTCTCCGTCACTGTCTGAATTGGTATGGTGTGTTATGTTTGGTATGACAGATTTATGTAATGCTGATGACATACAAAAAACATTATAGCGGTGGGATTTTGAAACTCATTACATTGTCTGCAACAATAATGGTACTCATTAACAAACAAAGGATACACTATCCAAGCCCTAGAGTGTAGTGTGTCAGATAATAACTTTTTATGTATACTATGAACAGTTATGTAGGTACTGGACCCCCTTTCAAGAATTGGACATACGGTAAATACATTCAGAACCACAGAAGCACTGTGAAGTGTTGCAATCTTGACTCTCACAACTGTGTGTGGTCTGTGTGTCCACTCTACACATGGCTTTGTCTCAGAAACAGTCTCTTGTTTCAGTTCCACGCACAAACACCCAAAACAGCATGAAACAGTGTGAGGAGACGCAAGCCTACTTTCTTCCCTTCTGCTTCCTTTCTTCTCTCTCTACTACTTTCTTCCCTTCTGCTTCCTTTCTTCTCTCTCTACTTCTTTCTTCCCTTCTGCTCCCTTTCTTCTCTCTCTACTACTTTCTTCCCTTCTGCTCCCTTTCTTCTCTCTCTACTTCTTTCTTCCCTTCTGCTTCCTTTCTTCTCTCTCTACTACTTTCTTCTCTCTTCTTTTCCTCCTCCCCTTCTGCGCGCTTCCCAGTGCAACAGCTGTGGGATATTTTTTTTTTTTCTGCCGACCGAGGGGAGGGGATTACCATTAGAGGGACAGAGGAGATCTCCAGCAAGGGGATACACCGACCGAGGGGAGGGGGAGGTGCCAAGCGAAAGTTCACGTGCAACAGATCTACTCCTCTCCATACATGCAAAACTAATGGGGAAATTACTCTAGTTCTGCTCGCTTTTATGTGTCAGTCTGGTTTTTTTTAACCACAAAGCAAGCTGCTGCCTACGCTGAATGTGGACTATGTCCAGGGGGCTTTCTCTCAACGTGGAATATGACATAGAAGAGAGTGACATCCAAGGGAAACTAAAGTGAAGCTGAAGTCTCTCTCTCTCTAGCTATCTCTTTCTGAGACTCAGGAACGTCGGGTAAGTGAGCTCCTTCTCTTTGGCAACTTCACTTTTAGAACTTTGTAAACAGGTCTGTGTGGAGCCAGAGTACTCAAGATGTGCATACATGCTTGGCAGGAAATGCCCTGACAGCCACAACTGAAACTTGAAAATAAGAGCACAAAAACATGTTTGTCTTGAGTGGCTTAAGTTCATCACCTAAAAAGTCTCAAAAGGGTAAAAGTTTTGTGCAAAACTCAAAACTCCTCTGCACCAACAGCTAGCTACTAATATACTCTTGCATACAGTACATGTTGAAATGTTCAAGAGGAACATTTTCCCATTTGTACAAAAGTTGCATGCTTAATGAACAATGGAACAGATATCACAGTGCTAAAGTGGACTAAATCACGGAACATCTGTGTCAGTCATCTATCAGACGGCAAAAGTGTCTTTTCACATTAGAGCTGATTAGCATGCACACACAATCACTTCTTATTGTGTCACTGCAAAACCAGAGCAACTTACAGTCACTGTCAAAATAATGTGACAACCACACGTGTGCAAAGTGCTTCCATTTATAGACCTATTTATGTATATTCCTTTCTCTTTGGCCAGCCTATTTTATTTGGCATCTGAAGTGCGAGAGAGAGAGAGAGCAACAGGTTTTCTCTGGCAAAGCCGGTGACACAAAGATGAGCTACAGATGTGCTTAGGTATGTGTGGTATTGGTCTTATGAAATCGGTAAAGAAGAGCTTGAAGTGTTGCTGATCTTTCGTCTTAACTGTCTGATAAGACACAAGACAATGGGGCTAAGCAAGAGGGGAAATCGGAGGGGATGAATCTGTCTCCAGGAATCAGGCTGATGTCAGTTTCTTGAGACTAATCGAAACCAGTCCTCGGGAGTTTGGCGTGTGCAGGACTGCTGGGCCTCGATAAAGCTCCACATCGGCTTCCTTTTCCTGTGTTTGTTGTGGGAGAGGCCAGCAGAGTTCATTTCCCACAACGCTCAGATGGGACAGAAGTGCTTAGCTATTTAAACTATACCTTAAAACAACAAGGAGGGCAAAATTAAGGTAAAGCTCAAAGGGGTTTGAATGAGTTATCTAAGCTAATTTCACAAGCGCTGTAACTTAAGAGTAAGGGCTTTCAAAACACAACAAGCATGCAACTCTCCTGGTGAAACATCTTATGGCCTAATTATATAGTTGATTAGAATTCACATAGTTAATTCTTACAGTATTAAACTTAGAGAGGAAATAATGTAATCACTATTGACTTTGCGATTGTCCTGTAAAATGTTTAATAAATTAATATTCAAGATATATGTCCTATTTTAGACCAATAATAGACTGTTATACCTTTTACACCTTTCATTCAGTGTCAGGCCTCAGAGGTCTCAGACCTTTTCTTTTGAGAGTTGGATTGCACAACTGTTATTTATCCTATTTTTTTTATCTATGTATATAACCTAGATACTGTAACACTGACATAATAACAACTTCTACGACCATATTCTCCATCTCCTTCTCTTTCCCATAGAAAGCTGAAACCAAAGGGGACAGCATTGCAATCCCTCCACCCCCCACTCCCCCCTCTCCTCCCCCAGGAGTACTCACAGCCTCCGGATACTTTCGCTCCTGTCAGCTGTCCCTCTCAATCCGATCCCGGGAAGCCCTGCAACTCCAGCAGCATGGACTCCACTACAGGGGAACTCAATGTAACTGACCAGACCCAGGTCACAAACACAGGTGAGTTGGCCGCAGTTCCCCACAGTGCACCTATAAATAATCTTTTTTTTTTTAATACACTGAGAAGGTGCCACGTACATAGAGTTGATATTTAGAAGTGCAGAGTCATTGTTATTCCATCTCCAAAAGAGCACAGCGGAGACATTATTCTATAGCTCTTAGGTTTTCTATGCATGAGTTGTCAGCGCCTGTGCATACTTCAGGTGTACTGGTCCATGGGGCAATAATGCAAAAATATGACTGGGGAGGGCAATCACATGTGCATGTGTGCACAAGGCACAGACACACTGACAAACAATTCACAGCCAATATCATAATACTGACCATGCCGTTGCAATGAATGCTCTTTACTGAATTAGCCTGATAAGGTTCTTGGTAATATCCATAACAATTTGGAAATCTATCTGGATATAGATTAATTGCCATATAAGTACAGCCCCCAACCCCCCCCCCCACACACACACACACACACACACAAACAATCAACACACACTTCAATTAAATCAAACAGAGAGGCCCCCAGATGAATATGGTGCGGTGTAATAGTGTCATCGACCAACCTGGCAAATACAAATGATTAATTTCAGTTTTGGAAACTGTTGCCATTATTAAAATGTGAAGAATGAGAAAATGCATTCTTCCAGCCTATGCATCACTGTAAATGAATACATCTCATATTCAGGCTGTTCATTTAATCTCGAGACTGCTCTCGGCTTACAGTGGCATTTGATATAATTCCATTATCTAATTTGTATCAATGTCAATATGAAGAACAGCTGTCAGTGGCATTATTACATTTTTTCTAGGGCCATTTACCGTCATGACAGACCATATTTGAAGGTGTATCTTGATATGATATGGGGAAGCCTTTCTACACCTGGCTTACACCATCCCAAAACAATTTTTCTGATGAAGTTGCTAATCATAATAATAACTACTGCAACATTATGACAAAAAGAAACTGCATTTGTTCAGCGTCTGCTTTGTTTGTGGCTTGTTTGTGGCTTTCTTGATAATTCAGCAGAGGACAGGTGGTCAGACGGTGTGCGTCATGTTGACTGTTTACTTTTCGGCGCCTAAACATTAAGCAAGGCGATGAGCGTGACACGCGTTGGTGGCATGGGTGAGATGACATGCGTCGAGTAGGCCTCGGTGACAGGAGGCAAACAATGCAGCAGAGCTCTGAGAGAACACAGCTGAATGCGTTTGAGGCCGGCCCAGCCGCCACCAGCTGTGACAATAATAAGAACACAGCAGACAAAGCCAAAACACTTATGGAACACTTCAGCCACCCCGCACACACCAACCCTGTGCTCTGTGCTCTTCTTCAGGCAAATAACAAATTACTATTCAAAATCAAGTTTATGTCAATAAAGTTTATGTCATACATAATACATTATACATCAAGTTCAAGTTACTTTATTTTGTCCCCACAAATTGCCCCATTGGGGGCCAAACACACACATTATAAGGTAGTGGTACGTAGTGGTAGTGGGGCGGTGGTAGTGTAGTGGTTAAGGAGCTGGGCTAGCGTGCTGTAGCCTGAAAGTTGTCGGTTCAATTCCCGGCTTCTACCGTTGTGCCCTTGAGAAAGGCACTTAACCCCAAGTTGCTCCAGGGACAATGTGATCCCTTGTAATATAGCTGACATGTAAGTCACTTTGGTCAAGAAGTGTCTGCTAAATGTAATGGAATGTAATAAGATAGGAGCTGTTTGTTTCAATATACGATCATCTAACATGGCTGCTGTACAGCTGCAAATATATATGGTTTGTGTACTCAATGTCTCAATATCTAATTTTATATATTATTTTAATATTATATTAATATATTATTTTAATAGTATAGCAAGGGAGCTAAATTAGGTGAGCCAAATCTCTGTCGAATCACAAAGTGTGTGCTGGTCTATTGGAGTCGGAGTGTGAATCGCATGGCTGAAACTGTGTCCTCTACAAAAACATTTAAATGCACACAAAACTGTCCTGCCAACACAAAGGAATAACAAACAGAGTGTGGGTCAGCTCTGTTTCCTGCTGTTGTTTTCCATTGAACCTCGCTGATTTTGCCTCTGTCCTGTGACCAGAGGCTTGGGAAAACAGATAAGCAGCGCTTCAACACCAAAGGGAAACAATATTATTATAAACTGGGATGTGGCATAAAAATCCGCCAAAACAGTTCAAAGAATGTTGAAAGCTAATAAGCACTCGTTGTGGACACGAACGTGGCACGAATACGAGACCCCCAATTTAGAGAACACTCTCACTGCTTGTGGAGCCATTATAAGAATGAGGTGAAAATAACAGAATATATCATTCCTAACTTAAAAGGCTTGTTTACATTTTGTGATGTGAAACATTCAGGGGGTAAGAGCATGGTGTGTATTTGCATAGCATTTGTTATGCAAGGATAATATTTACCATACACTTCACAGTTGGTGTCCCTGGTGGGTATGGGCAAAAATCAGATTTGATGTTGCTGTTAAATGATGATTGCCTGCTCTGAGAGGTTGATTATATTTTCTCTGCAACCTATGGGTGCACTGACACCGCATGTTGCATCAACCTATTTACATGTCCCTAGAGAATACAGAACTTTGAGAGTAAATGGGGTTTTCCTTCATGCTATTGCTGATGGAAAATGAGCAGAGACTGTAATATGTCCATAATAATAATGTCAATGCCAGTATCAATAATGCGACTCCTAATATGAGTTCATGGACTACTGTGTTATCAGCAGAACACCAGGATATTTCAATAGATGCCTGTATGTATCCAGCGAAGGCCATAACACAACATAACAGAAAATCCATGAAATGATGTTGGTGTTACTCTAGTTGTATAGTACCGGCCACAATACAAGATACAGCACATAAGCACTCATCTACAGCACATAAGCACTCATCTACAGCCCGTAAGCACTCATCTACAGCACGTAAGCACTCGTCTACAGGTTCAGGGCTCTAGTTGTATAGTACAGGCCACAATACAAGATACAGCACATAAGCACTCATCTACAGCACGTAAGCACTCATCTACAGCACATAAGCAGTCATCTACAGCAGCGGTCCCCAACCACCGGGCCGCAGGACATTCCTAACTGGGCCGTATCCTACGACATGAGTTTAAAAAAATGCATGCAAACTAAACTAAATTTAATTCGCAATAATGTCACGTTTTTACATGGCTTAGGCCTATATGCAGTTGTTTGATTGCACGCATGTTTGCATTTTGCAAGGTCTATTTTCTTACGTCTGTCTGTCCCGCCTTCAACACTTTCACATATTGCCTTCAGCGCTGCGCAGCCTCAGGTCAGCTCACTTTACTTGATCAGTTCTTGGCGAACTGTAGTGTCACACGAAGTTAGCTAAACTGCTAGAATGAGCAACAAAAAACAAGCATCTTTAGCAGGTCACTGGCCAGAGTGTTTGAGTTGCGAGAGCCGCTGCAGAGATTTCTTACAGAAAAAAAGTCACCGTTAGCTGCACATTTTATGATGAGGACTGGGTGTCAAAACTCGCTTACCTGTGTGAAATATTCGGGTTGCTTAATGACCTCAACCTGTCACTCCAGGGGAGAATGACGACTGTCTTTAAACTGGCAGATAAAGTCGCTGCATTTAAAGCCAAGCTTGATTTGTGGGGACGACGAGTGGACCGGGGTGTATTTGATATGTTCCAAACAGTAGTGGGGTTTTTGGGAGAGACTGAGGCAGGGCCCTTTCTCTCGCAGCTGGTGCGCGATCACCTTGTTGCGCTTTCAAATGAGTTTGAGCGTTACTTCCCATCCTCCAAACAAAGATCCACGGCAAACCAATGAGTGGGTCCGCAACCCATTTGTCAATATCCCAAATAGTCCTAACAACTTGTCAGCGCAGGAGGAAGAGCAGTTGATCGAAATTGCAGTGTGAAAAAGAGTGTGTAGAAGGAAACCTCTGGCGGGTTTTTGGATCAAAAACAAAGTAGAATATCCCGAGATAGCCATAAAAGCGCTGAAAACGTTTCCCAGCACGTATCTATGCGAGGCCGGGTTTTCGGCAATGACTGCAACTAAGACCAAATTGCGCAATCGACTGGACATTTCAAACATACTGAGGGTATGTCACTGTCTTCCATCACCCCCAGATGGAAGCTTCTTGTTGCAGGGAAACAAGCAGGGCTCCCACTGATTATATTCGTAATGCACGTTTAGTTCCCATGTTTTGTTCCCATATTTTGTTAAGCATGTTCACACTTGTAGATGGAGCTTCAAGTTGTTCAATATTCATAGTTCATATTGTTCAATTTTCACTTCTTCAAGTTCACGTTTTTCACAAGAGATCGTTACCTTCACTGTTCATACATAACTGGAGCTAGTTCTTTTCAAGTAATGCATGCACAACACATATGGAACATGGAACACTGTTGGGAAAGTGCCTGCCTTGTGTACCGTTGGCACAGTGCCAGTTCAGAGTCGGAGTCTGCACAACATGTGCCTCTCCTGACTCCGTCTGTGTTTAGCGCTCTCTCTCTCTCCTCTCCTCCCTGAATGTTACAGTGCATACCAGAGACCAAAAAAAGCACAAACAAGACTCAGAGGTTGCGAAATAAAAAAAGGGAAGCGACTTGATATATGCATTCATAAGAGGCAGCAGAAGACTTCTTTGGAAGAGGAGAAAGGAGGTTGGGAGAATAAGGTGGATAAGAGTGGGACATTGCGTTCATTATTTTCTTGGAGTGCAATATTTTCTTGGTCTGCATCCTGGGAGTTGGAACTGTTTCTCAGCCCTTGGGGGAGGAGGAAGGGAAAAGGATGTGTGAAATTTGCCAAGAGAAAGTCTGGAGACCCAGCGCTGGATGTGGGGAGTTTATCTCTGGTCTGCAAGATCCCTCACTTCCTGCTCCGAATCCCAGCTGTAGTAGATGGGATAATAACACACAGGCTTCCTCTTCATTACCTCAACAGTGAGGTCCAACCACACACAGTATTTAGTCATCTAGTCAAAAGTGAGCCGTGTTCATGCTAATCTAGCTTAGTTCAAGTGTATTTGCTGGCTGTTTGTGTTGTTGTTTATTTGTTTTGATGTATCAGTCTTCCTCAGAAGGCTGTTGCTAACAGGCATGGAGGAGCACGAGGCTAAGCACCATCTGCAGGCAATCAGGCCCAGTCATCTGATTCAGTCATAAGAATTCATAGTTGTTAGCCAACTGACTCATCCACTGCTCATGCACCCCCACCCCCGACCCCCGACCCAAACACACACACACACTCACACACACACGCACACACACACACACACACACACACACCCAAACCCCCACTGCCTCGGTCCCAGAGATGGGGGCCTAAGGGGACCTACAACCAGCACAGAAAAAGGGACAAGCAGGCAGGGGGTGGAGGAGGCTGTTCTGATGCTGTGGTTGGGCCAGGCCATATGTTTTGTCGAGATACGAGAACAGAATTTGTTCTTCGCTTCAAATTCTCAGCCAGACGAGACCCCAGGCTAAGGATATGTAGGGTGTAAGGAGTGTGTGTGTGTGTGTGTGTGTGTGGGGGTGTTCAGTGCAGCTCAGAGTCAGAAGGGGTGAAGAATGGCCATGCCTTTACTCCTTCATAGAAGGTTAGTCTCTCTAAGAAAGAGGCCTCTGTGTAGCATGTAACCTGGGGGCCTCTGTGTGTGTGTGTGTTAGTGTGTGTGTGTGACTAATTGAGTCAAGAATTGAGAATTGACTAAAGTTGACTAAAGAGGTCAGCAAGATCATAATTCTATTTAGTCAAATGAATGCGATATATGAATGGTATTCAGCAAGTCACACAAAACTGAGTATATACTGTTGATACTTAGTGTTGGAAAGATTCAATATATTTTACTTGCTGGCAACCAAATGATGGTGACCTTGACTTGACTACATACATTTGCACTCGTTAGTTTGCCAGGCACTTTCATCCATAGCAACATACACTGGAGGCAAAACTGCCAAGTTTCAGTAAGAAGGAAAGCTATTGAGAGCAAGAGCAACGATTTTAACTCCAATTTATCATAGAGCACAAAAGCCACGGGGACCAAACTGAAGAGTCAGAGGTCGGAGCCAAATAAAGAGTTTGGCCAGCAAAACAATAAGGGTCATTTCCTCAGTAAGGTCATATGATACTGTACAATGCAATCCTATGGGCCAACCTAGCCCATAAAAGGAAAACATTCTTTCACAACACTGACAGGCCCATGAATGTTATTGTAAGTGTAACATGGAAAGGAGAGACTGACTTGTGTCAGATATATTCACCTGAATCTGCATCAGAAGATTCCCCTTACCTTATCAGGGGCATGTTAATGACATCATTTGAGAAGCTAGCTTCCCTACAGTGACAATCAAAACAAGTACACGTTGTTTGTGCATTGTTATTGTAATGATATTAGAGTGTTTACACAACATGTAAACTTTCTTCACTAAACATTGTTGTGTGCCTTACTTTCAAATAACATTCAATAGCAGCATTTCATTGCTGTTTTATAAAGTAAACAGCCTCTTAGGAGGAAACGTTTGGGAACTGTGTGCATTCATTTCATTCTGCACCCCAAGCTCTAGTTGAACACAAATAACAGAATGAAAGCAAGTGAAATGGCCCGTACAGATTCGGTTTGATGATATCATATCTCTATTAACTGTGTTCTTTCCTTGTGGGAGTAACTCATTTTAATAAGACCCATCACAGTAACAAACTGACTTTGCTAGGCATTCACATATTATTTAAAGCAAATACGGACCCTTGATTTAATTAAAATGAGTTCAGTTGAGATCGATTTCTCATTAAGGAATGTTAGAAACAATACAAGATGATGCGCTTCTCTTTCCTTAGTGTCGCCGCCTTTTGCAGAGATGTTGTGCAAGGCAGTGATCTTTCTTGTGACAAGTAACCTTCTGATAGGAAATACTGTATTCCTCCATTATCCCTTTCCCACAACATGATTAATGATGGTTCTATTTTCTAAGATCAGTAATGGAAGGTAAATTAAGATACCCTTACGCGGGGGTCATTGCAGGTTGCAAATAGTAATTTTAGCAAATGTGCCAAGGGCAATGTCCATAAAATTGATTGAGTAGAGCTTTCAAGGTTTCTGAAAAAAGGCTCCCCAGTTGGAGTTAAGTTTATGGAAATATGCCCAAAAGTTGGGCTGCCTTAGGATATGTGCAGAGAATGGTTAGCTTCCTTAAACGTCATCAAATGGCTCTTAGAGCTGATTTTCTCTCAAATGTAAATGTACAGCCAACCACAGACAGCTGCTCTCTATAAAACCCTGCCACTTCCAACATGCCATTCATCTTAAATACGTCAATCTAACAGCAGGATAGGTTGCAAAAGTGTTAGCCCCCTGTCATCTGCATTTTAAAATCACCTCTGTCTCTAGTGACTGAAACCACACTGCTATCTTGTACAGACAGGGCTGGACTAGGCTGATTCCGCTTACACAAGATTCTGTTACTCGTTTAGCTATTTCATCTGAGGCGAGTTTAGATGGAAGTGCCGTGGCCTAGAGAGGCTGTGAGTTGGCTTTCTGCAACCTGTGAGTGCAACCTACTTCCACACATGAATGTATGTACAGTAAGGAGCTGCAAATAGCTGCTATAGCTGTCCCTGTTAGGTGGGCATGTTGTAAAGAGTGAGAGACAGTAGACTCTCTTTACAAGAGAAGGTTTCCTTTGCTATCTTTTATCCACATCAGTCTTGTAGAAATACAGTAAGCATGTTCTTTGCATAATGTGACCATGTTGGAGTTTTGGTCAAAGACTTCTGACCTTTTTGAGTTTATCCACACTTATGGGAAAGGCGGAAGGCCATGTACTAGGCATCTTGTTTGGAGTGTTGAGCTGCACTTATGTGCAAGACATACTGTATAAGAAGCTTATGCCAATGTGAGAGGCATGCTATGGAGGATCCACTGAAGGGTGAGCCACTCACCGGCTGATCCAGTACATCGTTAACCCGCAGTCCCTCTGAGTGGCCAGACTTTATGGGCATCATGAGCCCAAAGCCCTGAGTATGTAGGGCGTTTGTATTCTGCTGACCCCATCAGGTCCCATTGGCGAGCAGGGCTGGTACATGTCACCACCTGGTAAAGACTTTCCCCTGCACTTCAGCGAACTGTCAGAACTGCTTGTTTCTGTTTGTGCCGAGTGACTTGTGTACTAGTGGGTGTGTTTCCCTTGACAGTAGCTTGTTGTGGTGGGTGACTTGTGCACTAGTGGGTGTGTTGCCCTTGACCCTTGACTAGTGGGTGTGTTGCCCTTGACAGTAGCTTGTTGTGGTGGGTGTGTTGCCCTTGACAGTAGCTTGTTGTGGTGGGTGACTTGTGCACTAGTGGGTGTGTTGCCCTTGACAGTAGCTTGTGGTGGTGGGTGTGTTGCCCTTGACAGTAGCTTGTTGTGGTGGGTGTGCTGCCCTTGACAGTAGCTTGTTGTGGTGGGTGGCTTGTGCACTAGTGGGTGTGTTGCCCTTGACAGTAGTTTGTTGTGGTGGGTGTGCTGCCCTTGACAGTAGCTTGTTGTGGTGGGTGTGTTGCCCTTGACAGTAGCTTGTGGTGGTGGGTGTGTTGCCCTTGACAGTAGCTTGTTGTGGTGGTGGGTGTGTTGCCCTTGGCAGTAGCTTGTTGTGGTGGGTGTGTTGCCCTTGACAGTAGCTTGTTGTGGTGGGTGTGTTGCCCTTGACAGTAGCTTGTGGTGGTGGGTGTGTTGCCCTTGACAGTAGCTTGTTGTGGTGGGTGTGTTGTCAACGCACTGGTCAATTGAGCCACATTGTTCCATGAGTCCAGACCCTCAAATACAAAAACAATGGAACAAAATGTCTATTGCAGTTTGCCACAGAGCCAGTGTATGCTAGCTTTAACTGTGTCTCTTTAATGAGGTATTTTTTTATAAAAAAACAACAACAGTGTTGTACAAGGCAGCCATCTGCCCTGGATTTCAAGATAGGATCTGCAGTAAGCTTAACTCTCATGAATCCAAGCAGCTTCCTATTAAAAAACACTATTGCCATGCATCCTTGTGTTTCCTTTTAATCCAAGTACCATAAAGTCAAATAATCACATTCATTCATTTAAATCTGAAACCCAGAAAATAAAGCTGTACAGAGGAAGACAGAACAGGAGACGGTAAAAGACAAGGATGGAGGAGTTCTGCTTTAGCACACTGGCTCCTCAAACTTTTTTTCACACATGCAAAATCAAAAGTTTGAAATGCCTTCACACTGCTCAGTTCAAGAACCCAAGGGTGTCCCTGTGATACCCAACCTTATCTTCACAGAGGAACTGTTACCCTTGCAGGTTTATTTCTCAATTTGATATTTCTTTCCCTCCAGCACTATAATCTGATTTCTAGGTCACTGAATAACTATATCAGTGTCCGGGTGACCTTTGGGTCATTTGCAATTTCCCATTTGTTACTTTTTTCAGAGATTCTTAATCCATTTCCTCCACCTTACCTGCCATAAAAGATTAGATGTCCTGCTCGCTGTGATTGTAGGCTGACCTTGACAAGGGCGAGTGCCATACAGTGACAAAATCTTCATAATCATAATTATAGTGCAATAGTTATGAATGTCTGCACTGAAAAGAGTTTTTTTTTTTCTTTTTTTATTGGTGACCATGGAAATTCAAGCAAATGTGAATCAATATCAGAAGCACTTGCCAGGATAATATATGGATGTATATAGAGAAAGAAAATGCATTTGAGCCTACAGCTAAAGAAGAAGAGGTCCCTACTTTAAATGGAAAACACAACAAAAACAAGCACTGTCCTTTAAGCTCTCTATTCAAGGACATACTCTATAGGTGCTGAGTAATGCTGATCAACACAGTACACACAGTTTATTTGTGTTGTGGGTTAGCCTGGCAATTGAAAGGTTGTGGCCTCCTCTCTCACTCCTGAACTCTCTGACTATCTATAGACAAGGTTGTGGTCTAACGAGGAAACTTGCCTTTGCACATAACTTTATCCTCACTATTTCAGTTCAAGTTAAGTAACAGCTTTCACTGGGTTGTAACCTGTGATGGACTAGTGTAAAAAACAGGGATATTCCACCAATGACGAATCAGAGACAAAAAGAGTCTTGACTGTGACATCTTAGAGTTGATGGAAGGCCGATACAGCAGACATTCATCAGAAGACTGTCATGGGTGAAAGAAGGCATAACGCTAGATCATAGAATTAAGATTAAATGGTGCATATCCAGAAGTGTCCTGTAGACCAGAGTGAAACTCAAATATGTAATGGCTGCTAAAGAAAGTATATGTGGGCAGTTCCAGTAAGCTCTCCATTTAAGAGCCATCAACCAGTAGCTGACGCTCACATCTCTCACAAAAACTATATAACACAGCCACATATTACTCCTTTTCACCACTTGTTGGATTTGTCAAAGGCAGAATAGTGGAACGCTAGACATAATTAATGTTTTGACACCATTGAGCCAACATCGCAAATGCACAACAACATCTGAAGAACTGCCTTTGACACTCGACATGTTCCGCTAGCCTTATTTTCTGATCTGAGGGACTGGTAGCTTGAGAGACTGCTGCCTAGCTTAGAAAAATCTAGAGTCTGATATCCACTTGTTTGATGGGAAGGTCTGATAGTATGAAAAGTTTAAAGGGGGGATGGGGTGGCGCCTGTGTAGCCTTGGCCATATAACAGAGGGCCTCTCTAACTAAGAGGTATAGAGAGTTAAACCTCAGGCAATCTTGCCTGTTGGTATCTGATTTATTTGGCCCTGCACACAGTTTCACTCAAGGCTGTGCAGAGGCCACTCCATTGAATCTAACAGCACTGTATACCAAGAGACAAATAGGAAGGACCCCCTTCTATAAATCATTTATTGTCCTTTGGTAAAATAAATGGTGTACTACTGAGCTCAAGATATTGCTTTAACAGATATTTCACATGAAGAGATGAGAAATCATGTTTTTAATTGAGGAGGTGTTACAGCATCTGAACTGAATACGCCAGTGATGTAATTGTGTTTTTGAGAGGATAATTTATATGACACATATGGGGACTTTTTCTGAGCCGCCAATTTAACGTTCAGAAATGCACCTCAGGTGCATAATCTTAATCCAGAGTCAGCCTCATAACATCCTTTGCAGTATATGTCCTGCATAGTCGTTTGATGTTATGCAAGTTCAGGAATATGAATATGCTGTATTCAGGCTTTGATGGGAATATCAGTCAGCCAATTCTGCAGCTTGATCTTGTAGAATATAGGAAAGTGACTAGGGTATCCGACTTCCAAAGACTTGTGATGTAGATTGTGCATTTTATAATGAAACTGTATCGATTTCATATTGATTGATAACATTCATGTGATGTGAATTTCAATGAATTAATATAGTTGTATAGGCCCACAGGATATTTGCTAATGATACCACTCAAAAATAAACCTCCAGGATGTAATCGGAATGCTCAGATGAAGAAATCTATGCAATGACAAAATAAGATAATTGTCTGTAATGTCTATTGTATTATTTCATTGTTTGCAAAAAGCAAACTGTGTAGGTATTGAACATTTCTACAGTTCTACAGTGGCAACATTTTTGTTAGTTAATCTTTTTTTCTGGGGAGTCCAAGTTCTTAGATCATGGATGTCTCCCACAAAATGACCCAATCAAAAAGTCATCTTTACACACTCCCTCTTTCTCCATCTGTTAAGCTCTTGAAAAATGTGAGTAGATGAATCCCAGTCCTTGGCTCGACCCCTGAAACCCTTTCCTCCCTGGGATGAGATTCATTCGGGAGGACTTTGGGAGCAGGTCCCTTTCTGTAGCCATTCTCAGCAGGAATCATTTTAACTCAGGAGAAAGTAGCTTCTGTTGAAAAAAAGACAGAAAAAAAATTAGGCAGTTTTGGAGCTTGAGGTAAAAAGTTCTGTGCCATATCGTTACAAATTCGAAGAGTGCAACATAGTGGCTTATGTTTATTGCAAGAATTGGAATATTTCTATACATATATGTGCATATTTTAAACAGGGATACAGTGTATTAATGAGGACTAGACTGCTTTGAACGACTAATCATTTTAAAAGACATCATTTCCTATAGGGGTATCCGTGGAAACAAACAGCTGGAAAGACAGCTCACTATGAGAGAGTGAGAGAGAGAGAGAAGAAGAAGAAGAAGAGAAAGCTCTAAGGTTCATTGCAGAACTCCTAAATATCACTAATGTATCATATCAGACCTCCAGACTGATTGCTTACCGGTATATAATTGCGCAGCTAATGTGTGCATTTCATGATTTGCTTAATTGCTTAATCACCAGCTGATGGTGATGCTAATGGTTGGTATGTTTATAAGTAAATGGATATATGCGTATCATGTATTTTCTTAATGCTGTAGTGCATTTTAGTCTGAATGTTTCGATTAGTACCAGTATGGCAATGAAGTGCTAAATCTGACTTGTACGCCTACTTCTATGTATTCCCCCCCAGATGTGTTAAGGTGCTTGCACAGTGCCCCAACAAACCCCAACAAACTCCAACAAACACCTACAGTTGGGTCAGTGTGCACCATCAGTCTGTGTTGGTTGCAGTCATTAGAATGTTATATATATATATAAACATTCTAATGACTGCCACCAACAACTACCATTTAAGAATGTTGGGGTTTGTTTGGACATTGTGTGGGTAGTATGCGGGCCCCTTAAAGGTGTGCTTCAAGATTATGCAATTTAGTGGCTCTTGAGATATCAGGAAACTTTCTGAGTCCTTCTGTTAAAAACCCTACATAACATTCTTCTGTGATGAACGACTGATGTGTTTCTTTAGAACCAATAATGATGATCTCACGCTAGAGCTGTCTAACCGGTCTGTACCTGTGTTTTAAGTGATACCATTTCCATTGGCAATTGGCAATGTCAGACACTCCATTTGCCTAAGTCTAAGTCGATGTGGCATCAGAATGAGTTTGAAGCCATTTTTTTGCCATTATTTATTTTTTACTCCTTGTCATTGCTTGTGGTCATATGGGTTAGTGCTGGTGGTCTTGGGGGATGCAGAGATGCTTTTTTTTCAGTTGCACTGGTGAAATACTGAGACAGTTTGGGTGAAATATTTAAACATTTCACCCAAACAGTCTACATTTTTGTAGACTGTTGCCTGTAGATATCCGCTGAGGAAACTGTCTTTTAGAAGTTGCTCTAAGGTGCTCCAGGTCAAAACAGATGAGCTGCACATTTGGAGAAAGTAGAGAGGTTCATTCAACAACAAATCAACTGTGTTCAGTATCATCTGCAAATGTGATTATATGACGTCCAGGGTAACTACTGCGACAACAGTCCGTGTACAATATATATAGCAGTGGTGACACTACCTTGTGGTGTCCCAATTGAAGTGTTCCCCAGAAACAGCGGACCCCAGATAATGTGTTGCCCAGGTCAAGATTACCCATTACTCTTTGTGGCCAGCCCACAAGTGTGGACTCAAAAGAAGGGCATCAAAGATCCATTTAATTAGTGTTGAATTTAGTTGGAAGTTCTCTCTAAGTCTGTTTGCTAAAATTTGTGGGTGAATTGTATTGAATGCTGATAAAAAGTTTGCAAATAAATTGCGAGCATGTGTTTTACAACCATCCAGGTGTGTATACAGATCATTTAAAAGCACTACAATGGCATCGTCCGCCCCCCTCCCAAATCTGTAGGCAAATTGTAGAGGGTCAAAGGCATGTCTACAGGAGTTAATGATGTGTGTTTTAATGATCCGTTCAAGTGATTTAACTAAAAGAGAGGTGAGGACCTTGAAATGTTGAATTATGTACCTCGCAGAAAATCAGAAAATCTATACCGTGGTTTATACCCGTTTATCATTTATGATGGAACCAACAATCCTCATGAGACCTAATAGTTTCTACAAGTTCATGAAAGGCAACAGTTAAACATGTACTCTATATAAAATACTATATTGATAAATATAAAGCTGAATAAATCTGAGTTTGATAAACTAAATACTGGTGAGACACACACACTCAAGGCATTCAGATATACACCTGAATCTATGTCAGCTCCAGGTCAAAACAGATGAGCTGCACATTTGGAGAAAGTAGAGAGGTTCATTCAACAACAAATCAACTGTGTTCATCAGGTAAACATTCAAAACAAAATAAAAGAGACAAGCCACTGATGAGCAAGTGACAAAACTGGCAGTAGCAATGCTTCCTCATCTGACAGATTTGAGTGAGGGGCAAGAATACGGCTGTTGGTGCCTCTGACATATTATGTTGCTGCCTCATTTTGTCTTTTAATGGAACCGGCACACCTTTTAGAAAATGACAAGTATTGAACGAGGAATCAAATTTTGATTGCATGTGACACCGAAAATTCCTCACAATTTAACAGTGATTGAAAGCCAAATGAAATGATCTTAGTGGTGTTGTAGCAAAGCAGGAGACAGCACATCATATGATTTCAAATGAACCCCTCTTTCAGCGTTTCATTCAGGTCTTGACTAAAAAAGTTTCAAAAAGATATTGATGTATTATTATTGTTATCGGTGAACAGTGTTTCCTGGAGATCTACTGGTAAGGTCTACTTGCTAACCTAGGAAGTAGACTATCTACACATAAAAAGCTACCTAACATAGCCAGAGAGATAGATACACAGATTAAAAGAGGTATAAAAATCAATTTTGCCATTTTATCATACTTCCACAATGAAAAGCAGGGGTGACAGTAAATGAAATGCAATCATGCACTCAAACAATGAGTCTCTGATATCAAAGAAAAAAGAGGGGGTCACGGTTCATACAACTAGACTACCTCTAGGATACCTCTGTGGTCTTGATGATTCTCTTAATGTACATCACCGTTATGACTACAATCAACAGTCCATCCGCAAACAGAATAGCTTTATTAACCTTGAAAAATATCACAGTGGACAGACTAAGCACCACAGCATATCCACTGTGCAATGCCATGATAAATTGTGGCCCATGTATCAGTAGGGATAGTCACTGGCCCTACTGCCACACATAGCAGTGATCTAGATATTAGCATCGAGTCTATTCCTGCCACACATAGCAGTGATCTAGATATTAGCGTCAAGTTTATTCCTGCCACACATAGCAGTGATCTAGATATTAGCGTCGAGTTTATTCCTGAGAATATCATATCAGCGCTGTGTCTGCCATGAGACTGGAGGGAGGAATTAATTTTGCTCCCAGTTTTACTGTCCTTCCTACCGGGAGACAATTACCAGTGTGCTTCAAAGCCCCGCATTTGGGCAAGATTACTGCACTTCTGGGAAAGTGATGAAAGCGAAAGTCTTAGCCCCCAGGTTAGATTTTCCTTGTGACTGTGTGGCCCCTTGGCCCTGTGGTTGTGTGTGTGTGTGTGTGTATGTGTGTGTTGTGTGTGTGTATGTGTGAGCTAAAATGTGTGAAGGCAGAAAAAAAGTGAGGAGTGATGTCTCCAACACTCAGCGCCATCTCATGCCGTTGGCACCGGCTGCCTGTCTGCCGGGTCCTCGAGGCTTCATGGCAGCCGTTAAAAAAAAAGAAAGCCGTCCGCGGGTGTGCCTGAATAACGCAGATGTCTCGATCTGCGTCACGGCAGCCAGCAGATCTCACTAACGAGGCTAACGAGGGGGCACCTCAAGGCAGCGGCAAATTTAGCAGCCATTTCTGCTTGTCAAATTTAGCAGCCATTTCTGCTTGTCAAGGCACCACGCCGTCTCTCTGTCCTGGAAAAGACAAATCTCTTCATTTCAGCTGCTATTCTGTTACTGTAGAAAAACTGAGATGAATAACTACAACTGTAAAGTATAGATATGATTATTTAAATACAACCCCAAAACAGAAAAAGTTGGGATGTTGTGTAAAATGTGAATAAAAACAGAATGTAATAATCTGTAATCTCTTAAACTCATATTTAGTTACAAAAGGGACGCAGACAACATATCAAATGTTGAAAATGACAAATCTGACTATTTAATGGAAAATATATGTTAATTTTGAATTTGATACCAGCAACATGTTTCAAAAAAAGTTGGGACGGGGGTAACAAAATGCTGAAAAAGTTGTGTAATGATAAAGAAAACAAAAGGAAAAATGTTTCACAACTAATTACAGTAACTATGGCAACACAATTGGAAATGGAAAAGAGCATCCCAGAGAGGCAGGGTCTCTTAGAAGAAAAGATGTAGGAGTGTTCATCACTCTGTGTCAACCTGTGTGCACTAATGATGAAACAATGTCATTTTAATGCTTCTTAACATGAAATTGTGAAATATTTGGGGAGTGCATCATCTACAGGACATAATGTTATTAAAACATTCAGAGAATCCAGAGAAATATTTGCAAGCAAGGGAAAGAGCTCAAAAACAAATTGGATGGCCGTGGTCTTTTGGACCTCAGATGGCACTGCATCAACACCAGACCTGTTTCCAGACCGGTCATTGTATGGGCTCAGGAAAACCTCGGATAACCATTGTCTATGTGCACAGTTTGATACTCAGTTCAAAAACTCCAGCCAAAATTAACAGGTAAAATTGTATTGAGACATGATACAGGAAATACCACCGTCTCATCTGGGCCTGAGCTTGTTTAAAATGGACTGAGGTAACATGGAAAAAGGTCCTGTGGTTAGTCCAATCAAAGTTTGCCATTCTTTTTGGAAATCATAGAGTCATCTGGGCTAAAGAGGAGAGGGCCTATGCAAGTATCCAACCTATCCAACTTGTTTTAGTGTTCAGTTTGAAACCCAACATCTATGACGTTGTGGAGGAGCATTACTGCCTACAGCATGGGCATCCTGCACATTTGGCAAAGCACAATCAATTCTGAATGATGTATACAGGTTTTGAGCAACATATACTGCCATCCAGGCGATGTCTTTTCCAGGGAAGACCTTGAATATTTCAGGAAAACAATGCCAAGATGAATTCTGCACATATTTAACAGAATTAATTATATTCCAGGTGCTAAGATGGCCTGCATGTCTGCAGTCCAGATTTGTCAAATTATGTGCATAATGGAATGAAAAACATGACTAAGAATATCCCATAATGTTGATCAACTGAAATCTTATATCAGGGAGTAATGGGACAACATTTCATTCTCAAAACTCTAGCAACTGGTCTCCTCAGTTCCTAAACATCTACAGAATTGTGTTAAATGAAGAGGTGAAGCAGCACAGTGGTAAACATGCTCCCGTCCCAACTTTTTTTGAAACATGTTGCTGGCATCAAATTCAAAGTTAATATATATTTTCCATGAAATAGTCCAAATTTTCATTTTCAACATTTGATATGTTGTCTATGTCTTTTTTGCTGCTAAATATGGGTTTATGAGAATAAATAGTATATTATGACATTCGGTTTTTATTTGCATTTTACACAACGTCCCAACTTTTTTCTGTTTTGGGTTGTACATACAATTTAGTACTCAAAAAACGCAAACAGACAAGCAGAAATTATTACTCGATAGATAGTATGATGTATCAAATGCTCCTTGCTTTTACTCTGCCTGTGTGGAAAGACTTATTTTTACTCAATTTTACTGCTGATGACATTTAGGGCAACTACTGATTTTTATTTAGAGCTTCTTCACCTTGAAGTCCTGTCTTAATGTGTACTAATCAAAGAAGGCTCAGTAACAGTTGTCAAAGTTGGCTTTGTTGTGTCATTTGTGTCAGCAGCTGTCAAAGTGTGTGTGTGTGTGTGTGTGTGTGTGTGTGTGTGTGTGTGTGTGTGTGTGTGTGTGTGTGTGTGTGTGTGTGTGTGTATTCATTCAGTAAGTTAATTACAGAATAGTTCAACATCACAGGCTAAAGAAAACAGCCAGACAACATGCACTCTCTCCCCAAAATCACAACAATATTTGATCTGTAAAACCAATAATGTCCTGTCACTTGGGTAGAGAACTAAAAAGGAACCATATTAAGTCCCACTTCTGAAATGAGATTAATTATCACTGCACCAATAATAATGTCTTAACAGTACCCTAAATGAAGTGCCCTTCAGCAATACTGGGACGTTTCCATTCAGTGATGGGTTGTGTATGACTATATGGTCAACAAGACAAAATAATGAGATTTTAATGACAAGCGAACAGCTCAATGTTGTGGTTTATTAGGCACTAATGAATATGTCAGACATTCATCACAGGGAGTTACTCTTCTTTGTCTTTGAAAGTTATGTTGTGGGGCATGTTACATCCATCTCCATTTTAAATCTTACCTGGTTGATGTCACAAGTGATGATGCAGTCAATTTTATGTCCTTTAGAGAAAGTCAAGACCAGGCAGGCAGATGTTGCTACGGCAATAATTCATGATTACCTTTAATCACTGTCTTTAATGAGCTTTTTGTCCCCAGTGATGGATATGGAGTCCTTCTCTGCAAGCAAAAGAAACATTTGTCTATTAGAACAACCTCATAAATTCTGAACTTTTACCATAACAAAGCCACAGAAACTGTGTATATTGAACGAGTAAAAATATTCTCTAGGAATATAAGCATAGCTGTTCAGTTCTCAGCTTCAAAATCAAACAAAGTAATGGGTGCAATCTCTCTTTTATTTCTTCTCTCTTTCAGATGGAGTGGATAATGGCTATTTTGATGCCATACTAGGAGGTGAGTGAACATAGGGGTTAGCCTCCAATGGTCTGCGTGCCTTCAGCAGTACTTAACTGCTACACCTAAATGAATCTCAGACAGATAGAACATTGATCTGTGGGCCGGACAAAGTGAATTGTTTAATAACGACGATATCATGGGTGGACTGGTCATCTGGCATACCGGGCATTTTCCATTAACAGAGAAAGGCGTCAGCAACATGTTGAAGTTCGTTGAGTTTGAACGAGGATGTAAGCAAGCATACAGAGCAAGGGACAGTGAGCAGGTGGTGGAGCCTATTGAGGCTACATGATAAGAACTCAGTGGTGGAGCAGGTAGGCTATGTGTGACATGCCATGCTGACGATGATGATTATGATGACTTATTAATTGCGATAATGTAATGATATGGTAATGATAACGTAAGGCCGTGCTGTGATTATAATAACAAATAGCGCAATTTAAATGTTCTAAATAAATGATTTGCAAACCCGGACAGCAAAAGAGTGTCAAATCGATGTTAATTGTTGGTCAGATTGATCAGTTTCCGTCAGACGCCCAAAATTCAACATCGATGGCATGAGTGGTGGTTGGTCTCTCAAAGTAGAGCGTCGAAAGGGTTCTATCTTGGAAGAGTTAAGTATCATGGTAAAGATGGGCTAAAAGACTGTAGACCAGTGTTTCTCAAAGTGAGGTCCGGGGACCACTGGTGGTCCGCAAGCTATGCCAAGTGGTCCGCGGGCAGACGTGGTTAAACATAATATAGATGAGTTGTTTGCAATATTGAACCAACTTGTATGTAAATCCAAACAGTTCTGCAACACTGCCTATGTATATAAGTATAAGTATATATACTCTTTTGATCCCGTGAGGGAAATTTGGTCTCTACTTTTATCCCAATCCGTGAATTAGTGAAACACACACAGCACACAGTGTACACACAGTGAGGTGAAGCACACACTAATCCCGGCGCAGTGAGCTGCCTGCATCAACAGCGGCGCTCGGGGAGCGGTGAGGGGTTAGGTGCCTTGCTCAAGGGCACTTCAGCCGTGCCTACTGGTCAGGGTTTGAACTGGCAACCCTCCGGTTACAGGTTCGAAGTGCTAACCAGTAGGCCAAGGCTGCCCCAAATATGAAGCTATGCCAATTTAAATCATATGAATCCTCTGACACAGTAAGCAAGATGCAAAGACAATTAGCAAGGCGGTTCAGTGAGTAGGCCTATTGTGTCTATTAGATAGATAGATAGATAGATAGATAGATAGATAGATAGATAGATACTTTATTGATTCCCAGGGGGGATTCAAGGTCTCAGTAGCATACAGACAATACACACACATTCACTAACAGCAGAAAAAAGTAATTTAAAGTATATAATATAAAAAACACAACTAAGCAATAAGTACAGTAGAAGATAAAGAATATACTAAATATACTAAAATACAAATTATACTAACTAACACTTAATCTAAATCAATTCTAAAAACAGTATCCACATAGTGGGTGATTAATCAATCAAGAGGTGCTTGCAATGACTGAGGCAGGGACTGAGCCTGTGATTCTCTGTGCATAGTAAGGTCGGGACGCCAGACGATCGCCAGACAATCGGGTTAAAAATGTTCTGCCTGGCCCTCCCCCCTGGTCAAATTTTTTTTTCCAGGGGCCTCCCCCCGGCTCAAAAAAATTCTCCTAGGCCCTCCCCCCTACGTGAATCAAATAAAACTGGTCGAAAAATGACGTTTACAAGGTTAAAACGGCCAGCAAATGTCATAAGCACATAGGGCCTACACTCACACGGGGCTACAAACCAGTGTTGCGCTGGTTTTGGTCACAAAGCCCCTTGGGTCGCCCGATATTTTAATCAACCCGACCGCAACTCGGACCGCGAATATTAATTAGGACAAAATTATACCCGACCCGCGATCCGACCCGCTTATTTACAAAATGTGTGCTTTTGGTTATAGCCTGCATGCAGTAGTCCATTTATGTAAAACAAACTAATTTATTTGCGAAACTTTATGCAGTAGAACTACACGCAGGCATGCAGGACATAATGTTTGCGCAGGAGAGAGAATGAGAATAAGAGCGCAAGCACGCACGCAACCCCCAAGGATTAGAACACTAGGATAAGATTTGGAGGCCATGGACATACATCTTTCGAAAATAGAAATGGGGAGGCAAAGTAGGCAAGAGAGATACATTGCTGGTCAAAACGTAAGAACTGGTTTAAAATGAGTAATGCGTAAGAACTGGTTTAAAATGCTGAATGAAGCACAAAGCTTTATTAAAGCACATCCACTGTTTAAAGTCACAAACACAACGAACTAAGGTATTTTTATGCATCGCAACCCGTTATATTGCTGTGTAGTCTGATAAGATTTATTCCTGCAGGCTGCCCGTTTCGGCTGTCATACTTTTAAATTGATGCTAGACCATAACTTGTACTACTGTCATCTTCTTTAAGAACTTTTCCCAATATTTCCCATATATTTTTCCTGAAAGGGTGTCTTTATTATTTTAACTTCGCGGCCTTTATTTGTAGAAAATTTATATTTAATTATATTTTAAGTAGGCCTATTTGTAGAAAATATATATTTAATTAATTTTAACTGACCCGAAATACCATTAAAAAAATATTTGGTTTATGACTCATAACCGCTGGGTGACCTGCAAGCTTACGAGGGAGTTGTGGGAGATTCAGGTAGGGTTGCGACTTTTTGGACTCGCCCACTCTGTCAAAGAGACGTGAATCATGTTTTGGCCTACAAACCTTTTAAAATATCGAAAACGGATCATTGATCAGGGGGAAAAAATGTCATGGATCAGGAAAAAATAATTTTCCTCGGCCCTCCCCCCAGGCCAAAAAATTTCTCCTGGGCCTTCCCCTAAGGCTTAAAAAATTCTCTTAGGCCCTCCCCCCCCCTGACGCAGACACAGATGAATAAGTTCATCTACCTCGCTAAAGAGAGCTCTTGTTTGTGGATGGAGCTTACTCAATATCCATGCCACCTTTCACCGTGGTGCACCGAGACTCCCCGATAACACTATGCATCATTTTAAGCTGAAGATTGAGGCGGCCCGTGTTCAGCTCCTTGGGAAACTCACGGTAATATTCAGCTAGCCTACTTAATATGGCATATTGTCGTACCATAAAGGTAGCGTCATAGGATATCCCCCTCAGGTTTGTTTTGTTTTAATTTGTTTAGTTTTTGTTTAGATCTCCCAGGTCTAATGTAGGCCTAACATTTTTTAGTGCATAATAGAATAATAGACAGGGGGACGGAGAGCTTTTTTTTTTTTTTTCTGATTTTTTACATTTTTTTTCTGATCGTGAGTGGTATGACATATAAAAATACGCGGTGCTGCCAGCAGCCACCCCCACTTCCCACGGCTATGAGTAATAGTCAATGAGGCCTACAGTACATCACTTTCAGTGCTCCATGACAGTTCAAAATATATACATAGTTAAGGAGGGTAATGCAAAGATTTTGTATTTAATTAGGTGTGCCCGACCAATTTGAGGGCCGCTTGGGCCAAATATGCCAGGGCCGATTTTTGGTCCCAGTCCGCCCCTGGGCGATATGACTTTCTCCTTGCGAGAGTGCAATATCTCCTCTGCTTAATGTGCTGCAGTAGATTTCAACAATGCCACTGTGAACTCAAGACAACCGTAGGAGCCGGTCTAAAACGTAATAGATTAGTCACCTTATTGCGGAGGCAAACTAATAAAATGTGTTTTTTCGCAGCTTGGCCGCTGCACTGACCGTGACCAGCTGCTAGTCAGCGAGATATATTTGTCCACTTGCGTGCCTTTAATGACTCCGAGGCAGAGCTTTAACAGTGCCATTTGGGTCAAAGAGTGGGAGCATGGTGATGACGAGTGCGCAATAATGATTTAGGCTCATTCGCTGAGATCCTCCAGAAAGCTCTGGAGTCCTGTCATACCAGGTCACAGGGTCAGGTGCGGTGAAAAGAACACTCTATAACCCATGCTTTGCCATGACCAGACCTTTTTGATGATTTGCCTTAATTTCCGATGACTGTTGAACCCATATTCAGACGGGGTTGTCCATTACAAAAGCAGAGGTCAGCTAATTAGCACAAACTAAAGAAACGTGCTGTAAATTAGCAGGCAGATTTCCAGTCACTTCATTATGCATTCATTTACCTGAACCCACTTAGTGTCCTATTGTATTCCCTATTCCTCTCTCTCTGTCTCTGTTCCACTCTTAGCGGTCATTGCCACGGTCGTCCTGGTCATCCCTGTGTGTGGTGGCTGTGCTGCTGCGGTACATGTACAGGCACAAGGGCACCTACCACACTAACGAGGCCAAGGGCACCGAGTTTGCCGAGACAGCAGACGCGGCGCTCCGGGGCGACCCAGCACTGCAGGACGCTATGGACGAGAGCAAGAAAGAGTACTTCATCTGACCTGGCTGACCAGCACACAGGCTGAAGGATGCTCCCTGCTGCAAGAGTCCTCTCTTTAAAACGCATAGAGCAAGAGAAAGGCTATTCAAGACCACGTGACCCTTTTGTTCAGGGGTCAGAAGTCCATTTTGACCAGACTGAAGTGTAGAATTAAAAAAACGACAACATTTTACAATGGGATTTTTTCCCCTGTCTGCTCACAGAAAGATCTCCTGTTTTTTTGCTGTGAAAAGGACATGAAGTTAATGATGCGAAAAGTGTAGACCAAAGAGATAATGCCTTGTAGAGAGACATTAATTACAATGTCCAGTGTTTTGTGGATGCACATTACTCATGAGGTCCTGTAGAGAGAGAGAGAGAGAGAGAGAGAGAGAGAAATGTTTTCTACCCAAACAGACGCCGGCTACAGCAAGCATGACAATAGCATGAAAGTACTCTCAGAGAAGCAATGTTGGAAAGATTTGGATGTGGCAGGATGTTGAATTGGAATCCAAGTGAGAAGTGTTGAGAATATCAAATGCTCAACCAACACATCTGGGGTGGTCTGAAAATATAATCTATTATGCCCACAATCAAAATTCTACTGCCATTTCAAGCACTAATATGTAACTAACACTTAAGTAAGTAACAGATTTAAAATTGTAGATTTCTTTCCTTAGTTTTGTGACACCTCTTAAAGCCAAATATTTGTAATAGAATTTGAGCAGTGAAATTTGATTATAATTTCTTCACCTGAACAGAGTAAAGGACACATTTAATTGTTCTAACATTCAGTAATTGCTATATTTGCAAATGCATAAAACATTGTAACAAGATAAACATATTCCATATACATACAATAATTTGGCATATCAGTTATAACAGTATTGATTACATATTGTTAAATCCAAAGTATGAAAGTCTGAAGACAGGTCCTGATATTGGTCCTAACCCAATTTGCCTCCTTTAATGGTGACAGTGTAGGAATATAAATAGATGTATCTGAGAACTGACTCACAGTCATCTGTTGCTGGAGGCATCAAGCAACAGCAATTATCTGAAGTGTTTTTGGAAATGAACAACGGTGGGGGGTATATGTGTAATGAATTGTTTTTCATTATGCTGGTTGTTTTGTTTGGTTCCACACAAAGGTGTTTGTTTTCATAGAAAGTCAGTTTCTGAAAACTGATCTTGTGTTTATATTAAGTGTTTATATTGTAATCAAATTGCAATCTGTATCGGCTCTCTCTTTTGGTAAAACCAAAACTGTTTGGGAAAAACTAGAGACAGAGTAGGTTTTGCATTTATGGAATGCTGTGACTATTGAACAAAATACTGCTTAGCTCAAGAAAAATAACCCAAAATAAATAACTATAGCCTAAATAACCACCTGGAATGACATGGTATATGTTTGTACAGCTTGTGTGTGATAATAACAGGAAAACAGTCTGCATTTCTAAAACAACTGAACAAACACAAACACAAACAAAACTGAATTCCAATCGTGTACTATAGACTGAGAGGTTGACAGGATGTTTCATATTACTGTACATCAACCTGACCAATTTGATTTTAATTGTCTTGTCCATTCAGATTGTTATCGTTTGCTTGCCAGAGGGGCTTTGACTCAGGAGCTTGAGCTCTGAATTGAAGTAATATTATCAATATTTCTCAGATTCTAAGAAGTACCATGTAACAGCTAACCTCATGGAACTGCTCAGTGTGTGCTAATATTATATAGCCTAAAAAAGAGAGCAAGCAACTACATAAATGAACGGGCACTAGATAGGCTATTTGTGGCAGAACATTTGCCATCTTTTATGAGGCAGGATAATATTAAGAACATCCTTACAGATATCATATGAAACTGTAATTAATAATACAGAGTATTCCCAGCACCTACTTTTTAGTGTAAGGTAAGAATATACTAAAGATAGCCTCGATTCTACCCACAAGACCCCAATCAGCAAGAGCCTGGTGTTGGCACACGTCCTCGATAGAAAATAAATTAAAGTCTATTTATCACGCAGCCCATCCGCACAGGCTTGTAATTCATTACAATGACAAAGGCAATTATGGCATATCAGCTCTGCGAGCGACAGTGTGCACAATGAGCACCACGCCATTTCACCTTGCAGCGATGGCGTGAATGAAGCTACGCAGAACAGAAATGCCACACAACAAGTGTTCCTTTCCCAGATTCTTTTTCCCTCTCCTCTTGGTAACAATGTAATACAATGTCAAACCATATCCAATGCGTTTGAAAATCAACTTTGAAGAGGAGAGAGGGGAAAATAGACACACACACACACAGACGACAGATGAGGAGCTGTTTTTGATTGCACTAAAAATGCTATTATTGAGTAAGAGTTTGGGACCATAGACTGGGGCCTTCAGTTTGATAGATATTATTGGTTTTGTCAAGCAAGTCCCAGACTAACAGAGCAGCGGAATTATCAGTTGTCAACAACCCCCCTCCCAACTTGACAACTGATAATGGCATCAAATTCTAAACAAAGACTTCCATCTTCAACCCAACAACCTGCAGATCACAACTAAAAAAGTCAAAGGTGCACAAATATAGCAGAATAAATAGTTCAAGCATGAAAAAAGATCTTAAATATTAGAGATGAGTTAACAAAGATCTTAAATATTAGAGATGAGTTAACATTGTTAGCCCAAGTGTGATGCATAATGTGAATACAGTATCTCTATAATGCCAGAACTCTTCGATTTCAAATGACTGATACCAAATATAACATTCAGTGTGCATTCTAGTTTGAGCTTTGTGTGTAATTACAAAACAATTATGTCACAACAAAGTGAGAGGCAATAGGATTCCATTCCAACTTTGACATACACAAAGCAAATTGAGCGTGTGTTCTCAGACCTTACTTTCAGAGACTGTTCTTATGGCAACTGTGGGTGCATTTAGGTATGCCTACAGTGTATTAATCAACAAATCCAATCCACTATGAAAACCCAGCCAGTTAATAAAAAAACATCTGAAGGAAGAGGCCATAACACGGCCAGAGGTTTAGATGGCAAAATGAAGTCTGTTGTCATTACTTTCAACTCATTAAACACCATACAAGGGAGTTGTATACTTGTTGTAATTGCAATCTCACTGTGAGAAGATTGCCCTGTGCATCTTTTTGACCCTGCTGTATCAGAAACAAGCAATTACAACATCTTACCATTGCTATAGAAACCTATTCATTCTCAGTTACTTTGTGCAAGACAAGGCAAGCAAGAGAAGAAAAGTTTTAATGGTGACCAAACGGAAAGTTAACATAAAAACCCATTATTTTTATAACATTGTTTGCTTTAAAGAATGCACTTTACCAATCTTTGTTTGTGGTGCTAGACCTATTACAAAAGATTCCAAACGAAATACCCAAAGGTAATGAGGAAGCACATACAAGTCTTGAAATTTGACTCATCTCTGTTTCACCCGTTTATTTTTGGGCAAGTCAAAAACAAACAAACATGACACCGTTTCAGCTGCACGCCCATCATCAGAAGGGGAATGTGAGAGATTTTACAAAACCGTGCAGCAATGCAAAGCACAATACAAGTCTACCTCCTGCACAACACAATGCAAATAATTGTGATAAGTACACTGCATAATGCATTCATGTTTCATTATTTATGAGGCTGCATATTCTGGGCAGGTGTGTAGTTAGTGATCGAATTAGCTGTGACGTGCCTCATGCTTGACAGTGTGGTATGTTTGCTTCAGACATTCATTCCCCTTTATCCTGACAGAGTGCTTCTTCATGCAATCCATCTTGGTTTTATATAACTGTCTAAACAGGCCATCGCTCTAATTTGGCATATTTACACAGAAGATGCCAAGTGGGCATTAAATGAAAACTAGATGGTCAACATTGACCAGCATAAACCCAGCAAAATGGTGTCTCACACCTGGAATTCCTTCAGTTAAAATGCTACTTTACTTAAGGCAGGTAAACAAAAACATTCAAGATGTTCATTACTTATTTGTAATACTTAGATAGACAAGAATCTTCAACATTCAGTAAGTCTTCAGTGTTCTTTATTGTCCACAGAAGGTCTTTATAAAAGGAAAATGAAAATGTTATTATAATAATATTGTACTGTTGATACTGTATTTTAGCTCTTGGTTTGAAACTGGCATTAAATGAATATTAAATAATATTATATGAATCATTAGTCCTTAGCTATGATTAGCATCATTAATATGTCATTAACTCTAACAACGATTACCTTAAGTGCTTTGCGTGCATTGAAAAATGCTGTAAATGCAATGTGATGTTTTTGTTGTCAACTCTTCATGGATGGCTGATTTAGTGTGAAACACTTTTAACACATGTCTGAACAGATGTTTTTACACTCAGGCATCTTTTTTAAACAACAGGGATGATTCTGTGTCCACAGGTGTTACTTACATGCCCTTGTTTTGTTTGCATGCCAACAACTTTAGACTGCCATGATAGAGGAACATTGACTTCACACTGTTAAAGCCTTCAACTGTGTTTATATGGACACATCATTTCATGTGCATCTGCAAGTCAAGAGGTAATACTGTGATATCACACAACTGTGCTGCAAGTACAAAGATCAGTCAGTTAAATCCCTTTATTCTCACTCAGTCACTCTGTACTGAACGTCCCCCATCCTTCTCAAAATACCACCACACACACACACACAAACACACACACACACACGCACGCACGCACGCATGCACGCAAACACGCACGCGACAAGAGAAAAATAGCCGTCTTGAAGTTTATTTTAGCTTGTCACAAGCCTACGAAAGCTCCCTCTTGTGCTGGGAGATGAGGGGAAGGAGGAGAAGTCGTTTAAATGTTCCCTTTGTGCACTGAAGGCCCTGAGCTCGGTTTGAGTCACCGCGCGCAGCATCACCATGGACTGACATGTGTGCCGCGTATTGTCATATCAAAGTCGCGACTCTAGCGAATGTTTGAGCTTTTTTTTGTTCGAGCGTGTTTGCTCTAATGGCAAGGCAGAGTGGAGCTGAGCTTACTGCACGTACCGAGTAAAATATAGGGTCATTCTGGGTGGTACAGTGCTCGTGGAAAGGGGCAGGGAAATCATCGGAGGGAGCAGAAAACTACGTTGGGGAATTTCTTCACGAGCGTTAATGAGTTTTTCTACTAATGGGCCTGTTTTCTTAATCAGACACTACCATTAAAAGACTCAAGTCCCTCCTGAATAAACTGTCATATCGGTTTTTTTTTTTTTTTGAAAACATTATTTTACTACATTAAAACTTTCATTCATTAACTTTCTCACTTAAAATGAGCCAATGTTTCTTTACAAGTGACAAATAAAATACTATGCAATGTTCCCTCTGATGCACAGTTCTATGTCCACATAAGTCCTGTGACAGAATGAATGGGACGACTTATTTTTATATTATTGCTATCATGTAACCTCTACTCTTCTATGGTTTACAGCGGAATCAGAATCAGCTTAAATTTAATCAGTGGCAGTATTTCTATTGTGAATAGTCTGGAGATGTTGAAAGAGCAGCCTTATTGTCAGTATAATTTGGCCTTCAATGTTGGGTCATTTGCAATTAAACCTTGATAACCTTTTACACTTACTGTACTTGACTGGCATACTTATCCAGCTCTCTCAGTACGTTAATAAATGGGAGAGTTTCACACAGCTAGTTTCTTTTCTCAACACTCCAAGTGTCTGATAGTATTCTTTCCATTTTGCGATTTTTATATTTCTAATTGCAGTTCAATGCCACCCTCATTGACTTTGTAAATCAGTATGTTAAAACAAAATTCTACTCTTCCTATCTGGCGTGGCTTCCTTTTGCCTGCAAGTACATCATATAGCTCATGATACAAGTGTGTATCACATCTCATGCAACCACACGAGGATACCAAAGAGGAACCGATGAGGGAGTAAAGCTGAAGAAAAGCTGAAGAAAATGGCTTTGTTTCCTGTCCTCTGTTCCCAAAACAGCTTACTAGTTACGCAGGAGTTTGCCTGACTCATTCAAGTGTGTTTGCAGAAGATCAGAGAAATGACTGCATCATTATTCTACAGAAGCACCGATGGCAGCTACCGATCATTAGATGAGTTGGAAAGGCATGAACAAATGGCGAATTATGGACTAGACAGCAACAGCACTTATTGAAAACAAAGGGGAAAAAAACAAACACACGTAATGATCACTTCAGTCTGGAGAGATTTCCATTGTTTTAAATATGTTGCAAATCATTATCCAAGAAACTGAATTAAGAAGATAATTGTTTTAATGAGTAATTATCTCTCTCTCTCTCTCTCTACAATATTGTATTAATTTCAAATATACTTTCAGTTTGCCAGACTGTTTTTGGCTTGTTTGCTTGTTTGTTGTTTACCTCTGGAAAGGCGGCCAGGGATGTAGTGTTGGTGTTGGAGTGGGTGTGTGGGTGTTCTGTCCCCCTTGTTGACTCAGTGACATCTGTCCTCACAGGAGGAGAGGTCACGGCGCTGCTTACGGCGGCTATATTTAGCCCCTCCGAATGTCCGTCACCGGGACAGCCATGACACCTGACCGCCCTCTGCACACCAAGGGCTTTCCGCATTCTGGAGCTCTGGTCAAGGTGAGCCTGTCCTCTCTAGCCTCTACTAGAGAGCAGTGGCCCGCTGGAGGGCGGTTTATAAAGTAAAAGTGTTGCTTCGTGTTTTTTGTAGCACCTCGGATGTTAAAAGTTTATACTTGAACAGTATTGCCTCCCTGTGTCACACAGTGTTGTATGTGTGATATCAACAGACTCCTCCATTCTACTAAGGACATGTTGGTGAGTTCGGAAAAAAAGCAAGCAATCCGGCAGGGTTTGTATAGTTTTGAGCCAAGCACACACTTGGCAGGGACAATGAGCACGTTGACATTCATCTTCACAAGGCAGTTGAGTCCACAGCCGACAGAATTAAACCCCTTTGCCTTGTTGGTGAACACGTCATTGAGCATTGAGTCCATTCATGAAAAGAGTCAAAGCCATTTTGTGAGACAATGCTTTCAGAACTGCTTATCCAGCAAAATGTTCAGTATCCAAAACAAAAACATATTGAATTGGAAATTACTCTGAACGATACGACTATATCCACCCTAAGTGGTGGAACAGAACCAGATTGTTCAAAAAAAAAGAGAAAGAAATGAGACAAAATGTTTATTGGCTCCATTTGAGAGAGGCAGGACGTAACTGGAGCACCATGCTTCGACAGAAAATGCTCCAACAAGGCAATTTCTTCTTTCTGTATTCAGATTATAGTATAATATTGATGAGCTGGGCAAGTTATCCAATTACTAGAGCACTGTCACAATGAACAGGCTAGTGTGAGGATATTACCATTAATTAGTGTGGCTGTAGGGCTAAACTGTACTGTACATGTTAGATGAGGCAGTTGGAACATTGATGCTGTGCAAATGGCAGTTGGGTTACAACAAAAAGGTTTTTAGCTATTTGATGGCAGATATTTTTATAGATATTTGGGCTATTGAGGATACTTTTAATTTGACTGTGAGGCAACATCAATTTACCAATGGCTAATTAAAAATGTAATAGAATTCAGTGTGTACTTCACTGATTCAAAAGTGAATCAAATCTAATGAATCAAAAGTGACGTGGCACTGGATATCTGAAAGCGGAAATTCACTTTTCTCTCTTATCAAACGTTTCCAAAATCATTTTGATGGCACATAACCTCATTATGGCACATAACCTCATTACTTCTGTTTTTTCTGTCTCTCTCTATAAGCGATTACCAACCTAGCAACTTTCTGTTGCTGTTTTTTTTTTTTTTTGCCTAATTTCTCTGACTTTGGTATGAAAAACATATATGTGCGCTACTTGGATACTATATACTTGTGCGCTTGCATGGATTCCAGTTGCTGCTACTGGAAGCAACTGAATCCATGCATTTCCACTGAATTATTTTTGGAATCTGACCCCTTATCATACCTGTTCATTCGTACTCGTCGCTCGACTTATCGTGACTAAATTCAAGATGGCGTCCAACGGTAAAATCCCTTAAGGTACTGTCTGTATAAATCATCTTGTAAATAAACTACCAGTGCTTTTTCAAAGTTCTCCATGTCTCGTTTTAAATGTCATGGCCCTCGGAAGTCTACCAATGATGTATGGAGCTACTTTGAGCCTCGTAAATGGTGTAAAACAGTGATTTATTTGCATGGCTAGGCCGATGCCCGAGGCACCACAATGAAACACTGTTGGTAGCATTGGCTAACTAGCGCCAGATTTTTGAGTGCAGGGGACAAGCTGAGGTGAGCTATGAGACATATGTTCACACTTGGTATCATGTTTCAAGACACTTTAGATCAAAATCACACTGGAATTATCCTTTAAGGGGAAGAGGTGTAGCCTGGCGAGCCAGACCCACATTAAAATGTAGGGTCTGGGCACTCACCGTTCACAGTGCTCAGTCCGAGGGGCGGGATAATCAGTTGTCTTTCAAATTCCTTCTGCACGTAATAGGACGCAATAGGATATTTGTTTTCAAGTAGCAGGGAATTCAAGCCAAACCGTTGCAACTCAGCAATCATTATGTTAAGCCCACCAAACGACTCTATACACAATTTCAATGTCCTGATTAAGTTTCGATTTCTGGAGCTCACAAGCCAACGGAGAGTTGCTAGACTAGCCCTGGCAGCAAATGTAATTTCCTGCCGCTAGGGGCAAGTCTGGATTTCTAGGCTAGAAGAGGTGCATATAAATATACTTATTTGATTGATATGCAATTTGTCTATTCAAAACAAGTATACATTTGGGCAATTAAATGATTTTATTTAGACAGTCTATCTTTACCCAAAAACTATAACATATACAGAGAAGTACAGTTATAACTGTCAATCAATAAAAGAGGTCTGCTGGCCCTGGGGTCCCTTGGGTCCCGGCAAAAAAAAGAGTGCAAGGGGGACAACTTTTGAAAGCTCTTTGCGGGAGCGGGCGGGATGAGAGAGGTGCGTTCGCGGGTGCGAGACAAACCGATGATTCACTGCACTCCCGCAAATTAAATATGGAAAATATGGATTAAAGTAGTGTTCATAACTATAGTTCAGCTGGATGTTCTGTTAGGCAGCATTAAAAACGGGGTTTAAGCATAACTGACGGATAGCAGGCCTATAGCCTATATTGTTGTTTACGTGGGTTCAATTTGTTCCTGCTGCTCATTGTCAAAATTAAAAATCGAAAGCATGACAGAGGAAGAGGGCACCAGGCTAGGCCTACTTCAGTGGTTAGCCTACATTCAGAACCAAGAAACTGACATCTGGAGTCTTTCTCAGGGGTGTGTGCTCCTTTTGTGAGACAGAAAGAAAAGCTGAATAGGCTATCCCTCCTGCATGCGGGCTGGAGCGGGACATCATGTTGTAGATGCAGGCAGGAGCGGGACTAAAAATGACACATTAATGCGGGAGCGGGCGGGAGCGGGACAGGATATTGCGGGAGCGGGACAGAATATTGCGGGAGCGGGACAGGATATTGCGGGAGCGGGACAGGATATTGCGGGAGCGGGCGGGAGCGGGACAGGATATTGCGGGAGCGGGACAGGATATTGCGGGAGCGGGACAGGATGTTGCGGGAGCAGAATGGGCGGATTGTGAACTTTCGGGCCAAGATGTATTCAATCAGATTCATAGCCTACATCCTGATTTGTTGATATTGAGGCAATGATTCCATGCAAAGGCTTGGGCTTCAGGGCCCCCTGACCCCTTGGGCCCCTGGGCCCCTGGGCCTGGGCCCGGTAGGCCCGTGCAGTCATCCATCCCTGGGGAGCGGGCGGGAGCGGGACTGAAAAATCAGTCCCACGCAGACCTCTAATGTGGACCTTCAGGGTGCGAGGTGGGTCACCCATGTGACTCCCTGGCAATGCCCCTAAAGAAAGAATGAAACTATTCTTCTGAAAGTAAACCAATATGCTCCAGCTCTTCAACACCCCCCCCCTCTCTCTTTCTCTCTCTCTGCTGACTCAGCAACTACTTCTGTCCTAATCAGTGTGTTTAGGCAGGCAATTATGCCAAGCCCAAGAATCCCCTAAAGGCACAATTACCAGAAGAAAGAGCTTGTTAATCTTCACTTATCGGGTGTGATTCTTCTATATTGAAGGCCAAGCATCAGCATCAGTTTCAGGCCTGTGTGTGTCGAGTGGTGCGGATGTCTGATTTCAACTTGCATCAGCAACCTGACTGTTATGTTTTTTATTTTTTTCCCTCTCACTTTCGTCCCCAAGACACAATAAGTGCTCTTCGCTTCCTCCCACCTCTGTAGTGCACTTCAAACAGTCTATTCCCTATCTCAGAAATATAGAGATAAGCTGGCCGAGTGTGCAATAATGCTCCCAGGATGCCCTCATCAGTATTTTTCCGAAATTGTTTTGAAAGCGTGCCATGGGTCGCATATTCGTGGTGAAGCCCTGGTAAGCTTGCTGGCAATAAACTGGACCAATCTCCCCTCTTGTGAACAGACTTAATGAGTTCATGAAAAAAAAGGCTGACTGGGTGTCCTGGAATAGGGAGTTAGCATGTAGACTTGGACCCTAGTGAGTTTGCATCAGCGAAAAAATCAACTCTTGTCCTGAAGATGAAGATGAAGTCTTGGCCTGAAGTTGTCTTTAGGCTGGATCCTCACAGACAGCCTGATATATAAAAAAATGATGTACGTTAGACAAATTAGGCTCTTGTTCTCATGCGGAAATATGTGCAGTAAAACTTTTAAGGAAAGAAACAATTACGAATGTTAATGCTGCTTACTTTAATCAATTAGGAGAGCATAGAGAGCAACATTTAGAATGCCATCGAGGGCAGGAATAATACTTTTGGAAACTTCTAGAATTTTTCTGGTAAAATTGTGTTGAATGATGTTAAAATGAATGCACTTATGCACTGTCGGAACTCAGGAACAAGAAATCTGATTAAGGATTAAGGGCTCTGACAGAGGGCTATTCTGTGATTTAGGATGAATGTAGATAATGCTTATGAAATGTAATTTTTCCCATTTACATTTGTGCGTAGTAGAACATTAGGTTGTTTCCCAGATATGTCATGCCAGTGAATGTACAAGCGGAAGACAGAGAACAGAGGGTAACAGACATCTGTGAGGAGGCATTTTCCAATTATACGTGTGTGATAAATTTGCTCTCTTATGACAAGACTAGAGCGCTTGAATGGGGAAGTCTGAAAGTTGAATTAGTGGGAATTTATGTAATTTACTTAATCCTGTCTGCCGTTACCGAGGCTGTCTTCAGCAATAACCGTTTGATGGTTGGCAAAACCATCTCATGAAAACACACTTTTCCCATGTGCTTCGCCACAGGATTACCGGCGGCCAGTGGACAGGACATGCACTGCCTCTACACTGTCAAAGAAATTTTAAATGAATACATTATGTTAATTTATTTCTCAAGATTTGCCCAAAAAGCAATAATAATTCCTGCTGATTGAACGTTGAACTTTTGAAAGTGAACTGTTGCTTTCCATAATACTGCTTTGCACTGATTTCTCTGTTGATCTTAATTGTGTACTTTTTACTGACATTAAGGACAATGAAAAAGGGTGAGAAGGAATATATCTACGTACTATTTACCCTCTTTGCCACAGTTAAAGATTATTGACATTGTTCAGAGCTAAAGTAGACAAAAATAGAAATATAAGCAAATGAAATGCATTAGGATGTGATTGTACTTGAAATATGTGATGTGATGTTATATTATTGGTAATACATCAATTTCAATCTTCATCACTCAATATATAACATATACTTTGGCCAAGAAGCAAGACGCTAAGAGATTATATTCTATATTATATTATTCACCACATTGTAGGCCTATTATATTTATGGCAATTCACATATTATTACAATCCACTGTAAGAACTCTTGAATTTTTTTTTTATGTAATAATAATAATCTCTTTCCAGTGTCTGACTGTCACATCCCAACTGTAGTGAATGGCTGAAATACTCATTATGCAGCAACTCTGATTGAGTCATTTCCCTTACCATATTAAAAACAAATTCAATGTCATGAAAATTTTAACAAGAGGGGTGGAAAATGGGGGGTGACTTTGAAGAAGAAAGTCATTCTTGAGAGTCGGGGTCTCGCCATTTTCTGACTTGCAGAGAGATGTCTTTGGGACTTTGGGCTATAAAGCGTCTGTAGTTTGATCTCACCCCCCCCTCTCTCTCCCTCCCTTTCTGTCCATCTCTGTCTGCCTCTCTCTCTCCCTTGCTCCCTCCCTTTTTCAGACACACATGGAGAGAGGCCTTGGGGGCCTTTTTGTCTCTGAGTCTGAATGCTCCTCTCCTCTTCTCTCTGCCACTCTCTACCTTTCAGGTGTGCTCATTATCAGCCAAAACAAATAGCTCCTTTATGCTGACGCCCCCCATTTGTTTAAGACAAAGTCATGTAATTAAAATCTAATCAGAGATGGGGAATACATGAATATTTAAGTCTGTTTGGCTTCTGAATCCTAATGAAATGGTAATTTATGAGCGCTGCGGGCCTAATTCTGGCCAGGGAGCAAATTAACTGGATTTCCAGAGATTCCCCAAAGTCATTTCCTGCCTCATTTTTATCCTCAATGTGTTTAACATATGGAAATATGATTAAAACTTCTATTTAAAGCTTACAGTACTGACATATTTGGAGAAACAAGCCTAGGCTAGAAGTGAGCTCACTGCTCACTTCTAGCCTAGTCTATAGAGCTGAAAGCCACAGTTGTACCACTGGCATCTTCAACGTGATGAAATTAACAAAAGTTAGAATGTTTTATGTAAGCGCCGCAGCAGGGTGGTTCAATTCTTGTCATTTTTCACACTGAAATTGTTGCGTCTTTGTTTACAGTTCTAATTGGTTTCCACACCTTGTGGCCACACCTCACACTTGTAGGTGGGAAAAAACAACCACAACAAGGCAGTTTCCTTGTGTCATTATTGTGTACTTCTCAGCACACCTGAGAGGCGTCTGTCAAGGTGGCGAACCATTCGATAATGTAACCTTCAAATGTCAAAGCACTCTGCAGCTGCTCTTCCTGTATCCATCAGTCTCCATCCCATAAAAAATATCACTTTTTAATATTCCTTAATGACTTTTTATCTTACCTCCAGGGCTGATGTGTTTAGGTCACCCTGCTCTACTGTTTTCAGGAAGCTCTCCTCACATCTGCCCAGAATGCGGTAATATCTCCAGGGGTCAGCACCCACACCAGTGCAGTTCTCTGTGGCTATTGTAGAACACGGATAAACAAGATAATTTACATGTTGTTTGTGTCAGTATAAATAACAAAGAGAAAGATGGGTCCTTGTACCTGTGCCGTTACAGTGTTTCAGCAGCAAGAGTGCTATCCTCAAGAAGCTATTGAAGACCCAACTCTTTTGAGAGTAGTTCCTCTCATTTCCAACCATCTAACAATCCATGCATTTATCACCTACTTCTCTCCTTCACCTTCTCTCTACCTTCACCTCTCTCTCTACCTTCCCTTCTTTCTCTCTCTACCTTCACCTCCCTCTCTACCTTTACTACCCCTTCTCTCTACCTTCTCCTCCCTCTCTCTCCCTTCACCTCCCTCTCCCTTCACCTCTCTCTCCCTTCACCTTCTTCTCTCTCTACCTTCACCTCCTTCTCTCTACCTTCACCTCCCCTTCTCTCTATCTTCATCTCTTTTGACTAGTACTCACACTATTGCATTCTCAATCCTTTGTTAGTAGTTTTTATTGTTACCTAAGGTCCCCTCTGCATAGGAATATTTTTTTGACCTTAGGTCTCCTCTGCATAGGAATATTTTTTTGACCTTAGGTCTCCTCTGCATAGCTTGAATGCTTATTGTAGCTTATTCCTCGTTTTGGAAGCTGCTTTGGATACAATTATCTGCTAAATGAATGTAACTGTAAATACTATGTACTATCACAAATGTAATGCAACCAAAATGCTACATGACAGCCAGAGGATTTGAAATGGGATATTTTAACCAAACACTACATGGCCCCCAGAGGATTGAACATGGGTTATTTCTTTGGGAGAAATAAGTAATACGTGAGGGAAATTTGGTCTCTGCATTTATCCCAATCCGTGAATTAGTGAAACACACAGCATACAGTGAACCCACAGTGAGGTGAAGCACACACTAACCCAGAGCAGTGAGCTGCCTGCTACAGCGGCGCTCGGGGAGCAGTGAGGGGTTAGGTGCCTTGCTCAAGGGCACTTCAGCCGTGGATGTGGGTATAGGAGAGCAGGGCCCAGCCATCTTTCCCTGCCCACATCTAGATTTCTAGGCTATAGAAATAGCCCTCCTCTTGTCAAATATAAATTAATTTAAGTCTCAATCTATTCTTTCTGCTCCTTATTTCTCCAAAGGTGGGTTTAGGAGAACCAGATGAAATTTCAATAAGAGCAGATTTATTTCTTATCAAGAAAAGATCAAGAAAAGACATTTGAGACAATACATTTTCCTTTCAGTAGCTATATGTTTCTACAGGTTTCATAGATTCAGGAAATAATGATAAAGTCATAATATTATGCACTGTTCAAGGCATATAAATTCCAGAAACTTCATTTTTTGGTAGGCCTACAAATTTAGTTGACAGTGCTAATAGCCTATTGGCAAAAATACGAGGATATCAGGCAAATAGGCAAAAATACGAGGATATCAGTGAAAACAAATACGTTGTTTTTTTTTGGCAGGTTGTCCCCCACCAAAGCTCAGACCAAACCTACGCCCAGAAAAGAAAATGTAGACTACTTGCATTAACAAATAATATTGTGTTTGTATAATGTAATATGCTATTTTCATTTAAACATGAACAAATAAAATGCAATTATATAAATACAGGATACAGTATATAATTTAATCATTGCCTGTTTCATCTCACTATTTAGACCCAATGCTCTAGTCATGGATCCCCACAATAAATACCCACCATTGTCATTGAACCATGCTAGCCTTTTACCATTGTCATTGAACCATGCTAGCCTTTTATGTAGACATGCATGGGGTGGCACCATGTGGACGTGTTGTAACATGCATGTATCTTGCACAGGAAATGATGACTGAATGGCTCAATGAAGCTATCAGTAATGGGTTCAGGACATGTACAAGTAACAGCACTCAAAGACTGTCAGGTGAGCCTTAAGGGATCTGTGTGTGTGTGTGTGTGTGTGTGTGTGTGTGTGTGTGTGTGTGTGTGTGTGTGTGTGTGCGTGCATGCTTTAGTAAAGACATAAGAACACGTTGGGTAAAAATACTCATACTCAAATATACTCAATACTCAAATAATCATTTGCACTGGTACACACGCACCATAGAATAGAAGTGCATATTTTATTTTTTATTTGATTTATTTAAGATTGTTTTGTTTGTTAGGGAGAAAGTAATTCTTCTGATTCTTCATCTGCTTGGACAAATATTACTGTAGGTCTTGCGCTGTCTCATGACTTTTTAACTGAAACGAACCACAAGCTTATTGATCAACACTAGCAATGGCAAATGCTGAGATAGTGTTTTCTCTCTCGTCAGGGACATGTAGAGACCTAGCACTGTGGTCACACTGCCAGAGCCTGAAAGCAGTCAAAGTCATGCAAATCTCATTTTAACTCAGCATGTCAATTATTAATTCAAAATGAGGTGTGAAATTTGATTACAGTAGTGCGAAAAGTGGGATGCTGTCAAAATGAGACTTCAGTCCTTATGACTGTGAAATTGTATCCTGAGGGCCTCGTTCAGTTTATGTGTCAGGACTTTCCATTTTTCTCGACAAGGACACAAGGATCCTTCACACAGAAAATGCCACCAATTTTAGGTCAGGTGGATTTTTGAACAAAGACAATGTCACCTTTCCATCTTGGCTGAATAATTAAAATATAATGAGGAAGACATTACATTACAATTGCTGGGCTACAAGAGCCTGTCAAATGAAATCCTCCAGGAAGGGGGATTGGGCATTGTCATCAAATCCATTAACTTTGTGGTAGGCTATATGGAAGCTTTTGATGGGGATTTGTTTAAGGGTGTGTGCAACACCCCACATGAGTTTTTCGATCATGCATGCTGGAAATGTGTCTGTGAGTGACTATCTAAAACTTTAGATGAAATAGACTCAATTCTTGCAATTTTGCAAACTTGCTAGAGGTAATTTCAAAGTCAGCTGGTTGTTAAATGATAATGATTAATGAAATAAACCTTGTCAACTAGCTCACTGATTGATACTATAGACTAGGGGTTTTCAACCGGTGGTCTGCGGCCCCCTGGTGGTCCGCAGCATCATTGCAGGTGGTCCGTGACATGCATTCTAGCCTGCGTAATTTCACAATTAATAACTTTTTTCCATCATTAATTTTTCCAAACCATTTCCAGAATTGTTGCGCATTGGTGTGAATACTGAACTTATTGAAAATATCTAAAATACTATAGAGGAGATGAGATTCAAACTGACACAGGATATGTTAGCTTTGTAGGCCTACGTAACAGTCGATTCTGTGCGTTGCTAATGCTGTGTTTTGCGTCCCCAATGTCACACACGCACATTTATAAGGTAGGCTAGTCTGCGCTATATAGACCAGCTCGGACGGAGTTCACGTTATGTTTCGTTGAAAAGAAGCTTAATAGTTTCGTGAAATTTGGAGAGGAGTGGAGCTGTTAACTAACGTAGTAGCCTAAGAAAAGTAACAGATGTCAGGACAGATGGACAGGATTCTTCTGCATGCTCGATGATCATGTAGCCTAATGTAGCGGTCCCCAACCACCGGGCCGCAGGACATTCCTAACCGGGCCGTAGCCTACGACGTGAGTTTAAAAAAAAATGCATGCAAACTAAACTAAATTTAATTCGCAATAATGTCACGTTTTCACATGGCATAGGTCTATATGCAGTTGTTTGATTGCACGCATGTTTGCATTTTGCAAGGTCTATTTTCTTACGTCTGTCTGTCCCGCCTTCAACACTTTTACATATTGCCTATTTGCCTTCAGCGCTGAGCAGCCTCAGGTCAGCTCACTTAACTGGATCAGTTCTTGGCGAAAGGTAGTGTCACACGAAGTTAGCTAAACTGCTAGAATGAGCAACAAAAAACAAGCATCTTTAGCAGGTCACTGGCCAGAGTGTTTGAGTTGCGAGCCGCTGCAGAAATTTCTTACAGAAAAAAGTCACCGTTAGCTGAACATTTTAGTGATGAGGGACTGGGTGTCAAAACTTCGGCTTACCTGTGTGACATATTCGGGTTGCTTAATGACCTCAACCTGTCACTCCAGGGGAGAATGACGACTGTCTTTAAACTGGCAGATAAAGTCGCTGCATTTAAAGCCAAGCTTGATTTGTGGGGACGACGAGTGGACCGGGGTGTATTTGATATGTTCCAAACAGTAGTGGGGCTTTTGGGCGAGACTGAGGCAGGGCCCTTTCTCTCGCAGCTGGTGCGCGATCACCTTGTTGCGCTTTCAAATGAGTTTGAGCGTTACTTCCCATCCTCCAAAGATCCATGGCAAACCAATGAGTGGGTCCGCAACCCATTTGTCAATATCCCGAATAGTCCTAACTTGTCAGCGCAGGAGGAAGAGCAGTTGATCGAAATTGCAAATGACGGTGGTCTTAAGAGTGTGTATAAGGAAACCTCTCTGGCGGGTTTTTGGATCAAAACCAAAGCAGAATATCCCGATAGCCGTAAAAGCGCTGAAAACGTTTCCCACCACGTATCAATGTGAGGCCGAGTTTTCGGCAATGACTGCAACTAAGACCAAATTGCGCAATCGACTGGACATTTCAAATCACCCCCAGATGGAAGCTTCTTGTTGCAGGGAAACAAGCAGGGCTCCCACTGATTATATTCGTAATGCACGTTTAGTTCCCATGTTTTGTTCCCATATTTTGTTAAGCATGTTCACACTTATAGATGTAGCTTCAAGTTGTTCAATATTCATAGTTCATATTGTTCAATTTTCACTTCTTCAAGTTCACGTTTTTCACAAGAGATCGTTACCTTCAATGTTCATACATAACTGGAGCTAGTTCTTTTCAAGCAATGCATGCACAACACATATGGAACATGGAACCCCCCGGTCCGTGAAAAAAAATTTGGAATCAAACCGGTCCATTGTAGCCTACATAAAAGGTTGGGGACCAGTGATGTAATGGATGCCAGCTATAGCTTAGCTGTGCTTTTGGAATGTTGGTAAACCTCACTCCCCGACGCCTCAAGAGTGCTGCTGGCATGCGAGCCAGTAGCCTGGGCTATTGTTGGATCAATTGTTAGCGCGCTCGCCTCCCTATCCGAGGTGCTGCTGTTCGCGGGTTCGAGTCCGGGCGTGTGCAAGCCTGAATCGCGCAGGTTCAACACAACGCAGGTTACATTCAGACAAAGCTACAACTTCGGAGGAAACATAGTGGAAACGAGAAAGAAAATACAGTGACGATTAAATGTTAAATATGGATTTAAAGTAACGATTGACAAAACTGGAGAGGAGGTATCACTGTTTAGTATGTTCAACGTTGAGGCCATGAAACCGCCGAAACTCGCGTCATATTTACAGTTTCTTGAGTAGCCGATTTTGCGTGATGTCACAGACAGCCGCTCATGAGAAAGAGTGCTGTGGGGTGTGTTTTACCCTTTCCAACTATACCTCTGTAGAGAGCGGTTTTTCCACACTGGCATATCTAAATTTAAGGGCAAGGCTGGAACATAGACTGTATAAAATACCCCCCCCCCACACACACACACACACACACACTAATGGGTGTGCCATGGATTACTTGTTAGTTAGGATGGTGGTCCCTGGCACAGAACCAGTTGAAAACCCCTGCTATAGACTACCACCCTGTGTTTTTCTGTTTTACATGCAATGTACACTCAGCTGGCAAGAATGTTATGTATCAGGCCTCTGATCACATAATAGCTTGATTGAGATGCAGATATTATAGTCATCTGAAGTAAATCTAAGAAGCCTGTGCGTAATAAAACATGCATAAACCTAAAAACCCAAAACACTACTTTTTATCTGGTTTCTTGTATGAACTATGGACTTATTTAGCCATTCCTTACGTCTTGAGCGATAGATGCTTGCATTTTACACCTTCACTATCAACATCACTACATTCTTTCAGGTTTGTTTTCTGTTAGAATACATTCTGCAGATATTTCAGGATGTGCATTAAAGGTTGTAACAGCGATGGGTAACGTCACTTCTGTTGACGTTCAAACAAAACAGAGCTCACTACTCCCTCCCCCTCGTGCAATTGAAACTCTCCTGAATGCGCATCTCGTCGGTTATTGGTTGGAACACCTTATTTTGCCTTTGAGTAGCAATTGTTTTTGTGTGCAGATCTCATAGGCTGCCTACAGACACAGGCAGGCAACTAGCAGATCGTTGGGAAAGATTAGATGAATGTGATCATTTAAGTTTGGGCCTTTTTTGGGCCTGCAATCGCTGATACAACCTTTAAATCATACTGCAATATGGGTCTAACAAGTGGGATTGTGCAGTAGCAGGCTTCACTCTGTCCCTTTTTCGTCTTTTAGAGAGCTGGGTACGGTGTTCATTTTAGGACATCCTCAGACTCAGGTGTCAGACTCAGAAAAACATCGGTCATCTTCAGACAAAACAGCCTCAGCGTCCAGAAAAACCTCTGTCATCTTCAGACAAAACTGCATCAGCGCCAGAAAAACTTCTGTCATCTTCAGACAAAACTGCCTCAGCGTCAGAAAACCAGACTCAGGTGTCAGACTCAGAAAACATCTGTCATTTTCAGACAAAACTCCCTCAGCTTCAGAAAAACTTCTGTCATCTTCAGACAAAACTGCCTCAGCTGTGAGAAAACCTCTGTCATCCTCAGATAAAACTGCTTCAAACCAAACTGCCTCAGAAAAAAGTGGAGTCAGGTCTCAGAAAAAACGCTGTCAGAAAAAAAGGGAGTCAGGTCTCAGAAAATCAGGTCTCAGAAAAACGCTGTCAGAAAAGTGGAGTCAGGTCTCAGAAAAACGCTGTCAGAAAAAAAAAACTGAGTCAGACGAAAAAAGTCTCAAATGAAAAGTTATTGTGGGGACAGAAGAAGGCGGCGGATACAGAACGGTGAGTTTAATATTATGCTTAATCGTTATTCTGTCACTGGCAGGGTAGGAATTTCACGGGCGGCCACGACGGCCGTGGTAGCCCATGCTGGCCGTGAAGCCCCTTGAAAATCATAGGTTTACAGGCCACGGTGGCCTTGGTGCCCCCCTTCTTTCAATATTCTGCTTTGTGTCCTACTAATAGCGATTTTTATTTAGCCTGCGGCCTGTCAAAATAATCTTAGCATTCACAGCGCAAATTAATTTAGTCTTTACGCATCCACACAGACATCACAAGTGGAGAAAGTGACATAATTGCAAGAAAGTAAATAATATAATTCAATTTAATCATACACTCCAAATTCACCCATTCTTCTTAGTTGAACTACTTAGCGTTCAAGTAGCCTATTCATCACACAGACATCACAAGTGATGCCACATGAAAGAGTTTTTCTCAGCTTTTAAACGATGTTTAATAGCCGATATCTGTTTTACTGCTGTGTTGAACGGGTATAATTAAATAATATAATTCAATTTAATCATACATTCTGACCTGACCTGACTCCACTTTTTTCTGACAGCGTTTTTCTGAGACCTGACTCCTTAGAGATGTTTTTCTGAGGCAGTTTGGTTTGAAGCAGTTTTATCTGAGGATGACAGAGGTTTTTCTTACGCTGAGGCAGTTTTGTCTGAAGATGACAGAAGTTTTTCTGAAGCTGAGGCAGTTTTGTCTGAAAATGACAGATGTTTTTCTGAGTCTGACACCTGAGTCTGGTTTTTCTGACGCTGAGGCAGTTTTGTCTGAAGATGACAGAGGTCTTTCTGACGCTGAGGCAGTTTTGTCTGAAGATGACCAATGTTTTTCTGAGTCTGACACCTGAGTCTGAGGATGTCCTAAAATGAACACCGTAGCTGGGTCAAAACTTAGAACTGATAAAAAAGCTGCACATTGTAGACAAAGGTATTTAACACCTTTTTTTCAGAGTTAAATGCTTTAACACCATCCTTTTTTCTTTCTAACTGGTGGAAATTATGGCAATGACAGATAAATTAAATCAACCCTCACCTAGTATCCCCCTCCTGCCACCATCTGTCCCTCTGAATGAAGACACGGATGACATGAAGCATGAAGCATGAAGATAAAGACGAGGAATATGCTCAAAAGATGAGTGGAAAAACACTGATAAGTATGGCGATAATGTGTTTCACTATAAATACCAAAGAAATCACGGTAACACTTTATTTTAATGTGTCGCTGTTACAGTGTACTTACCTAATTAGGTACAGTGGTACAACCTGTGTAACAACATGTACTATCAGGTACTATCATTGTACTTGCATTATGTATTTGTGGGTACCTACATATAGTTGTTACATTGTAATACTGAGTGCTTTTACAAAACTTTGCCAATTTGCCTAAATTTTCATCAGAGGCAAAGAGCTGACCTGAGACCTGCTGGATGGGGTAAATCTGGTCATGATAGATTTTATATACAAATCATTCTTAGCTCCAGTCAAGGCCTCATTGTCTTCAGTGTACATGTAACAGCTGTGCTGCTACAACCTTGTTACTCTTTTGATACAGTGGAATAAACCTATTAAGTGTACCAGTTAATTACTTACATGTACATATGACATGTATGTTATGTCTTCGATGTCTTGGAACAGGTCTACTAATTCACATGTACTGTGTGGTGTAACAGCAGACACGTTTCAACACATCAATTACAGGATGCATGACATCATTGACAGGATGTATATAATATGTAATTGTAAGTACTTAACTGGTACACTTTTATTTTAATGGGTTTATTCCACTGTATCAAAATAGTAATAAATGTGTACCAACACAGTTGATATATGTACTATGTAGTGAATTACAGTAGTAGACCTGTTCCAAGATATCAAGACTCAACACAACATACATGTCATATGTGCATGTAAGTAATTAACTGGTACACTTTATTCCACTGTATCAAAGAGTAACAAGGTTGTAGCAGCACAGGTTGGAGCTAAGAATGGTTTGGATATCTATCATGACCAGATTTACCCCATCCAGCAGGTCTCAGGTCAGCTCTTTGCCTCTGATGAAAATTTAGGCAAATTGGCAAAGTTTTGTAAAAGCACTCAGTATTACAATGTAACAACTATATGTAGGTACCCACAAATACATAATGCAAGTACAATGATAGTACCTGATAGTACATGTTGTTACACAGGTTGTACCACTGTACCTAATTAGGTAGGTACACTGTAACAGCGACACATTAAAATAAAGTGTTACCGAAATCACATTATTTGTGCTAAAATTATGTAAAACGTAACTTTGATAATAGGATAGGGCAACATAACATTATAAGTTTACTGCTTTTGATGTGTTTTCCGTTCTGAACATCTTAGGGTTTACCTTTTAGTTACTGTACTTAGCCTAACATTTTGCTTAATCAAAGTTGCCCTGAATGACATTAAAATTTGGTACCATAATAAAACAAGGATATCCCTTTAAATATTTGAATATCTTATTAATTAGGCTGAAATAAAACCCCTCTTCATTTTATCTAGAAGAGCCTGAGTAAAGAATCATTTAGTTTTTGATGGCACACTACTGCCCTCTGTTGTACCCTAATACGTGATTGTGCTCTTTTTTTTTTGCTTTAATAAAGACATAATACAAATATACAAATGAAGATAATACAAAGTGAAACAGTACAGTTACAATTATACAAAATAAAATTACAAGTTGCACAAAACAAAGACAACAATTAATAAGTAAATAAATGAAAAGGAAAAACGGGGGGGAAAAGACAATTAACAAGGGGAATTAACAAGCACACTATTGTTGTGTTGTTTAAGCAATGTTGTAGCTTTTTTGTTATCCAATCTTTTTGCTTGTGTATATAAAACTTTGTCATCAAAATAACAAGATTGCAAATAAATTCTAAGCTAGTGTCTTCCTTATTTTCATAGTACATAAAGACATCTTTCAAAAAAAAATTGAAGATTAGGGTATTTCCCTGAAAACCAGCGGCTCACAATGTCTGCCCATAACTTAGTAGTTATAGGACAACTGTAAAACAAATGTGTCAAAGTTTCGCTATGACCCTTACAAAATGTACATATATCCTCAGTATATATCTTCTTCTACAATATTTAGAAACAAGAAAATGTACTGGATATATTGTGTGCAAGATTTTAAAGTGCACTTCTTTGACTTTATTACTTATACAGTACTTAAAGGGAGTTAACCAGGACTTACGCCAGTTAATAGGTCCAATTATTGCACTCCAGAAGAACTTTCCCCTAGGAGAGATCTTATTTCTTTCCTGAAGCACAACTCGAATATGTTTGTTACTGCACTTCTTGTCAGTAATTGGAACGCCATTTAAAGAAAGTTTAGGGAGAGTAATATCAATTGCATTATAACAAAGATGACTTTTAAGTAGCTGTAACAAGGCAGAAGGGATAGCTTTTGTTACCAACTTATATTGTTTGAAAGGTAGAGGGAAACAATGCTGAGCCATGAATTGTTCGTAAGACAGTACATCCCCTTTGCCATGTAACAAGTCCACAATAAGATTGATACCCTTTTCATACCAGTTTTGAAGAAAGATAGATTTGTTCTTGCTGATGATCTTACAGTTATTCCAAAGAAAGGCACAATGTGGGGAGAAATTGTGTGATTGTGCTCTTCTTCACAACCCTGCAATCAGGGATGGATTACTGCACGGGCCTACCGGTCCCAGGCCCAGGGGCCCAAGGGGTCAGGGGGCCCTGAAGCCCAAGCCTTTGCATGGAATCATTGCCTCAATATCAACAAATCAGGATGTAGGCTATGAATCTGATTGAATTTAGTATTGGCCATCCCCAAAATGCACCAGAATACAGGAAATCACATCAAACAAATTAAAACATTTCTGGGGGAGGACCCCCAAACCCCCCCTCCCACATATACGACAATTAGTGGGGGGCCCTTAATACATCTGGGCCCAGGGGCCCGAAAGTTCATAATCCGCCCATGCCGGCAATACATTGCTAATCCCAGTGGGCCTATTGAGAATGAGGATACGATGCCAATGATAATTAAACATGAACGTATGCTATAGGCTATAGGCTACGGTAGATCTAGCCTAGGCTATTCTTTGCTGGGCTATAGTTTTTCTCTCAAGTAGGCCTAGCCTATGCGGGTGTAGGCCTATAGTCTAATTAATTCTAGCACTATCAGGTAACCTTTAGGCTAAACTATTCCGAATATTAATTTCATTGCTGCCTCCTAAAGGCCATTATGCAAAAATAATTTTACAACTGCCATGAAATGATCGAAATCAATGAACGGGTGGCAGGCATGCCAAATGAACAGTTCAGAATCAAGAGGGGGTTTTTGCTTATCATCTACATCATTGTAATTGGAGAGTTCCTTCCCTCCATTATCTCCCGTTTTCAACCACAGAAGCCATTTTGGGTATCGATGCCGACAATCGCATGTTCATTAGGGTAATACGAGGCACACAAAAGACACAGAAATTAATCACCAGTTGCACGCAGTCTATTTCTGGAGGGCCGTCATCTCTTGCTTACCGGCAGCGGCAGGCATGGAGAAGAAAACACCACCGAACAGATATCATTGCGTGTGGAACAATAATCACCCAGTTTCAAATGCCAGAGTTAGCCTACACTCTGGCGGGCAGGATCATCGTAATGTCCAAAAGTGGGTTTTAATTGGAGAAAGGAAACATACCCGATTTGAAAAGCACCGCGAGTTACTTTGACTGGTCTAAGCAAATAGTAGCCTTGTGAGGGTTACAATTCTGTATCAGCCAAATAGGCGTATCTTGCTCTGCCTGAGGGTCAGGTTAATCTTGCTCCGCCTTATAACGATCTCTGGCTGAGCTGTCCTTCAATAAAGTCTCTGGATAGACCTCTGACAATTTCTCTGCTGGTATTTCAGACTTTTGCAGATAAACATGGAAGAGCACAAGAGGACTTTCACAGATGCGAAAAATTTACTTCTTTCTGCACACGAAAACAGTGGTCCAAGGGATAAAGTGCGTTTCTACGATAAGTGGGCAGAACACTATGAAGAAGTGAGAGAAATAAAGATCAGTATGGGGACGGAACGATAACAGGACCTTTAGGCAATGCTTTTTGTTTTATGAGAAAGCCAAACGGCTTCATCTCGGGTCTTTGCTACGAATTATCATGACAACATTCCCAATTCTCTGTTTAAAAACACTTTAGGCTACTCATATCGCTGACTGTTCACCTGAATTCCAATAGCCTGTTATATCTTATGACAGGGACGGTGGTTTTGGATTTGGCCTGTGGAACAGGCTTGGTCAGTATGAAGGTAAATAAGTTGTAACTGTTTATGGTGATGATTTAAGAAATAAATTATATGATGCATTTCTCAATAATGTGCACATTACATGGGCCAACTAACTCCAATCCTAACCCTATGGCCATTGCCAACAAATTGCAACATTTCAATTTCAATTCAATTTAATCTCACTTATAGAGCGCCAAAACATTGCACATGTCTCATGGTACTTTATAGAGTGTTAAACATGTCAAGGAAAATAAATTGCACTTGAATAATCAATTGGATATTTAACACAGTAAGGTCACCATATAATAGCAGTGTACACAACACTATATTTATCTATAATTCACATATGGGTGTTTTTGTTTTTACAGCTGAAAGAAAAGGGGTTTCAGCATTTCATTGGAGTGGATGGCAGTGAAGTCATGTTGGATTTGTCCAGGAAGACAGGGCTGTATCAGGAGCTGTAGAAGTGTCTGCTTGGGCTAGAACCACTTCCTGTACAAGCTGGTATGCCACTGCATGGACTTCTGAATATTTGAATATGAGAAATAGTATAGGTATAGTATAGTATATAGTATATTCTAAAAAATAGATATCATAAATCATATGGGGATTTGTTGTATGTTCCAGGTATATCAACCAAACTGCAGTTAGGTTGATTAAGTACAAATAAATCAAATCGAAACAACCCGATCACAGTTTAATTGATATTAGGCCTACCTGATATGCACTTGACTTATGACCATTCATTAAAATGGAGGATATCTATCTGTCTTTGCAATTGAACTCTGCTTGAAATGTTCAAAGGACTAATCATAAAATTGAAATGAATTTCAACCAACATGGTCAACCTAGATTGGTGTGGTTATTGCTCCAGTTCGTTGATATTGGCTGTGTTTTCTTCTGTCTCACCCCTCATATTTTAGAGGCATATGATGTTGTTGTAATTGTGGGAGCTGTGGCAGGCCACAAAACCAGGTCAATGGTGCACCTGTACAGTGATCATGTCATTTAACTAATCTCTCACTCTATCTCTCTCTCTCTCTGATATATATTTATTTTTATGCTGTTTTGGTTTATCATTATTAAGCGTCTTGCATTGAACAAAGTCATTGCCACTTACAGTTGTGTTCATAAGTTTACCCATGCTAAAGTTGACTAAAAAGAGGAATAAAAAATCCTCTTTTGGAAATCTTAATAGAAATCTTAACCTTAATTTAAAAAATGAGGAAAAATTCAACCTTTAAGGATACCAATTTTCTTTGTGAATGAATAATGTATCATAAATAAATAAATGTTCTTCCTTAAAATAGCCTACAGGGGCATAAGTACTGTATACACACCCCTATGTTAAAGGCAGACAGAGTTTTATTTTTAAAGGCCAGTTACTTCATGTATCCAGGATACTATGCATTCTGATAAAGTTCCCTTGGCCTTTGGAATTAAAATAGCCCCACATCATCACATATCCTTCACCATACAACATACTTAGCATGGGGTACTTTTCATAAGACCATCTCTCAATGCAAATCAAACCAGCTTTTGGGCTAACTGAAATAAAACCATGGCAATTTCCAAAAGATGTTTTTTATTCCTCTTTTTAGTCAACTTTAGCAAGGGTGTGTAAACTTTGGCGCCTGTTTCAGGGAGGCACATCTGCATGACAACAAGGGCCAACCCTGACAACCTGAAGTACAAAACTGAGCTGGAGGTTGCGCTGGACAGCATGGTCAGAAAAGGGCGGATGGTCCGAGTTGCCAGTGAGGTAGAGGAGTGGGAGAAAGCAGTGCAGGAGCACGAGGCTGGGTATGTACCTGGGGCTGGGTATCTGTACAGAAAGGCCATGGCTCTGCAGTAAGGCATGTTAAGCAAAACATTTTGGACAGTGATCTGATTTGGGTTCGGATGTGAATGCTTTGACAGTTTTCTCAGAAACAATGGTAAGGTATTGTGACATCAAATGATTTTCAAGATATGGTCCACATATTATTTGAATGACGAATAGGAAATTATTATGGTTTGATTTGGTAATATTTTATGTTGAAGTGAATGAAGTCAACTGCTGTACACAGTGCTACCACAAGATGGAAGCAGTGAGTTGACAAGTTGATGTAACCTGTGTTCATCACACCCCTGTACCAGAGTTATATGATATAAATTAGTATTTGTAATGCATTGCAGAATTTTTAAAAGAAAGATCAAGGGCTAATACATTTGTGATTTTCATTAACATATGGGATTAATATAGGTGTGTTAATATATGGAAACATTAGAAAAAGACAATACAAAAATTGTGCGGTGCAAACAAAAAACATGAAAGCAACATCAGCAGCTACAACATAATGTAATGTGACTTTGAATTTCTTAATTAACAATGATAAACCAAAACAGCATAAAAATGCTGTTAATGGGCCACATGTGGCCTGGGGACCCAGCCGACATTCAGCCAATACTCAGTCAGATCCGTTTTATAGTGTGTGGGCCAGTACAGGCCCGGGGACCCAGCCAACACTCAATAAGTCATTTTACTGTGTGTGGGCCAGAACTGAGCAGCCGTGGCCTACTGGTTAGCGCTTTGGACTTGTAACCGGAGGGTTGCCGGTTCGAACCCCGACCAGTAGGAACGGCTGAAGTGCCCTTGAGCAAGGCACCTAACTCTTCACTGCTCCCCGAGTGCCGATGTTGAAGCAGGCAGCTCACTGCGCCGGGATTAGTGTGTGCTTCACCTCACTGTGTGCTGAGTGTGTTTCACTAATTCACGGATTGGGAAAAATGCAGAGACCAAATTTCCCTCACAGGATCAAAATAGTATATACTTATATACTTATACTATACATGGGGTGTAAATCCAATGTTTTGTCTGTGCCAATTATGTCACCCTGTACACAACTTAAAAGCCTGTCAGGTTAGTGAAGTGCTACAAGACTAAAATTGGAAAACAATATATAGATAAGATACTGAGGGGGAACATTAGGATATGGACCCCATATGACTATGGCCTTTGACCCCATGACCTTGAGTATCTAATAGCTGATGTTCATTCTCACTACAGGACAATATTAACGGATTTGACATGAGGATTTATGTTGGATAACATCCACCAAGGTGTCCTGATATGCGGAAATTAATAGCCCCCTGGCAGTCAATGAGGAAATAGTATTTCTTGTCCCATGGGGATAAGCTTTTAATAATATGCCTTGAAGTTCCTTTTAAAAGTTGGTATATTGATTATTATGTGGGTATTTTTGTATTTTCACTAATTACTTGTTTTTTAATGAAATACATTTTTCACATCAGTATTTTGTGTTACATTTCATGAGGCAATATTAGTTTGTAAAAAAAAATAGTTTTTGATGTATTTGTTTCCACCTCTGGGTGTAACCCAGAGCCTGAAGACATTTGTCCTCCCTCTTGTGGAGGTGAAAGTTCAGGAAATAAACATAAGCGTACCTAAGTTATTTCTGTTGCTAATGAGTTAGTGTAGGCCTACTCAGGTTGCTAATGAGTTAGTGTAGGCCTACTCAGGTTGCTTATGAGTTAGTGTAGGCCTACTCTGGTTGCTAATGAGTTAGTGTAGGCCTACTCAGGTTGCTAGTGAGTTAGTGTAGGGCTACTCAGGTTGCTAGTGAGTTAGTGTAGGCCTACTCAGGTTGCTAGTGAGTTAGTGTAGGCCTACTCAGGTTGTATTAAGGGTAAGAGAGAATAAATGGGTGCAATCTGGTTTGGCAGCAGTCAACACAACCAATAGATAGGCCTATTGTGACATAAAATGATTGAAATTACACAAATAGTCTATATAACATTCAATTGCTGTCATATAGATAGATAGATAGATAGATAGATAGATAGATAGATAGATGGATAGATAGATATATACTTTATTCATCCCCAAAGGGAAATTATGGTGTTACAGCAGCAATTTATAATATAAACATATATCATACATATACATACATACATACAAGTAAAAATATGCATCATGCTGAAGTTGCAAGTTGCAATTAAATATAAAACTACAAGTCCTAATGATAAATGATTCTCAGAAGAGAACATCAGAATGTCTCTTTAAGATGAGCACGTGTGGCTTGTGGACTTTGCACTCCCCTGCTGCCATGTTCATGCAACACGGCATGTAAATCCAACATGGCAAGCTGTGCAAATATACGTCAACAAAAGAGCTGACTGAAATAAGAAATTATGTCAGCATGAGTCAACATGATTGTCAAATTGCAAAAGGTGGGGAATGACCTCGGACACAGATAAAGATGGTTAGTGTACTTTTAATGATCTTTTCTATACTATTGCTTTCAGCGTGCTGTTTTAGTAGCCATGATCTACCCTGTACTTAAGTCAGCTATTGAACCCTAGCTGATCCTAGCACTTACAGTACCAGCCTGTTTAAAAACAGCACTCACTGATGCACTTATTCTTACTGTACTCTACCGTTTTAAAATTGTTGAGAGAATTGCTTTAAAACTTGTTGTTAGTCGCTTTGGTTATAAATGCGTCAGCCAAATGTACTGTAATGTAAATGTAATGTAAATGTAAATGTAATGTAATGTAAATGTAATGTAAATGTAATGTAATGTAAATGTAATGTAAATGTAAATGTAATGTAAATGTAATGTAAATGTAATGTAATGTAAATGTAATGTAATGTAAATGTAATGTAAATGTAATGTAAATGTAATGTAATGTAAAAATGTACTGTAATGTAAATGTAATGTAATGTAACCCAATTCTTTCAGTGCACTTCATTCAGTTCATGAATGTGCCAGTGACGTGCAGTCAGGGGAGGCCCTACCCTGAGAACATTTAACCAAAACAATTGTAAAAATTATTGTAAAACATAAAAAAACAATTATAAAAATCATTGTGCTTTGCATGCAGGGTAAATTATATTTGTGTCTCAACTACTGACAAACAGTATGACAGTAAAAGCAAAATGAAAGCTTTAATTTTCTTTCTTGTTGTTTATAATATCAGAACATTCACTCTTAAGAAATCAATGCCTTTATTTTGACAGGCCAATGTTGGCGGCAGGAAGAACTAAGGATTGTTCTCCTGGGATGGGACCGATTAGAGAAGAGTATGGTGGGCAATGCCATGCTTGGCCATGAAGCATTTGACACAGAGAGCAACACTGATGTGTGCATGAGGAAGCAGGGTGTCAGCGCAGCTGGGACTCAGCTCACGGTGGTTAACACACCTCAGGACTGGCTTCACTATGTTGTCCACGACCCCGCTTCTGTTGATCACAGACTGGTCACAAGCGCATCAATGTGTCAGCCAGGGCCTCATGTCTTCCTCCTGGTTATCTCCGTTGATTCACTTTCAGGGAGAGAGCGCAGCCTTCAGGCAGCCATTCTCCTGCTGAGTGACATCCTATGGCCATACATCATAGTTGTGTTGACAGGCCTGGAAAAACTAACAGAGTCATCGATGATAAAAGATATTGCTGAGGAATACCAGTGCCTTCAAAGTGTTTTAGAAAAGTGTGGACACAGACACCACTATCTAAACACAACTCAGCAGCCTCAAGACAGTGACCCCCAAGCTATGGATCTGCTGAAGAGCATGCTGGCAATGGCAGCAGGGAACCAAGAACAGACTGGTGAAGCTTTTCTCTGTCCAGACAGCATACTGAAGGAGGCTGAGAGGAGAATCATTGTAGATAACAAAAAGGCGAAAGTCAGAAGCTTGGGGCAAAAAGAATGCCAGACACACAAACTTCTACAGGCAGGTAAGATGTGCTATTTATTAATTCTTTTAATGCAGTCCCATCATTTTTGTGTATTCTGGATGTAGTGTAATATAACCATTTTTCACTCCAAGAATAAAATGTGCAAAACATTGTTTATGTGTGCAAATGCATTTTGACAGTATTTTAAATACACAAATACAAAAAAAGTGAACACCTGTTTGTATTTCAGGCATTTCAAGTCGACGCACATCATTGCGGGTTGTGATGGTCGGCGCCAGGCAGGCAGGGAAGAGCACAGTCGGAAATGTCATACTTGGCCACGAAGTCTTTCAATCTGGACATCCCACTAGCTGCTGTGTAGCAAGGGAAGGGGATGCAGTAGGGAGAAGCATCACATTGGTAGACACTCCAGGTTGGGAGCACAAGAGCAGCAGCTCAATAGATACTCCAGAAAAAGTCAGACTACAGAGAGTGCAGAGCACCATTATGGACGAAACGGAACCAAATGCATTTCTTGTGGTCATTCGCAGTGACGAGATGTTTACGGAAAATGATAAACATCTATTGCAAGAGCACCTGACCCCATGGGGCCGAGACGTATGGCGAAGAGGCATCGTTCTGTTCACCCGGGGAGATCAGCTTGGAGAAACAACAGTGGAGAACCACATAGAGAGGTGGCCAGCCCTTGTGTGGCTCGTAGAAAAATGTTCGAATAGATACCATGTACTGGATAACGTTGTCAGGACATGCAACTGCAAGGTGAAGGAGCTGATTGAAAAAATTGAGGCAGTTGACCTGATCAATGACAACCAGATTTTGCTTCAAGCACTCTTGAAGGCCGAAAGGGACAAATCGAAGCAGCGCTTTAAGGTGAAGGAACTTCAAAAGAATGTGAGAGACCTTCAGAGAGACTATGAGCAGCAGGAGAGACTTCAGGAAGAGAGAAACCAGAGGCTGCAAGAGACTCTTCAGAGCTGCGGCAAGAGAGAAAAGCTCTTAAAAGAAAAAGAACAGCGAATAAATGAAAGATTGACAGAGTTTGAGGAGAAAAAGAAGAAGCATCAAGAACAGATAGAACAGCTGACCCAGAGTTGCAATGAGAGGGGAAAGCTCTTGAAAGAAAAGGAACAGTTTATAAATGAAAGATTGACAGAGTTTGAGGAGAAAAAGAAGAAGCATCAAGAACAGATAGAACAGCTGACCCAGAGTTGCAATGAGAGGGGAAAGCTCTTGAAAGAAAAAGAACAGTTTATAAATGAAAGATTGACAGAGTTTGAGGAGAAAAAGAAGAAGCATCAAGAACAGATAGAACAGCTGACCCAGAGATGCAGTGAGCAGGATAGAACAATTGAATTGATGAGGAAGGAGCAGATGGCATTGAGGCAAACCCCATTTGATCAAGAAAGGGAATCAGGGGATCATACACATTGGTGTGGTGATCAAAACAATATGTTGGAAAATATATGCAATATGGAATCTGTGCTGCAAAAAAATAATAACCCACAATTAATACCATCAGAGGGTCTGCAACTGGACAGGCAGAGAGAGGTCAGGATTCTGTCCTTAAGTGAGGCAGAGGGGAAACCAGAGAAAGGACAAACAGGCATCAGAAGTGACAGCACAGACAGGAGTGAAACCATGCATTTGACTGAACCAACCTTTCTTCACATGGACTCTGCTGGTAAGTGTAGTAAGATCAGGAGCATTAGTAAATAGAGGCTAATTGGGGACATTGGGAATATGAATGGGAATGTTGTGAAAATGATAAGACATTCAAATCCAGTTTTGCCTTAAGCAAGCATGTGAGCTTCTACTTTTACTTACTTATATCTTCCAGTGGTTCAGAAAGTTGAGCAGCCTATTCAGGAAGCCACAAAGCAACACCCACAACAACTGGAAATCAAACCTGTGGGGACAACAAGGAGGTATGAAGGAGCGGCTATAGGAGCTGTGATTGGGACCCTGGCAGGACTCCGCAGGGGGTTACTGTGGGCAGCCGTGGGCACTGCCATTGGAGTCTCTGTGGGAGCTCTGCTGGATTCCTATCTCGGGGCAAATGGTAAACACTGAGGAAACCAGGGTGTCTGATATATTAGGAGATATATGTCAGGTGTTTAGATGCACTTGAAATAGTGGTTAATATATTTGTTTGAAGTTATATTTAGCAATTTTTTCATGTATTGTTGATGGGTTGAAATAATAATGCTTTGTGCTGAAGGCCTACAACAAACTCTTAAAGACTGGAATTCACTGGTAACTTTGTGAACACGTTCATGTGAACGAGCTATTCTTATGATATCAGCCAGTGTACTTTACCATTACAATTGTTAGTCTTATTTGAACAAATCAACAAAGTGTCCACTCCATTTGCACATACTCTTTTATTTTAAAAGAACAAAATAAAACATTTCAAACAATACTTGAAGACAAACAGGTTGAAATGAATGATCCAACAGGGCAAAAAGTTCAGTAGGTATGGCACAGTTGCTGTAAGAAAATACATTTTTTCCTGCAGATCATGGCTTGCACAATTACAATACTGGGAGGTATTTGTTTCTTTATATACAACATTTTCTATCTACAGTCAATACATGAGATTTAGAAGCAGCAACATATAAAAACGTTTTTTTTTTTTAAATGTGAAATATCCCCAACATTTTTGTATGTTGTATTTTAATTAATCATACCTGAACTGAACTGTAAATAACTATAACTTGATCTGTATAACAGCATTAAAGATTAGTGGTTTGTCTGTGTAAATATATTAAACATGACTTAAAAAGAAGTGGGGGATTTAAATTTAAAAAAAACAACAACCTCAAAATGTAAAACTGTAGATACATAAAATTGTGTATTCATTCGTCACATGATCTCCAGTATAGAGACATTAGAAATCGTTTAGGGTCAGCTTCTGTGTAAACACTAACACACAAATGTTCTTACACACACACACACACACCCTCCACACACACACACCCTCCACACACACACACAAACAAACAAACAAAGGCCTCAGACAGGACAAAGATGGGCCCTTTGAGCATTCTGACTATACATATTTATGGCTCTTTAAAAACAACGTGTGCATTCTCCCTCAAACTCCAGTGGTCTATCCTCCAGTCTCAGGAGAGTAGTAAACTGTCCTGTCTGTACCAAAAAAGGACAAAGGAATATACAGGGAGGTATAAGTGCTGCTCACAGCGCACGTCAGGGAGGGTTAACAGAGACTTAGCAAAGGACAGGTTCTTGGATCAAAATTAGGCCTATCCACTTGATGACACAAAAGTAACCACAAAACAGGGCTTCCCCATTTTGCCTGTATTCTCTGTCTTTTAAAACGTAGACAAGCACATTTGAAGAACAGCTGACTTCTGACATCATACTCATGCTGCATGACAAGTCTTCTCAACGTCGGTCTCACATGTGGCCACTCCAAAGGATGTTGTAAACATGTCAGATGATACAGATCCATTTCATTACAAATGAGCAAAACACACACACACACACACACACATACACACACACACAAAAAAATATCCTTTCATTTGCAGCTGCAGTTATTGTCAGAGGAAGAATCCCGACGTCTGTGCGTCAGTAAAACTGGGCACCGACTCGGGATGTGGGGTCATGCCGTTGGGCACTGTCAGTCCATTGCCACTGGGCAGGGCACCGTCTCCTGGATGGGTGGCACTGGGAAGGCAGCCATTCTGCAACTAATACGGATAAACAGATACCAATGAGCAACATAACATGCTAAGATGAAAGCCTCCTTCCTCTTCAGAGATGGATGATATTCTGTTTCACACCACAAGGTGGCGTAAGTTAGACAGGGCTGCAATTTCATCAAAAGGCGATAGCGGCCATTATGTTTTTGCTGTTGGTTGGCAAGGAAAATTCAAGGTTCCTCTTTGCTGCTGCTGAGCAAAACTACCCAACAGCAACAAAATGAACCAAATTTGAATCTCCTATTAAAACCCTACAGTCAAATGTTGAACTGTTTGTAATGATCACGTTTATCTTGTCAGCAATACAGAGAAATTAAAATGGCAGGGCAGAAGGTTTATTGTATTATTACATATCAATGTAGAAGCAATTTAACTCAAGTTTTGGCCCAATAATAAATTTGTCAGGAAGGCCCTTGCTTAACTTGCTTAGATGAATATGCATCAGGAGCTGAAAGGTTCTTTTTTTACCAAAAAAGTATAACCCTCCATTTGCACTCTGCAATCTCTCTCTCTCTTTCATTCTCTCTCTGTGTCTCTCTAAACTCTCTCTCTCTTTCATTCTCTCTCTCTCTGTCTCTCTACTCTCTCTCTCTCTCGCGCGCGCACTTCTTCCCTCCTCCACTGTCCATTTCTAAGGCAGTGGATAGTTGAACACATTTTTTTAGGTCAGTGGGAGAGGAGAGTACGTGCTCGGCGTCCCAGCTGAGCTTTGTTGGTTTTTTCCCCCCTCTCAGTTTAGACCACTGACCCTGAACAAAAACAAACAGAGCAGGGAAAAGATGGGAGGAGAAGAGAGGAGTGCATGCAAAAAAAGAGCGCAAGCATGAATGGACATGGCCTCTATTGCAATCTCTCACTTTCATTCAGCTCGGTGAAAATGGGGTCTCCAACTATGACTCACGTCTTTCTTTATGGCCTTAAGTCATACCATTCCGTTAAATCTGTTCTATGGTCATGATGAGTTCATAGAGGACATCAAAGTAATGTATGAGATATATGGCGAAACACTACTAACGTGATACGCTTAATGTTTTGAAGTGAAGAAATCAGAATAGACATTTATAGCCTATTAAATTATGCTATAAATTAAAGTCGGCATGACAAGGCTTTGTCTAAAGGCAGGAAAGCGTTGTTCCATGCAAAAACAAATTATGCAAAATGATTTGTTTGTTCCAAGAAAAGTAGACAACTGCTGTTTAGGAAAACCTTGTTTATGAGTCCATTGTCATATCTTCTTCAAATTCACATAACATACAACATACAAAAGTCTTCTGTTCTTTCATGAAAAGTCTAGTGAATTCCATAATCATGCAAATGACCCTGTAAAGTGAGTGGAGGGAAGTAAAGTGTTTGAGTGATAGACGTTTCTTACCTTGTGTTGTGCTGGAATTTGACTGAGGTCTGAGGTAAACAATCCACAGGAATCAAGTGAGGACAGCTGTCTACACGGCTGCCCTGAACCCAAGATCTGATTCGAGAGGCTGGACAAAACCTGCGCTAGCTGCTCCTGGCCCTTCGGATTGACCTGATACGACGAAATCGAATTCATTGCACTCTGATGAATCCCGTTCCCTCTTCCTGTCCCCCCATTGGCCGTGACAGGAACATCCACCATACAGTAGTGCACACAGGAGTCCATGGTGCAGGTTGAGGGGACATGTCCGTTATAGAGGCAGGGGCCCGGGTTCAAGGTCTCCCCTTGACTGCTCTGGGTGAAACCTGTCCAGTGGTCTTTGGTGGCAAAAGGGTCTGTTTTAAAAGGTGGCTGTGGTCCGCTAACAGTACTGTCCTTATGGCTACTGTGGCACTGAGGAAGCTGAGGAAACTGGTTGTGCTGGGTGTGTTGCGGCAACGGGAACTGCTGGTAGTGGACAGGCTGGCTGCCGCCACCCTCCAGCTGCTGTGAGGTCTTGTGGTTTAGCAAAAATGTCTGTGGGAGTTCAGGCTGAGTGGTCGTTTTAGTCATGGTGACCAGTGTGTGCTTGGCTGAGCAGTAGCCGTTGGACACCGGGTGTCTTTCCAGTGCCTGCTCGAGGCCATTGCTGTTAACCACACCCGGATGGGCGACCTGCTGTCCCCACAAGTCGAAAGTCGACGTTGGGGGCTGTTTCAAACTCAAATGCTGCTGCATCTGCTGGGACAGGGTCAGGATGGGGGGCTGACCGACCGGTGGTCTCTGAGTGAGGTACTGGCTGTTCACGCCGGAGGCGTGAGTGACGCAAGGGTCAGGCACCTGGGTTGTGTCCATTTGCGGTGCTGGGAGCTGCTGCAGGGTGGGGGCCAACACAGGCCCCTCGGCGTCCCCCCTGTGCTCCAGCGAGTCATGGATGTAGGAGAGGATCTCGTCGCTGGTGAGCAGGTCGTCCAGGGTGGGCACACGCTCGGAGTCCACCTCCACTCGGATCATCCGCTCGTCCAGCAGCAGCAGCTCCAGGTCCTCCGCACTCAGTCCCAGGCCCTCCAGAGCGCTGAACAGCTCCCCGTTCGAGCAGTGCTCCTTGCCACCCTCGCCGAGACCCTCGCCGCTGCCCGCGCCCAGCGGCAGCGAGTCCAGCGTGGCCAGGAGCGGGTCAAAGCTCTTCCCGTTCTCGGGCAGCCCGTGCGTGGCGGACACGCCGGCGCCGGTCATCGCCTGCTCCCAGAGCTCGAACACCTCCGAGCACTCGGCCGCTGTCACACTCTCGGCGAAGCGTTGCTGCTGGGCCTTGAGCTCGCCGAACAGGTGACTCGGGAGGCTGGACACCTTGGTCTCGGTGGCCAGCTGACTGATGTACACCGACTCGTCCTGGCTCATCATGGCACCCAGCAGGGAGCCGGGGTCCAGGGTGTCCTTGGGCTCTTTGTTGGCTTGCCCCTTCTTGGCCCTGGTGCTGCCCTCGCCACCGCCCTGCTGGCTGGCGCGCGTGGGGTGGCTGCTGTGGTAGAGCAGGGCCTCGCCCGTGGCGAAGGTGAAGGGCAGGTGCATTGACCGCTTCCGCAGGTGCTCCGCTCCCTCCTCCTCCCTACAGACAGTCAGACCAATTACATTCTAATTCAGTAAATAAATAAACAAGTAAACAATAACTAAATAAGGATAACTGCTTTATATAAACTGTACAGACACCATCACAAACTATCAAAATCATTCTCAATCAACAATGATCCACATCACAGCAACATTATGTTATATCTGACATATATGCTATATTGACATATAAATAATGTACCTGTAGGCCTGCTGCTCAATACTGAACCTGTATTGTCCAAAGTATGAATAGATACACCTCATGCTAGTGGTATTGGTAGAACATATAGGATCATAATCACTCACAGTAGAGGTCTCTGAGTGGCGATGATGTAATCAGGCCTGCCGTTCTTGTACGCTAGCCGTGCGTTGGCCTGGACCCACTTCCAGTGGTTGTCCTTCGTGAGGAGCCGGAACACCGTCAGCCCACTCTCACCTGTCTTCATCACTACAATCACAAGGCAGAGTGCATATGAAATCATTGTCCGAATGTTAACAGGAATTGTAGGCTAAAAAACATTACAAACATTACAAACATTACAAATAAACATTACTGATTTTATATTTAACTGCATTGATTGCACTTGCTGTCAAGTGTATGTCATAACCAAAACCACATTCTAATAATAATACAACACATATCATCATTAGATCGTGGTGCAATTTCATCTTTTTCTCTACACTGAGCCATCAATCCAAAAAATCCCTGGGGAGTTTCACCAGTGTGCTTCAGCAGCCTTGCTCTGAGTCCTCATTGGGACTTTATCTGTGGATAACAACAGAGTCAACTGATAAGGCGTATGTGAGCCTAGTCTGTCCTTCAGCTACTCTGCAGCTTTACTCAATCTGTCCCATAATCCAGAGGGATTATTTCAGAAAAGCCTACCGAATGCTGTGGGCAGTGCCTGGCGACCCTGTTGACACAAATCATGACGACCTTTCCAGTGCAAACAAGACCACGATCTCATTTCATCTCATCTCATCTCATGCATGTGTGCTAGGAACCAAACCTCTTGATATTGGTCCTGGGAGTTCAAATACCAAACAAGAAGAAAAAAAACACACACTTTCTCAGGCACTGTGGCCATAAAGACCATCAGAGCTGGTTGGTTGTAGCTGCACTTACTGCGGACATGGTTCTCTGCACAGTAGAGCATGTCTGCTGCATGGATGAACTGATAGCCAGACCCACGAACCCTGAGCTCGGCTTCAGTGTAGCCCAAAACGATCTTGCCCCTGGAGGACAGAAAAGAGACGAAAATATCATCATGTCACAGGAAACACAAACACAACAAAGTGGTTGCATAAACGTTACAACAACAGCCAGCGAGCGCTTTCTCAATGTAAACAGCGTAGGGATAACACCGTAATCTTAGTGTGGTGTGTATTGCGAGCTGCTGTACAGCAGGCAGAGGGGGCTTACTTTGCATCGCAAGCCATGGGGGTAAAGTCCAGTTTGTGCTTGGTTCGGAAGATCATGTTCTTGGTCCGAATCTCCAGGATGGAGGGAGATTGCAAGGGAGTAGCGATGGCGAACAGAGCCGGCTCAGGTGGGGCCTTGACCCCGTTCAGCCCTTGCTGGCTCTGACCATGCAGGAATTTGAGCCTTCCCTGGAGACTCAGAGCCTGAAGAGGGGGAAAGGAGTGCATGTGCTTCAGTGAGACAGAAACTGAATTGATTTCTATCATTTTTGATGGGCTCTCACTGATCTTTGAAAGGGTCGACTTTTTGGGTGCACTGCTGTGACAGCTTCTGCCTTGATCTGCCTTGATCTGCCCTGATCTTTCTATCTTTTGTCTCTCTCTCTCTGACCCTCTCTCTCTTGCTGTGTATATGTATGCGAGTTGTACTGTATACAAACATAAACACGTGTGTGTGTGTGTGTGTGCGCGTGTTTGCATGCGTGTGTGTTTGTGCATATTTTAGGTATGTTTAATGCAGAGTTCAGGTATATTGGCCATCACTTACTAAGAAGCCAGAGGAGTTGTCCAAGAGACATCGGAAGCGACACACAAAGCTCCTTTTAAGGAACAATGAATTCTCTGGGGGCAGCTGCTCCGGATTGCAGGGGGGGGCGACCAACGAGTTGCCGCCTTGTTGACCATCTGTAGACCAGGGGGGCGTGAGTGAGGGGTGAGGGGTGGATGGGGATATCACGTCATGAGCATTTCAAGCGCTCGCGTCGGGAGTGTCTTACCACATCAGCCACAACCACGCAAGATGCGTGTCGTGCTCGCCTGACAAAAAAACCTTCCACTGCTCACCGTACTCTCAGGACCCCCCCCCATCATATTCCTTTCAGGCTTGGTTGTGAGCTAGCGGCCCTGCTGCAGCTTTGCGGCATAGGAGTGCTGGGCTGCTCTCTTCAGAGGCTGACCTGAGAAGCTCCCCACTGCAGAAATGCACTTATGTAATTAGCCCAGTGGCTCATCGCCACTTTAAACATGCCATGTGACGAGGCTTAGCTTGCAAAGGGGGCAAACACACTCTCAACCACCGTGGAGGAAAATGTGAAGGGGGAAGTCTATGAATCTTTGGCCATTTTTGTCTGTTTTAGTAATGTTTTTACTTAATGTTTTACTATTTCTGCTACCTGTTTATATACAGTGGCAAGCTATATATATGGGAATGCTTTTCTTTTCTTCATTCATCTGCATGATTAAAGCACAATCTGATTATGATTCATTGGGCTATTGGGCACTGTGGTTTAACATATGGGTGTGGTTTCTACATGGGTTTCTTTTTTAATTAGCATAAAACACTATCCTATGCCTTATAAAAAAAAGAGAATGGGAAATCGCTGTAGATATGTATAAATCTGTAGTCTCATGTTGAAATGCTAGATAGATAGATAGAAAGATAGATAGATAGATGCTTTATTGATCCCCAAGGGGAAATTCAAGCTAACAGTACTAACAGTGATCTCAACCATAACAATGCTAATAGTAATCTTAGCCGTTTAGCACGGTATTGACGGGCTAGCAGTCTCTGGGGGGCTTGCTCACCAGTGGGAGAGTGCTGAGGCGTGGGGTAGATGGCGGGAGGAGGGTTCAGGGCCCAGTGGAGGTTCTGCCTGAGCTCCTGCTGGTCCTCAGTGTGAACCATCTCAAACACACTCTGGTGCATGACATCCGTCTAGACCAGAGGGGAAAGAAAGACATGGAGATATGAGAGAGAGACAGAGAGAGATGTGCAATCATAATCTGTCATGAACAAGTTTTTATGATACATGCGCTTATAAGTGTACATAAAACCCTGCACTGATTCTTTAGCTAACCTTTTCAAAAATTCATACTGAAATGACCTGCAAAGAGCTTTTGATGAAATGCTATTATAATAATAAAACTACACTAATAATGACATGGATGGCTTGGCATGTATTGATTTGTTTATATTTAGAAATGGGATGAAGAAGTGTTTAGTAATGATATGAGGCTGCTGCATGCCGCCGCTCAGGGCTGGACTATGTGTCCTGTGTCCTGATTCATCTCGTTTGCTGACTTACAGTGTGACCTACTTTTGTTACTGCGACAACAAGGGCAACAATTAGAGTCTACAACAGAAAATGCTGTTTTGAGCCAGCCTTGACTACTGGAAGCCCTGTTTCTTGCACCATCATGCATCAATGCTGTGCTATCTTCCACTGCTAGACTCATCCAAAGCCTGTCCTATAAATAGACTCACTTACACTGGTTTGTCTCAAGAATATCTGTCAACAGACAACTGCGGATAAGTCGCACATCTCTCCTCTCATTCATGAATACATTCATTTATAGTTCATATGTAAAAACATATGCAACATCTAAATATGCAACAACTCATGCAACATCTAAAATGCTGCTATAATTTAGTATGGAAACCATTTTCGGTGAATATTTTTTTTTTTTTAAGGTGAGCCCTTGTCATGGGTACACTTTTAATCCCTTAACCCATAATCATGCACATTCTCCCTATACAGAAATAAACAACTGCGTGAATTAAATAGATATAATCTAGCTAATAACCTACAAGTTTCCCATTAATTCCAGACAAGATTATAACTGTTCATCACAAGCAAACCCATGAACTGGCTAGAGGTCTCTGAGGGAAGTCCCTTGTCAGTGTTTGTAAACATCTCCACCTCCTCCTAAGCTGTTTTACGCTCAAAACATTAATGCTATTAGTCTGTCACAAAAAAACCTGAGGACAGGCAGACTGGTCTAACAGATGCCACACGGCCTGCTTGCTCAAGGCCAGTGAGAAATGCAAAGCAGCTATCTCCTGCCTCATACCACACCTCTTAGGAAACCGTACTTTCACAAGAATGACACTTTGTCCATACATTCAATTTGAACAGTAATTAACCATAACTGGTGGTGTGAAAATGCATCCAGCATAACTGTAAAAACTGTACCTGATGGAATCCCAGATAGTCCTGAATGGTGTGTGAGGTGTAGAATATTGTTCCATTAGCCGTGATGACCAGGACAAAGCCATTCAGGGCCTGCAATCAACACAGAAGGGCACAATGCTGCTTCTTGACAGGAGAAGGGAAAAAAAGGATTCTATTTCGTTGATGTGGAACAAGGTGTGGATGTGGAACAAGGTGCTTTGTTGCATGTCAGTGGTTTTCAAAGGATGAAAGGGCAAGGCAGAGGGACCAGTGAAAATGTAGTCAGTGTAATTACTGGATAATATACACTGAAGCTTCACATGTGTTTGGCAACACATGGACTCTTTACACAACTGTTTATACATGGTCCCCAAGAACAACGAGGGCTTTGAGTCTTTCTTCCTTTCTGCTGATTCAATAATTCATCACCTGACAGATCATGTATAATTTAACCTATTGGTGCTGAAACATTGCTTTAACAATGCACTGTAATAAATTAAATAATAATGTAAATTTCAAGAAAAAACAATGGACTTTTCTAGCACTACCCTCTCATGCTTTTAAAGAGATACATACACCAACGATACACGCTACATAAAGACACACTAATGAAGCATCAATATTAATTAAATGCAGTCCATCATTCTTCCCTACTAAAACACACACACACACACACACACACACACACACAGAAACAGACACACACACACAAGCTCAGAGTACTGACCTGCAGTAGAAGTTCACCTTCAAGCATCCAGCCGCCTGCCAATCTTGCAGCTTTGCCGTTGTCATGGCTACCCGCTTTGGCCATCACCCCATTGCTGCACGTGTGGTTTTTCAGGGCAACTAGGTGAAGAGAGAATGAGTGAGTGGGACTGAGAGATAGACAGATAGAGAGAGACAGAAAGAGAGAGAGAGAGAGAGAGAGAGAGAGAGAGAGAGAGAGAGAGTTGCTTTATTGTTGTAATAATTTTTACAAAGCACTGCTGTGAATGTCACAATGCCTCATGTTTGGAGCGCTAAGCCCATGGTATCCCCTGCCAGCACCAAGCTCCTTAACAATTAATCAAATTCCATCTTAAAAATTACAAAAGAAATCGATTATTTTTGTTTTGTGTGTAACATGACACTCATCTGGGTATAAACACATAAACTTAACTACAGTGACTACAGCGAGCATGGCAGCCATACACACCTCATCTAAGTTAACATGTGTCACGTGTACTAAGTAAGTATGCCCTTTTGGTAAGTTTGGCAAGTAAGGAGGGGTGTCATCGTGACGTACACCCTCTAAACCCTTTTTCAAATAAACGCACAAATGATTTCATTTCTATATGTTAGTGCACAAGATGCATGAACATGCCAGCCCTAATAGAACGGAGAGGTTGAAGCAAACAACAATGGCTGGCCTATTAGCCCAGCATCAGAGGAGATGCAATGGCTGGCCTATTAGCCCAGCATCAGAATGAAACAAGGTGACATTTGCTCTGGGCATCTCTCTATTTATACACCACTGCCTGGCTAGCAACATTCAGCCCGTTCACTTTTCTCCCATACGACATGTTTTTGTGCCTCATGGAACTGTTTTGTTTCATCTGTAACATGCTATACGGTCAGGTAATGTTTATTTTTTACAAACAGCGCTAAGTGAGGTTTATAAACATTTACATTGTTAAAGAAACAATATCAATATAAAACAAAACCTAAACATTTTCAAAGTCCATGCTGATTTCATATTACTGTAACAAAGTGCCGTATAGCAGGATATGAGGGGGTGGTTGTGATAGAAAGCTAGTTGTTGTTTGCTCCTACAGTTGGTGAAACATGCACTGCATGGACTCCTATACAGTAAATCACTTTAAATATAGCACTTAGGAAGATGTAATGCATAATGCAGCACATATACATACTCTAGTCTCTTGTGCATGCTTGCATGACCTCACATGCAGATTCGCTCTTATCACAGCAAGCATCAAGTCAAGGAGGCAGGGACAGTCCAGTGCTGGCACAACGCCAGCTGCCATCTGTGCCACATGTAATGGCTGCTTATTTCCCACCAGAAGCCCTGGCACTGACCCGACACGCCGAGGCTGGGCAAAAAGGCCTTCCCATTGGACAAATGCTTTTGAAATACAATTAAATCATGCAACAACACAAGGTTACTGCATATTATGCTTGCAAACTATTCTTCTAATTAATGACGATTTATGAGGAGTAAAATATGTATGTGTATGTGTGTGTGCATGCATGCGTGCATGTGTGTATGTCCGTGTGGCTAAGGCTGGCACACTAATTTTTATCAAAGGCAGACACAAAAGACATTTTAATCATGAGTTGAAAATATTCATGCTGTGGCAGATTTCTACATGTCTCTAAATACCCTGGGCATTTTTGATTGGTCATTAAGCTACTTCATTATGCAGCCTGGTTGATTTTGAAATATCTTCACAAATGATTCTTTGTTTCATGTTACTCATACTTCTAGAGAAGCTAGGTGCCTGTGAAGTTGACCAGACCACAGTTAGTGTCTTGTGTGTGAAGTGGGTGAAAAACGTCATGATTTTTTTTAAGATGATAAATAAATCATTAGTTCTAAGACAAGCACAGATAATGAATCACAGCCTTTTGTACGTGCTGCTCTTATAAAAGGTTGGAATGATCATTCTATTAACTATTACACATGATCAAAGTACAGTTTATGAACTTGACTAGATAGGACCTAGATGCTGTGTGTGCAGAATACAGATATATTAAGTCCTTATGGCCAGGCCAACTTTCATTGCTGCCAAATTTAGGTTTTCATTCAATACATGTTTTAAAATCTTTAAATGTTAAATGGATCAGAATAGATGTGAATGAAGTCATCTCAATTTATCTGCATTTCTTCGTTTCTGAATTTCTTTTCTTTATTGTAATGAATTTCTGCTGAATTAATACCTGCTATTCTACTCCAAAACCTTTGTGAATTTTGTGACTACACACGCAAGTATTATACGGAGCAAGGCCATCTGACACCTTGGGCTCCTTTATATAGAGTTGGCATTAGACTGGGCCTGTGGTCACATACAATACCCTTGTCACTTGCGTTTTTTTCTTATTACACTATAACACAAAAGCGTTACACCCAATCCAATGCCTTCCAACAGAAGAGCGCTGAGAATTTGATTAAGTAAATCCGACAAAACCCCCTGACCCAGAAAATCGAACAGCTTGTGAAAGGGCCACGGGCCATGAGCTACAGGCCCATAATTCGTTGCTAGCATGGGGGCGTGGGTGGAAGTAGCGTCGGGTGTCATGGAAGGTTAAGATGGTCCAAGGCAGAGGCTCCCCACTATGCCATCCACTGCCAAACGGTCCTCACGATGTGGGCAATCACACACCTCCCTGCTGGGCCAGTCAGCCTGACCCCTAATTCACTATGGGGCACGGGGCTTCAGGAAAGACTCTCTTCACTTCAGCCCACTGCTAGCATCCTCCGCTCTCTCTCCAACTGTTTCTTCTAAATCCACTATTACCACTAAGATAAACTGTATACTGTATTTCAGGATTTAATAATCATTACAAAATATTTTATATTTATATATTTACGTATTTAATTAGTAGTTGAGACCCTATAAGCAAAACACAAGCTCATCATTGCTTATTTTTGCTATGTCCGTAGAGAAACCAAAGATTGAACAAAGCTAAACAAGAATAGCCTCAGCTCCATATTCTCTTTGCTAAGGCAACCATTTTGAGCAACAAAAAAACCCATAAAAAAAACCCAATGTCATAGGAAGAGCAAACACCACTGTTTGGATTGCATCACTCAGGTCTACGTTGTCATGTCTTGTAGGATCACCCAGAGAGGAGGATATGAATCACAGAATGCTCCTATATTGTGCAGCATTAGCAGTATTAAGAGCAGGGGGATGGGTCTGCTTGTTAGACATTTTCAGAGCCTATGGTCACACTAATCATGGATGGTTGCTCCGCCTTGTGACCCGTATGAATCACGTGATTAGTTTCAGAGATTGTGTCGTGATATGTCAGAGAGAGAAAACCCCCAACACACACACACATACACACACACTTTACACACACACACACACACGCACATACACACACACATTCACACACACACACAGTCAACAAAACATCTCAAAGCATAACATAAAGACATGAAATAAATAAATAACATAAATAAATAAATGAATAATTAAATAAATAAAGCAGGCGTGCATGTCAGTGGGCCCATTTTTGTGCACATGCATTTATGAGCGCATATGTACATGAATGTTAATTAGGCTAACTGTGTCAGGAGACTGTTTTCTCTCTCCTGACTGGCAGAGCATAAATATAGCAACGTGTTACTCTCTCTGTCTCTCTCTCTCTCTCTCTCTGTCTCTCCCTCTTTCTCTCTCTCTCTGTCTCTCCCTCTTTCTCTCTCTCTCCCTCTTTCTCTCTCTCTCTCTCTTTTTCTCTCTCTCTTTCTCTCACACTCTCTATCTCTGCTTCCACAGAATGGACTGAATGAACACGCAATCTAAGACGCCCCCGCACATGGGGTGGGGGGAAACACATGGCAAGCGAAAGAAGACACATAGGCTACGCATGAGAAAATACACACACACACACACACACACACTAAAGACTAGCATAGGCATGTAGCAGCTGATGATCAGTGTTTTTGCCATAGTGCTGGGGTGATCACATGTCTACATGACTACTACAATAACAATGGTCCTCGTCAGTCCAGTTCCAATGCAACTCTTTCTGTCAAGTGGCTGAGCGAATGTGATCAAGAGGGGGATGGGGATTGCCCCAATTAGAGAGAGAGAGAGAGGGGGGTGGTAGGGGAAAGGAGTATGTCTTGCACTGATCATCAGCTACCAGAAATGACATCTCATTTCCATTGAAAGGGTGGGGTGAGGGTAAAACAGGAGGGCACTGAGCTGAGTAATTGTCAAAGAGCTTTTGAAAAGCAAAGCACTATCCCACTAACAGATCCACATATAAGTGTTACTACGGTGGGCCCGTAACACTTTAACTCATGGGAGTCTACACTTTAACCATGTGTCCTAATGATATGATGCTGCTTTACTCCTCAGTTGGTCATCTCCGAGTCTGTAGGCTTCAGTTGAGTTTTGAATTCGAAATACAACATGTTTTTTTAAAGAGTTTTTACACTGAGACTGACGTTGTCAGTTGTGAGTGAGTTGAGGGGGTTTGTGTTGAGTTGTGCCAGAGTGACAGAGCTGGGTGGGTGTGTTTGTTTTCGGTAAGATGCTCAGAGTGGAGGATTCTCAGATGAAGATGCATTAGGGCAGCGAAATGAAGTCGGGCGCATCACAGCTACAGGCAAAGCATTTACAGAGTGATTCACATGTTATGTGTTCACCCCTGTGACAGAAGTATGTCAACACATTTCTCATAAACAAATCATTACATACAGGAAAAGCATGTCAGAAAGATGAAATAAACATTAGTATGCCTAAGAGATTGCAGGAGTTGTTGTAAGTGCCTCGTGAAAGACAAAACAACATTCCTTACATTCTATGACATATGGCTAAATCCTGTATAATGGCATGCCAGATACAATACTTATTGCACTGTTGATTTCTGCCAGAAAGTGTGCAATCTGCTGTAAAAGTAGGCTATGTCATCTCAGTTTTGTTAGACTTTCTATGTTTAATTGAGCTATTATGCAAAATTATCTGATCTTGTGGGCATGTACATGGGAGCTCACGGACATGCCCCCAGAGTGTAGCGCTGTAGCTGTCTGGCTGCGTTAGCTGCTGGCTGTAGCAACTCGAGCTAGGTAAACCCGATTGTTTTCAATTTTTTTTCATACTCAGTACTCAGTGACCTCGAGAAGCGGGGATCTATGCGAAAACTCACCGGATTTCTCCTTTAAGGGCATTCATGGCCAACAATTGCACTGAGATTGCATTCGCATTCTCTAGAGCAGAACACAGGAGGGATGTCGTAAGGGACTCTCCCTCCTCAGGACTCCAGAAAAGGACCTCCTTTCCAGGAACTCAAGAGAATGCTAATTGGCTTAGCACTGGTATTCTTGCAAAGGGGTTGCCCTGTCTTTCTAGTGGAACATCAAGGCTGTGACATGCAGCACCTTTTAACCTCTCTCTCCCTGACGCTTCCCCAGGACCAAGAGGGAACTGGTGTTCCTTGTCAGTGTGAGTGCAGTAATCCTCCGTCATGCCTAGGAGATGCTAATGACCTTGATCTACTGCCACTTGAGCGCACTTAGCTGACTTGTCTTTTTTCTGCTGAGATGGCACATGTGAGGTAGTTAAATATGGAGTAAATACTTATTAACCTAGATCCTTAAATATTCAGTTTCAAAGACTAGCTGAGCCTTAATTGTCCTTCCTAATGAGTAGTCTAAATTGAGCCATAAGACTGAGCCAGTTTATCTGTAGTTCTGACAGATATAAGAGGAGGCTGAATTTGAATAATGGTGGCTGAATAATTTCCCTGCACTAAGTTGACTATAAAAGTGTGTTAGGGAGGAAATTTACATTTATTAATCACTTTTCATTGCCTTTGTGTGAACAGGTTGTAACCTCACCTAAAAGAAATGAGACATTCATAGATCTTCTCAGTTCTTCGATCTTCTCTGTACCATTTTTTATGATATAACTGTTGCTAATGCAGCGCATTGAAAACTAGGGGTCCTAACTAAGCATACATATGGGATGAGTCTGAAGTGCAACTGCAGGCATTGATATGTGACGAGTTGGGACTGAGACTAAAAAAAAAACTCATTTAACTGTTGACAAGTTATGACTGAAAGAGGATCATGTCTAAATGGCCACTGAGATTCCTGTATTCACTTCACATGACTCCACTTATAGACCTGCGATGGCAGAATGAAATAGGCCACTCAGAGTGAAGGTTGTTGAAGGAAGTTTATCTATTGATAAAAATAATCCTACACTGGATTGTGAAGCATCCTGCATCTCTCCATTATGGTGTACAAAATACTTGTGATAACAATATGGCCACCAGCCATTATTCTTCTATATTCACTGTCAATGTTTCTAACATGACCGACACATTTCAATACACACCTCATAACCCAACATCAGGGGGGTAAATCTCTTTTGTAAAGTTTTCTAGCATCTCCTCAATTCAACAGCAGGATACAAGGGTAGCAATGAGGCAGCTGGACCTGGATAATACTATTGCATGGATTAAATGGACATTGGACGGCTTTGTTGCAGGTACAAGATCTTTCATTACACCCACAGGAAATCATCAACAAAAGAATCCAACTACACTTAATGCCAAGGTGAAATATGCATCCTCATTCTGCTGTTTACGTGACAAATACACAGCAGCTGCTACACATTTCAATTTCTCCACCTCTCTGAATTTTCTGATTTCATATCTTTATGAAATCAGAAACGAGCTAAGACCCAGTGACCCCCAACGAAGCATATTTGCAAACGGTGATTACTTATGAAATAGCGAGTGGAGGACACATATTGTTGCCCTCAGTCACATCCATGACTCATACGCAGCAACCTTGCGGTGACCTACAATCCAGGCATGCTTGTGAACAATTAAAGTGTTTACATTCAACACACACAGCCTTCTGTAGCAACCTTCACATAATTCCCAAAGGCAGGAATGTGATCGGTGACAAATGGGGCAAATCTATGAAAGCTGGCTTTCTCAGATTAGTGATTATACCCCTGCTGTTACACCAAGATGCTGTTTGTGCAGAGTAAACTCATTCAGAACCATCATGGAAATTGATTTAAGTGAAATAAATGAGAAGTGATTTAAGTGAAACAATAAATGCTTTCTTGAATTTCCCCTGGGGATCAATAAAGTATCTATCTATCTATCTATCTATCTTAATTGTATGATTTAAAGAATGCTATTTTATTAAACAATTTCCTTGATAGTGCCCTGGGAATGGTTGGTACCAATTGAAGGGGAAAAAACATTCAGAAAGACTGAGCTTTTAGAGAATTGAGAAGATTGTGCAGTTTCTATTTAGTGTTGTGTCCAACCACTTGGCACATTACCTCCTACATCCACCACTAACATGAACACTGACAAGGAAAACCTCATTCTATCCAATGCTGCTCTCCAAATGAGAAGAGTACCACTCCAACAATTGAGCATGCATCAAACTCCTCTTTTGCCAGTTGGGGACACAAAGGCATGGTGCATTTACCAATGTGTTTGCTGGATTTATTCATACTCTGGGGCTGGGCACAGATGCCATATCCTCCCCATCACTGTCTGAAACAGCCTTTCGAAAACCTTGCAGGCTTAAATAAACATTGCGCCCCCATTTCATAAATTCTTTAAACTCATGGGTTTCCTATCAATAATTCATGGCCCCGAGTGCATCTCTCTTCCGCACTGCAGTGCTCTGACCCTAAGTACACTGCTGACAATGTTTCATTCCTTCTGTCCTTCAGAAGTGATAAATCGGCATCGCAATTTCGTCCTCGCGCTGACAGTGGGCGTTGGGGGAACAAGCCCACTCCCGGCTACAATGTGTTGGAGGGTGACATCATGGAGGACTGTGAAACAGCTCAAGTCATTCCTGGGTAGGGAGAGTGATGGGGAGGGAGTGGTTTCCACATCACAGGAGATCTGCACATCACTGTTGGCTCCTCAGAGTGCCGGCGATGCTACAGCACTTCAGTGTTGTGACATGGCTGGGAGAGTTGGAGGGAAGAGTTACTCTGAAGTCCAGCCATGAGCCAAACCAACCACAACAATTCTTTGTAGAGTAGAGAAAGTGGTGAAAGAAATTCAGAAATCTTTGTCATTGCTATTAGATTGTTATGAAACACCGAGTTTTGCCATGCTTCAAGAAAGAATAGCAGAAGATGGTGGTGAGCTGGGAACATCTGCAACAACCAACAACCCAAAAGTGCTTTAGCTGTGATACTGAACAAGAACGACACCCAATGAGGACAGGGAGCTAAAATGTACTACTTCCTCCTTACATTCAGTCTGTGTTTTGGTCTGCTCTGTGTGGGCCTCTCCTAACAGACTGGAACTACAATTACAGTACAGCCTGTTTACAGGCATCTGCTGAATGGTGTCCTTAATTAAATGTGGCCCAACAAAACAACCCATTGCTCTCTGTGGATGTAGTTAACTGCTGTTGGATGTGTATATTCTGTGGTATACACCCTTGTGGTTACCATGACAAAATATCAGATGTTATAAATGAATAGTTGTGTCTATTGATATTCACTTCTGACTTTGTAACATCAAACTATCTCAAAACAGGGATGTAATGAGGACAGGGAGCTAAAATGTACTACTTCTCCTTTTCAGTCTGTGTTTTCCACTGCTCTGTGTTTATCCAGCTCTCTAACAGACTGGAATTTACCAATTGCCTTTTACAGCATCTGCTGAATTGTGTCGCAGGCATTAAATGTAACTGTCCTTAAACATGTCCCAAACATCCATTGCTCTCTGTGGATGTATTAACTGCTGTTGGATGTGTGTATTCTGGTGGTATACACCCTTGGACAATTACCATGACAATCATCAAAGATGTTATAAATGAATAGTTGTGTCTATTGATATTCACTTCTGACTTTGTAACATCAAAATGTATCTCCAGTGTAATCAGGGATGTAGTGGAGGCTAAACGCAAGTAAACGCAGTTTATCCACCTCTGAAATTTCAGAAATAGAGTTTCCACCTCGTAGTAGAGTTTATCCAGCTCTCAAAAGAGTTAATTTACCAATTGCAACTTTTAACATTCAAACATCACTCTGTATTATCCACATGCACAATACATTCATCCAATCATGTGGTCTAGTGAATTCATTGAGCAATCACTGTAATGCCACTGGTGTTGTTATAAACATTGGACAATAACCTCCACAATCATCAAACATGTTCTGAATGCCTTTTTAAAAAATCTGATACCGCATGGCGCAGTCCACATCACCGTGATCACAGAGTTCATAGTTTATCCACTTCTTATTTTACCAGCTACATCCCTGAGTGCAATACCAGAGACTTTCTAATGAGGAGACACAGCACTCAAAAAATCCTCCATAGAAAAGCATGGGGTTAGTTTGTAACGCCAATATGGCCGTTATCTCATATATCACACCCCTTCAGCGGCAAAACGTGAATACATTGAGCCAATCATGTGCTGTGTTGTGAATACATTGAGCCAATAATGTGGTGTGTTGTGAAGACATCGTGCCAATCATTTGTTGTGATCTCGCCGCTGGAGCAAGGTTGGTGTCGTGAAGCCTTGCGCATGCGTATTTCTGCCGAAATGGATGCCCGATGAGTGCCCAAAAAGCGTTGCAATATGGCCGCCGAGTGGAGGGACTTGCCTAAAAGGACTTTGGCAATACTAGCACCACTGACACTGAGTACTGAAGTCTTTCATGGAAAAGTTATTGTTTTGTTTCAGCCTGCTTCCGGGCCCTTACCTGAGAAGAAGTTCTTGGCTCGAAGGTAGCTGACGCTCAGGCGCAGGATGGAGAGTTTGTCCAGACTGGAAGTGACATCCTCAGGAAAGGGCAGCAGGCTGGCAAGGCGCTCCAGCTCTGAATTCAGCCGGTCACGGTGACGCTTGGAGGGGTTGGACTTCACAGCCTCAGTCGGGGGTGGTTTCGCCCTGCCGCCCCAAGAATGTGGATGATAAATACGTAAATAACAACAAAGTCAACAACATAAGCCGAGATGCGTGGGTGGTTTGATCTCTCAGTGGAGTGTTCAAAATCTCCCTATACCACTTTGATGGCCATACTGTTCACTTTAGAGTTAATTTCCTCTGCTTAAAATGGAGATTAAATGGACATTGTTGATCCTTCACAAGAGTTCCTTTATTTCAAGCATGGCTTCCATTAGGAGTAACATGATGTAGTCTCACCAGATGTAGTGTACTGTATCCCCACAATTACAGAACTTTTGTAGCTAAGGGAAGCATGTTGGCTGTGTGCTGCTACTGTATGTCCATTCTGAAGATGTTGGCCTACAAAGCATTGTCCAGCTGTGTCCCATAACTGGTATGAATTCATGCCTGAGGCTAAATGACAGCATGTCCAAAAATAACCCAACACAGGGGCTCTCCTGGTTGCCTAGCAGGGTGCTACTGTCCTGACCAGACTAGATGATTTTGCAACTGACACATGGTTCCCCCCGATTTATGACTACATAGTGTGAAGATTAAAAGCTTGGTAATCATTACTTATTGCTTACTAAAATATATTTTAAGCTGGGTACAACCACGCCATGAATACAACTGGATGTGTCATACTTTGGGCATTTCACAGCTAAAAGGAAAAGCATGCCATGATTTAATGTCAGAATTGTCAACATGTAGAAACTGCTATGCTGCGCGCATGCTCAATGAATGCATTGATGGTTGCTTGATATCTTTGCTTGGTATCCAGGACCAAACACGTTGCATGCATGTTGCAATGACTAGCTTATTATGTCATCAGTGATGAAAAAACCCTCAATTATAAAAAAAAAAAAAAAACAATAAATGAAAATACAATTAGTTCGACAAGTTAGCTCTTCTGACAAACATGAAAATACCCAACCTAACCAGATGTGGATGTATTCTATTCTAATCTGATACTATTCTAATTTGTTGTTAAAACGTCGCAGGTTTAGGTTCAGGTGCATGCAAAAACTGGTCCCGACCATGCCCATGCTATTGTGGCTTTGATATTTTATGTGGCTTTGTTATGTGCATGTTAACTCTACTGTAACTAAATGAATTCTGTACCTGCTCACACTAAACCATGATTGTCTTCCTGCATATTCAAAAAATGATCAAGAAACTTACGCTCTCTGAACCGGCTTCCTCCTTTTACGTCCAGCATACATTATTAGGCCCTACCGAGAGCCTTCTGATTAATATAAATACGTCACCGTGTTGTGCACATGTATCCCATTCATCAAGAATTATGTCCAGCGCAGGTGCTCCAAGGCACAATTCAGTTCTGAGAAGCGCAGATAGAGGATTGTAGTTCAGAATCACTTGTATGTCAACGTCGCTTGGTGATTTACAATGAGTTGGTAAATACATCCATGGATTATATAATTCGTGTAGGCCTATATCCTCTCAGTGGGAATTGGGATTCTTGTCAGCGATGCGCGAAGTAACGCTAAGCCAAAGCACGGCGCACTTTTTACAACACTTTGCTATTTCAGTTGGATTTTCCGGAAGTCGAAGTTAACACACTGCAGTGACAATAATTAAATCTGAAGAAGGTGTTCAAGATGTGAATTTGCTCCACACATATGACAGAAAAAAATCAATGATCACTCAGAGTACAAGAGTAGCCTAGGGCCTTCAGTCACTCAAAGCTGCCATAATTCCAAACGTTGTTTTCCTAGCAAATAAAACATCTCAAAAGTAAAAATGTATTTTCCTCACAGCCTGCAGTCCAGTGTCAGCGCCTCCCAACCACAGCCTCATGACTGAGCACACGCATTCTTCCTGACAGAGGAACCAGCACAGATTTGCGCGAGAGCGAGCAAAAGGGCTTACAGCGCAGGGTCGGAGGGGGCCACATGAAAAACCTCCCAGAGACACGGACGCGCACGTCAGAGTTAGCGCGTCCACAAGCTACCAATTCTGTCCAATCGCATGCAGGATGAAAGGGTAGCCGTTTATGTTGAACCTAAGTGGCTTTTGCTTTATGTAGGTCAGGGGTTAAACCATTAAATAATGGAGTGATACGTGTATGGGTATTTCCCATAATGTAAAGAATAGCTGCAGTTATTTTTTGAGTTGCTTGTTATATATCTTAGAATAGAAGACTTCTTGTTATAGGCCTATGTTAAGGAAAACATGACACTTTGCAAGTGCACCTACCAACACATTGGGTTAGCCTACTGTTCATAACAGCTATTCTGTTGTTGACGTTGACGGGTCATCCACCACAATGGATGATTTGAAAAGTGCATCACTGCATCTCTGTCACTGATAGACTCCTGATCTGGCAAATTATGTAGGGATCTATTGGAGGAGGGAGGTTCCTTAGCTTTCATTCTAAAGGTCATTCTTTCATTCAGGATAGAGTAAGATATTAGCAAGATCACCCATTAATTGATGCAAAGCAAAATACTGTCTAAGGCAAAACTCACTTTACTAGCCCTCTGCCATTACAAATGTATGGAAACAGTGATAGACACGTTTCCTGTGACATGCAATACATTTAAATAGACAGTATTTTTTTTTATTGTAATTATTATTATCTCAGGGATCATTATGGTTTACAGTGCAAATACTTCTACTCCAATAGCCATGTGTCCAAAATGTAGGCACAAAAAGCACGAGAAGAGGAAAATAACTGAAAATAATATAGACATTCATGACATTATCAATCCAGAAACCTTAGTGGCATTATCTATTGTTGCGCCCAACTACACACACCTCTCTCTCTCTCTCAGTGTGTGTGTGTGTGCGTGTGTGTGCGCGCGCGCGTGTGTAAGATAGATAGCTGAGATGAAGGGGAACGATCGTGAGAGGTTGATGAAACAGATTCTAAATTAATGGCTTAATGGCATTCTCATATTCACCCCATTTCTAGAAATGATAACATAGCCTTAAAAATGTAGACTGTAGCCTACACGTCAAGCTTTAAATATACAATGCAAAATGCTCTTAAAAGTTAGTGAGCTGCCCCATTCTTATACAAATGCCAGCTTCCAGGCCCTATATAGCCTTTCAAAACACAAGTAGAGAAGTCAAAGTGCGCCATCTGGGAATATGTTCGTGAAACTGCAGTTAGGTGGAGCAAAAGATGAGGCTAATTTCACAAAATATAATCATACAATAATATTGATATTACAGTAAAGTAAGTTGACAAAGTAAACTAAACCTCACCTCAAAACTTGATTAGACTCTTACCAAATTGATCTGAGGCTGTAGCCTAGTCTGAGTTTATGAGTCGGCTAACAACAGGTGGATGAATGGATGTCCTTGAAATTACAGAAAGTTCACATGTGAAACTTTTTTGTGGAATTATAATCTAATTGGTTGATGTACACAGCACTCAAAATAATGAGAAACAGGCTACATGCTACAAGTAAATGACAACCAGCATAAAGACTGTGATGCAGTCAAACTGCATGGTTTACTGAACTTCAACGAAACGAGTCGTTCAATTTCTCGGTCTACCTTAAAAAGCGCCTCTGACAAGCAGTGCGATTTCCTGAAACGCCCCACACTGTCGGAAAGGGCCACTATTCCCTGTTGGGATCCACACTGACATAAGTCAGAGAGTTGCTTCATAGAAGACGAAAGGTCTTCTTGGGGATCTTTTCTTTCTTAGTATCACAAGGGTCCGCGAACGAAAAATGATAAAGTAAAGAGTCCACAGCATTTTAGTTCAGAAACGTTTGAAGAAACTTTTCTTTATCTGGAGCCATAGCCTACTCTGGACTGAAGCGCACCGCGATATAGACTCTATCTTATTCCCGCGGCTTAGGATATTTCTTTCTTAACTATTTTATCATTGTCATAGGCTAAGTGAACTAGACGAGGAAGACTTGTGTCGGAAGATAAGAGTGTGAAGAATCCTTCGAGTGAGAACGTCATGCTGGGTAACGATGGGACCTACGCTGGCAAAAAGCGGAAGAAGCCTGTGCAAAAAATGTAAGCATGTCAAACAAACCTGTCAGACGCGACTGATAGCCTTATTAATGGTCTATGAATGTCATTGTTGAGTAGGACTAGATCTATTTCGTTCTTGTGGTAGTCTACTTCTTTCTTCTTTTCAATTATACATTATTTTCAATATATCGAGGAATGAAACAAGTTTTCAATGTAGGCCTATCTAATATGATTATGTTTTGTTATTATTTATCGAGGAAATGTGGATCTAAATATCGAAAACATGCCATCTTAGCCTATACTAACAGCCTAAAAGCCCAGTGACGACTCACTGCGTCCGATGTGGATTCGTTTAAAACATTTCTCAACTGCATTTTAACATCATCATTTTCTTCTTTCTTTTTATGCATTATGGCAAGATGCGGTTGCATATATTTATGAGTGTGAGAGAAATCTCTGGACGTTGCAACAATGTTTTGCACTATCCGTGCTTTCTGCAGACATTTCGGGTGTCCTTAAAAATCTCTGTTCGTGTACAGTGTTGGTCTGGCATGGAAATAGTACTCCTGCATTTATCACAATCAAGCTCGAGAGTCGGGCGCCGCTCGCACGCGATGCTTACAAGGGGGAGGGGGGCCGCGGGTTCGCTGGACTGAAGTATGTTATTGTAATCTGATATACGCTTTCTGCGCATATGAGAACGGGCTTGTGCGCTGCTCCTACTTTCTTTTCTTTTCACTGCAGTTATTTTCGCAGACAAACGTTTTAACATTTCAAGCTATATATATAAGTGTTAACTTTTTTTCCTTTTAGGAATTGGCCAAATATGCTATTTCTTGACAGATGTTTAACTTGGACATTTTATGGGTGCATTGCCATTATATGCAAGCCAGCAGGCAATAGGCTCTTGATAGTGTATTACATATCCTGATTGTGTTTAGAACTTTCAAGTTCAGTTATTTTTTACTACAGGAATAGCCCAAGTAGGCTACTTATCAGTGCCTCAGTTCATCTGTTATTCTGGTCTTACCTGTTATTGACATAGGCTACTACGATTACATCTATGTCATTATCACATACCTATCATGATCAATGTGCTTGATTAATTAAGGAGAATTGTTCAAGTGGGCGCTTAAAAAACTCTCAGAAATGTCAGAACCTCAGAAATGTTGTTTATGTGTGAATGATATCATTGTTTTTTACTGCACACACTGCACTCAAAGCAAAGCATATGTGACTCTTCCTAAATTGTGCACACAGCCACTGGTGTCATTAATGTGTAACACAACTGGCAATAATTAACCATTCGTCTTAATATGGCAATATAGTGAAATTCTGTGAAATAACCGTTGTAGGACTGTGTTAAATTAGTAAATTCTGTGTGTCCAGTTTGCGGAGTAGTGGATTTGTGCAGTGTAGTGGGATTCCTGAGCAGACATCTGGGCTTGCTTGCATAGAGAGGCCATTGAGATTGGCTGTAAAAAGGCTGTGGTCACTACTTGGTAGGATAAAAAAAAGCTTTTGGCAGAAAGTGTTGCCTTCTTTCTGTAACCCTCTCTTTCTCCTAACTCTCTTTCTCTCTCTCTCTGTCTCTCTCCCTCTCTCTCTCTCTCACACACACACACAGAGAGAGAGAGAGAGAGAAGAGAGAGAGAGAGAGAGAGAGGACACACACACACTCTTTCTCTTTCTCTCTCTCACACACACACACACACACACAGAGAGAGAGAGAGGACACACACTCTCTCTCTCTCTCTCTCTCTCTCTCTCTCTTTCTCTTTTCCTCTCTCTATATCTCTGTTATAGTCAACAATATAGTTTCACAGAACAGAGCTACCCAATACATTCTGACCTATTTCATACAAAATGTTAAATATATTTATAGCTCAGTTATTGCCATGTAATTTGATTGTTACATTTCCAGATTGCTCCCATCTTCTACTGATTAGTTACAGACTCACCCACGTAAAAACATGGTTCAACATGACTGTTTTTTTGTGTTAGTTCAGACTGTGCCCTGACTGCCTGTGTGTTAGTGAATGGACTGAAAAAGTTGCACAAAGGATTGGCTAAGTAGAAATAATACAATTACAATTGACAAGGCATTGTTCTATGACAACGCCAGTACAACATTGTTATTAATTTTGCAGAGGGAATGTTCTGTTATTTGATGAAACCACAATATTTTCAAAGTAAATAGCTAAGTGGTGAATGGTCTATTTATGGAAATAGCAAAGGCTGGGACACTGGAAGAGGAAAGGCTTTAGTGATGATTTAAAACTGTTTACAGCAATGAGAAAGTTGTTCGGCTTACAGTCAGAGAAGAAAAGACAAAATATGTTAAATTGATTAGTTGTTGATGTTTATGCACCAAGAATACTTGCAGAAATTCTCCAGGGCTTTGTGTGTGTTGCACAATCATATTGTTCTTGGTTTAGATCCAGATGAAAGTATAATTGAAAATGTGCATGCAGGCATAACACACACACACACACACACACATACACACACGCACACGCACACACACACACACACACACACACACACACACACACACACTCACAGACAGAGACAGAGACAGACAGACAGACAGACAGACAGACAGACACACACACACACACACACACACACACACACGCGCACGCATACATAAACATAAACCACATGACTCTCGATATCTGACACAGGTTAAAGGGCGACTTCCCACTCCTGTGGTAGGGCTAAATGGATCACATTCTTAGTTTCCTTGCAAGCACTAGCAATCCGTTGTGGGACCCGCTGAGTGCTCGGAGCGAGGCCTATATTGGAGACGCAGAAGCCAGGAAATCCATTTTCTTCGCCATGACTAAGAGAGTTCAGTTTGAAGGAATGCCAGGAGTTCACTGTAGGACGCTGTATAAAGGAGAGGTCCAGGAGCTCACTGCAGGACGCTGTATAAAGGAGAGGTCCAGGAGCTCACTGTAGGACGCTGTATAAAGGAGAGGTCCAGGAGTTCACTGTAGGACGCTGTATAAAGGAGAGGTCCAGGAGCTCACTGTAGGCCGCTGTATAAAGGAGAGGTCCAGGAGTTCACTGTAGGATGCTGTATAAAGGAGAGGTCCAGGAGTTCACTGTAGAACGATGTATAAAGGAAAGGTCCAGGAGCTCATGTGGAGAGGCAAAAATAGTGCTAGAGTTTGTGGGGCATCAAATATTCTTGCGGAATCATCAATAATTATCATAAAGCGCATTCTTTTTTTGGTTCATTGGAAAATGGTTTCCTTTAATTATCTATATCTTCATGATGAAGATGTAGATGGCTGCTTACCAGACATTGTGAATGTAAAAATTTAGGCATGATTTGTTTTGTGCTTTTATTAGGTTTGGTTGTCTATAACAGAAGCAGAGCCGGACAGTAACGGAGTACATTTACTTGAGTACAGTACTTGAGTACAATTTTGAGAGATCTGTACTTTACTCGAGTATCATTTTTGGGGAGTACTCATGACTTTACTCAAGTACATTTGAGAGGCAAATATTGTACTCTTTACTTCACTACATTTCTATCCATAACCGTGAGTACCCATTACTTAAAAAAATCTCCGGAAACCCTCAATTTGTTGTTTCCCTCTCAAAGCGTGGATTGGATTGTGCAGAGCCACTGATTGAGACAGCCTATCAGCAATCACCTTCAGCTTTCCATGAAAGTCAACTCCATGGTCAGATTTAGATAAGAGACCGAAGCCATAGGCAGAAACAATGGATGAAGGCGCAGCAGGTCCATCCAGGAACCTGAGGCCCCACCTCGCCAGACTATTTCAATTTTCTGAACAAGTTAATGATAGTTTTCACTTCAAGTGTTTCAATTACAAAATAGTATTTTGTATTTGAAATTCCTATTTTAAATACATGTATTAGAAATACTGCCCATCCCTGGCAACATGGTGAAAAGATGAAAATGACTTGATTCAATTCCTTTTACATTCTCCAAGGTATTAACATTAAAATTTTTCATAACTCCATGTCGGACGTTTCTGTACATAAATGTGAGCACTGTGGCAGTAGTAATGCAATATTTAGAAAATGTAGGCTACTCTTGTTGATACTCAAGTACTTTTAAAAACAAGTACTTCAGTACTTTTACTTAAGTAGACATTTGACTGTTGTACTTTTACTTGTACTTGAGTAAAATTTAGCAAAGGGTATCTGTACTTTTACTCAAGTAATGAAGCTGTGTACTCTGTCCGCCTCTGAACAGAAGGCACAAAAACTGTGGACAGGGTCGGACTGGGACCGGCCCACCACTGGACCGACGACCCCCCCCCCAAAAAATCCCCAATTACAAACACACAGTATTATGGTGTAGCAACACTTCATAAACTGAACCCAAACATTTACATTTGGACCTATAGCCTAATCACAATAACACGGGGGTCCTGGGGTGTCTCTCCGGGATTTTTAATGTGCTAATCACACCGTTTTGAACTGTTTTGAAATTGAGAGGGACAGGATTCAGGGATAGGCTACCAAAGACACGCTCATCTTCTGTCTGTCTCACGTCATGTTACCCCATGCATTAAACCACATGTCACTACAATATGTAGGCACACAAACACAGCCTTTATTTGGTGCCTATCTTCTCCTAACTTTGATTATAGTCCGCGATTCACATTAACTGTAGGCTATCACCACAAGTGTATAGCCTACTAAACGTTTTTGCACTAGTTTGTGTGCCGTCATCACATTTTGCAATACCTTCGTTACTAACCTAGGCTAGTTGATAGCCTTTACCTGCATCGACTCGCGATTGATTGTGCATCTAATGTAACACTCGGTGGAGAGACCACTTTCCAAGTTTCACTTTCACTGTCGTTGTGAGCTAAAAGGATAGGCCTACTATATGGGAAATACTTTGAAGTTCCTTTTGAGTAGGATCAGCTCCAAAAATGAATGGGTTTTCTTTAACCTGTGCTACTTTTCCACCAAGTTGTGCGAAAATTGTAGGCTATTTACCCGTAGTTTTTTTTTATGTTGACAGAACCGCACTACAGTAGCCTACGTGGTGCAGTAGGCCTACTGTAAATGAGCTCTTGGTAGCGTGTGCAAATAACGTCTATAAAAACAATATATTTATGGAATAAAACTAGACCTCTGTCTGCTGTTTACTGTTAAACTGCAATAATGTGAACACCAGCCAGCGGAGGGCACTTATACAGCCTAGGCCGGGACGCAAATAGGCTAAATAACTTAAAAAAAAAAAAAAAAAAAACATGTGGACCGTCCCACCGGGCATTTGTACAGATTACCAGTCCGAGCCTGAATGTGGATCAGTTCTGTGCTCTCTGCTTCGGGAAGTAGTCTTATTGATTGTCCATTTGAATGACGTTGCCGTGTAAAATATTGAATGTGGGTTGTTAGTCATGTACAAATTTGAATGAAATTGCATGTAGTGCTGTATGAGTTTTTGACCACAAAACTTGTAAACCATATATCCTGACTAACAACAAGGATTATCATTATTATTATTTAAGCATTATTATTGTATATTTAATGTCATCCAGCATGAATGCTAGTTGCTTTGAGTAACTATTATTATGTGTGCCATTGTCTATGTTAGGATTGTTTCTACTGTAGAGAGTGACAACGACAGTGAGAGAGAGAGCGAGAGAGAGAGACAGGCCGAGAGAGAGAGAGAGAGAGAGAGATAGGGAGGCTGATCTTTGTTCTAGTTGTCTGTGCATCAGTTGTAGCTGCTCCCACGCTGTGCTGTGCTGATCTGCTCTGCTGTCAAGGTAGGCCTGGCAGGAGCTCCGGGCGCTAGCTGAGCTGAGCTGAGCTCAGCCTTGTCTCGCCTGACTGCTCTCTCGCTCCCTCTGGTCGCTCACGGAGGCGGTGTGATTCACACAAGTAGGTGTGGTTCCTCTCACAGCCCCAGTGTCTCATTCACATTTACAAGTCCTGGCGTCTGCACGTTTCCGAACGCTCCAAACGTGGGCCGCCTTTGGCAATGGCATATCTGGTTTACTGCCATGGACATGTTGGAAAGTCCAGCAGTGAAGTTTTTTTTTCTTCAAAAGAATGAAACCTAGCCATGGTTGCTTCCTCATTACTTAGAATACGGAAATATGAAAAATACAGTCATACTTCTGTTCTCATCATACAGCTGTTTTTGTTCAGTGGTAGACCTATCTGTTCCCGTAAATGTCATGTAGGAATGAATCAGATAGTGGATGAAATAATCATGTGTTATTCACTTGTGGTATGGCATTGTTGGTATGAATATTTTCTCTCTCTCTCCTGCTATTAGCAAACCTCGTCCCGAAAATGCTAAGACCAACCCCTCTAAGCGCCACCGGGATAGGCTAAATGGAGAGCTGGACAACCTGACCAGTCTGCTGCCCTTTCCAGATGAGGTGCGCTCTCGTCTGGACAAGCTGTCAGTGCTGCGTCTCAGTGTGGCCTACATCAACGTCAAGAACTTCTTCAATGGTGAGTGTGTTGTCAATACCCCCCCTCATCCCCAACACTAATGCAGAAGTAAAATTCAACTTATTGGAATTCATGAACGAATAGATAGGAGAACAGATAGAGAGGACGACATCAAGGAATAGTGCAGGTTAAATAACGTCACTGGGAAACACAAAACAATCTAATGGAAAAAAAATTAAATCCATAGCTAACATTAGCATTGACAAATAAAACCAGTATACTGACTAATGTCCTAAACTCTGCGCTACTATCAGCACACTGGGTGTTTCTCAGATTTGTCACTTCTGTGACAGAGGAGAAAGACCAGTGGCAGAGAGATAGAACCGGTATGGAGGTGTGCACGAAGCATACTGGCGAAAATGTGCAGGAATTCCAAACACGTTGGGAATCCAATTCAACTGTGAAAAGGCATCCTAAATTTCCAGATAGGTGTTTCCACATACTACTTCCTAATCTACTCATAAATCAAACAGAAAGTTGGGTCAAGGATATGTGCTCATATAATTAGGACAACAATGCTTCCTTCGGCATGTAGCTTGGCAGTTTTTGCCAAAGGGGTTAAAAATGTTGTACCAATACCTGACCAACACCTTCGGGAATGTACAAAGAAAACACAGACAGGCCTAAAGTGAACTCTTAAAATGAGCAACGACCTGTGTAACCGACAGGACTTAGTCACACTCAAGCTGAGATGACTGAGTCACACTAACATTGTGCTTGCATTATAAATCTACTGAGTCACGTCATGACTCATTTACCAGTTTGCAACACTAGAGATGTCTTGGAGCCTCATAAATGTTGTCTTGAGATCAAACTTATGGCATGAATCACATGAAGATGCCTGTGCACACTGTTTTGCAGAGTCTGATGCCTCAATGCACAGCCATAAGTTGAATACACTTCCTAGTTTCTTCCACCGTGTGACGTTTTGTATTAGGCCTGCTCCAACACTCTTTGTTTTCACAACCTGACCAACAGCTTGATCCCCCTCATAAGGTGCTCTCCACATTACTAAACCCACACAAGCAAATGGGATTCGAAATTATTTCAGTTGAAATGAGTCAGTTTCATTAAAGGAATCCTGAGTTAATCTCAGTAAACAACAGGTAGTTAAGCTCCATACTTTTGGCAGCAGTGGAGTTGCCATAAAGCCTGTAATAGACATTTAGGATGTCCTTAGATTGCTTGAATTTAGAATACCATTTCAGTTTGTGGAATCTGTAGATAGAACTGAACAGCAATGACATCAGTGAAACATGAATGAAACTAGCATCCTGGAAACATTTGTTTACCAATTCATGTATTGAATTGAACTATGTGTACTCTTCGTAAATGACATTCCTATGGGGCGTCAGCATGCCCAAAGGCATAACATTCACCATGTCTCTTTTCTCACGTTGTTTGCCCATACTCACTAAGGGAACAGCCTTGTTGGAAGTATCGGTAATTGTTTTGTAAACGAGTCCTGATTCATGAAAAGCTGCTGCCTGTTGTTTGCTTCAATGGTATTCATTGAGGTCAATGTTTTCTATACTGCAGAAAGTTTAAAGTACACACACACACACACACACACACAGTGCGTGTGTGTGTATTTTTTTTGTGTAGCCTGTTTTTTTTCTGTAGCCTGCTGTCTTCCTGAGATTGAGATCAGACAGGGCTTGTCCTGTCCTCGTTTTTACAGTGTAAATAGTGAGGGGGTTGATGAAGAGGTCAAGTGCACTGGGTGAAGGGAGGGAGGTCCCAGATGCCCAATCATGACTGCAGACACACACACACACACACACACACACACACACACACACACACACACATAATATGTTTATGTTGAGGCAGTGTTCCGTGCACAGAGGCTGAGACCAGGTGCACAGTTCAACGCGGAACTGTGATACAGGACTTAAACTGTTGTTGTTGTTGTCGTTGTTTTTATGGTCATTGTTGTTGTCGTCGTTGTTGTTGTTGTTTATGATGATGATGATGTTCTTGCAGTACCACCATGAAGACCCTCCAGACAAAAACTAATGTTTTGTGAGTGTAACTTTGTGCAAAATATAGCACATGCCCCCTCTCCCCCTGGTAGAGCTTCCATGTTGTTGACACTACAAAAAAGAAGGCGGCACCAATATTTTGCGTCATTGTTTGAGACCTGTGTAGCTTGTTTATAGTAAACGTTCTGTGAACCAAAATGTTACAATTAGATATGTTATTTCGGCTGGGCCTTTGTGTGCCAAATGTGCGTACCAAACTGAGGGCAAGAATTTGCAAAGCAACCCGGAGCCCTCAGATTTTATCCTTTGTTTTTATAGCTGCCTGTATCATTGATTACTTAAGTAAAGCATCACAACTGAAATGAATGAATTTGATTAAAGTTGAGATAGTATTGTTGTAGTTCATCATGGATAAATGGTAAATGTTATGAATTAAAGCACTATGACGACTGGAAGGAAATCTCAAATGCATTTTTATTAGGGCTGTCAATCGATTAAAACATTTAATTGAATTAATTACATACTCTGTGATTAATTAATCTAAATTAATCGCATATATAATTTTTGCTGTGAAAGTATTTTAAATATTTAAATTCAAATGAATCATTGAATAATCAGCATTAGTGACATTAAAGTTCAAAAGCTCTTTTATTATTATTTTCACTATTCAAATAATGGGCATAATAATCTATGATATGACCTAATATGCTGAGGAAATAAATTCAAATTCATTCAATGCTTCGGGAAGAAGTTTTTTTCACATACAAGGCATTTCAGGCCACAGATATAACCTAGTGGACACAATATAAATAAATTAACACTCCCCTCAATGTCAACACTATTTCTTTGCATTGATGTGCGACTTCAGAGTTGACAAACTCCGGTGATATGCAAATTCCTTGCTGCAGACATTGCAGAGGACTTTATTTTAATCAATACTTTATTGTTATCAACACCAGGCCGTTTTTTAAAAGTAAATGTTCCAATCAGTGATCTAGGCAGCACATTTTCTTCTCTCTCCTTCATTTTACAGTCTAATGGTTACTGACTAGAACGGCTCGGGGTCAAAGGTCATACGAAATCGATTAATCTGCACTATTTGTTTTAATCAGTTATTTTTTTCCCAAATTAATTAATCGAAATGAATCAGTTATTTTGACAGCCCTAGTTTTTATACAATGTAACTTAAATATATATATATTTTTTATACAAGTTCCCCCTTGTAACAACTGGAACAATGAATTGAATGTTTACATAGTGTTGGTGATGGTCTCGTGAGGGTGTCCCTATGAGGCGATGCGTGGCCATGTTTCAAAGAAAGGGTTACTGCGTCTCCCCCATGATGACTTGTGTGTGCGCCTCCATCTCCAGGGAGGTGTACAGAGGCTTCAAAAGACTCCGATCCCGTAGGTCTGTGACAACAGCGAAGCTTTCGGAGGTGATACCATCGGCAGGGGCTGAGCTCTCCAGGCAAAAACGGCCTTTCCCAGTCAAAACAAACACTTGGTCGGCTCATGTGGGGACAGGTTCAAGTATCTGATATAGACCCTATAAACAGAGAATGGAGGCAAATGGGGGGGGGGAACTGAACAAAGGATTTGTTAGGGAGGTAGCTGATGTGACGAGCTGTTTAGCTGGCTGTTTGCTTTTTAAACATTTGAGGTGAGCAAGGTCATATGGCTAAACTCTGTCATCAGTTTCTGGCATTTACTGTGAGACACACTGTTCTGTTGAAATACTTTGTACATAGGCTACAAAATGTACATTGTGCATGTGTCTCCACATGCTTTTTTTAAAAAATGGTTCCTTTGACAGGCTCTGAAAAGTCAAAATTGTTGACTTGAAATTAGCAAACAGTGCTGATGGATCTTTACAAGCAAGTGAATAATATATCATCATGTGTGTGACATGCAAATCTTAAGATGAAATCCTAGGGCGTCATGTGTCAGTGGCAAACCTTAAGCATTTGTTGAAGTGAATGTGCACAAAAACAAAACCCCAGTGAATGGGGAAACTCGGTAAACGTAAAGTCTTGTTTACTCCCACTCTGTCTTCACTATAAACTAATCTGATTTGGAGAGGCTATATTTAGACAGATGTGGGGCACGTCGAATGTTTTCTTGCTCTCGGACTCATCACTCCGCTGTGTTCAGTGCCGGTCCAGTCAACACTGATTAGCAGCTGGGAACATGATAAGAATCGGTATGAACATTTCAAACAATCATGAACCCAAAAATATTTCACTGTTCCACTATGGGCTGCAACACAACTAGACCAGAATGACTGCCTTGGTCACGTTGTCCTCATTTCCACACTGATTAGGCTATTTTTTGAATGATGCTGTTTGAAACAATAGCAGTCTGTCATTGCAATATCATCTGATATAATTAAAGCATAGGACAAGAGTGATGGAAATTATAAGTCAACTTGGAACCTTGTAAAAAGGTATTTGTAGTACTTTGCGGCTTTAATGCTTTAAACACAGATTGAAAACATGAAAAGTAACACATCAACACCTGCAACAGTGTTTTTCCCCATTCCTTATTAATTCACTAGATTGTTTATTTGTTTGGCAGCATGTCATTAGCCAAACCAAATATACCTCATGAGGATGATCTGTAGATAGTGTGGATTCCTGGCTATGTACCCATTTGCTCATGCTCCCCTAACCTTGAACTTAATGACATGGACGCGGAACGTCTTTAGTTAATCTAAGGGCTGACAGGTCTCATTTGTGGGGACTTTCTCTCCACAGACTGGAGTGGACCTTTGGAACATTGACTCTGTGTTTGCGTCTCCTTTCTGAAAGTGGCGAGCAGGACCAGTTGTTTGATTGGACAAGTCACTGTATAGGGAGGAGTGTCTGTAATGCATGGCATTGGCTTTTTTCACACTCATGCAAATAGGAGGAAGATTCTTATAGGCATCCGTAAACACAGTATGGAGGCAAGGGGTTTGGTTAAGGCCTCTGATATTTATAAACAAATTACTTCTTCACTTCAAGTCAGTGTTCTTCTTTCATCAGCAAGTTATTACATAGGCTATGTTGTGGAAAAGCTTCCCAGTGATCGTACAGTGTGAAAAAGCTGTTTTATCTTCCTCTTTATTGTGAGCTTTACTACCGTTGAAACCAAGCTAGTGAAAGGGTAAGGGCTTGGCAAGGAGATTTACCATTTGAACAAAGAAATAAGTGACAAAAGTTGCATCATTTCAACACTGGAACTTGGTGGAGTATTGCTGATCTGGGAACAGTAAGTGGAGTATTGCTGATCTGGGAACAGTAAGTGGAGTATCGCTGAACTGGGAACAGTAAGTGCCGCTCAGCAGTAAAGTAACCGGCTTATACTGCAGAAAGTTGAAAGTACACTGGGGTCACTGGGGACACTGTGTCCTGTGATCAGTTCAGATAGATAGATAGATAGATACTTTATTGATCCCCAAGGGGAAATTCAAGGTCTCAGTAAACTTCATGAGTTCAGAAGCTATAATTGCACAAAGGTGTACAATAATTTTAAGAGACATATAAACTGTTTTCAGAGATGTCCTCTGCACTATATGCAGATCTTTGTGAAACGGATGTCTGACCCCTTCGGGGGATTCAGATATGATGCTCACATCCGGACGGACATCATGTGTGAAGGACACCGGCGCTCATTAGCAGAAACTCCACGTGGTTGAACAGGTTGAACGTGGTTGGACACGCACATGAACAGAATCTCCACGTGGTTGGACACGCGCATGAACAGAATCTCCACGTGGTTGGACACGCACATGAACAGAATCTCCACGTGGTTGGACACGCGCATGAACAGAATCTCCACGTGGTTGGACACGCACATGTACAGAATCTCCGCATGTTCTTCGCTTCGTTCAGACATGAGCTCATTTGCATAATGTCCGTCTGAAATACTAGGAGGGGAGTAGTGAAAGAGCCGCCTAAGTTCAGAGTTCAAAATGTCGGGATATGTTGTTCAGATAAACGGCCCAACCGCTTGATATCTGCAGAACTTGCAGGACTTACACCTATGTCTGAAAGCAGCTATAGATTGCCAAAGATTATAGAATGAAAATGGGCTCAATGAAGACAGCTTTGAAGACTATTCATTTGGAGGGGGGGGGTCATTGACTGGGTTTTTCTAAATCATTCTCTTTGGCCATCTGTGCATGTGTGTGTGTGTGTGTGTGGTCTCTGAAAACTGCACGGAGAAGGACTGAAAAGTGGAGTGGACTGTTTGGCTCTGATGAGTGTTGATTGTGTTAAAGTTTGTTCTGCTGCCAGTGAGCAGCTTTTCTCATTGCAAGAGTGATCTATCACACACACACACACACACACACACACACACACACACACACACACACACACACACACACACGCATACACACATTCCTCCCTCCTCCTGCATGGGCCCTTGGGGCTTCTGTAAGCAATGCTGACAAGAATGCTTCCTTATCTGCACAGCTGCCACAGGAAAATCCCAGGATGCGGCCTCTCCCTGGTCCGGCCGTCCACTCTAGTCACGCAATACAGGCTGTTGCCCCTTAGCCTCTCCGAGCCTGATAGTGTGCAGAAAAGATATACAAGAGCATTACACATACTCTCACAAACACACAAGCACACACACACACACACACACACACACACACACACAGACAGACACACACACACACACACACACACACACACACACACACACACACATGCACACACACACACACACATGCACACACACACACACACACACATACACACACACACACACACATGCACACACAGACACACACACACACATGCACACACATACACACGCACATGCACACACACACATACACACACATAAATGCACATGCACACAGAAGCCTGTGTGAAAAACAACATAAACATTTGTGTACATGAAGTCCCCATAAGTCTGCTTTGTAATGTACACACATAGACATACATTCATACACAAAGCTACATACACTTAAGCACACACACACACACACACACACACACACACACACACACACACTTGCATACACACGCACACACACAAACACTTTCTCTCTCTCCCCACACACACACACACACACACACACACACACACACACACACTTGCATACACACGCACACACACAAACACTTTCTCTCTCTCACCCACACACACACACACACACACACACACACACACACACACACTGTATCATGTTGAAACCTGGACAACTTCACACGTCTCTTTTTTTCCCCCTTCCCAATGTTCGCGTGAGTGAGAGGGCCCCAATGTTCGCCCCCTTCTCTGAGGTTTTTTTTCTTCTCTGAGTTTCTCTCCTCTCACCCCAGCGCTGAATTGTGCATTGTGTTTTCTCTTTCCGCAGTTAAGCTGCTCTTTGCTGCGTCGAACTCTTGATCTGCCGCTTTCTGTTCTGTTCCCCAACTGATCCATATTTAACGAGTCGCTGGCAGGGCTTTTGAAGAAATTAGAGATGAAGTTGATAAATGGCGCTGGAATCTCCTGCGATAGAAATGTTGCAAGCAGCCACGGCTGCTACTTCGTCGAGTAACAGAGGTTTCGGTCTTTGTTAATGATCAACAACTTTGCATCACTTTTTTACAAGAAAAAGTCTAAAACTAAAACTCTGCAACATTGTTCACAACACTTCATCGCATTGCAACAGTGACAGTTACTGTCTGTATGCATAGATTATTTGTTACATCCGTGTTAATGTAAAAGATGTAGTTTTAGTAAACTCTCATATTTTTAGATTTGATTCTATTTTTCTGTTTTGGATCGTTTTAATTGACCTTGTGCTTTAGTTTAACAAACCTTGAGGGCTATAATGTAGTGTTGTAAGGGAAATTATTAAAGTTACAGTTTCAGAGGGACCTTCTCTGTTTACTCATGTTCATGAGTTAATTGAACTAAAACAAGCCATCATCAGTGCAGCTCAACTCAAGACCCCACAAGTTTGCACTCGCCCCGCAGCTGAAGCGTGGGCACTTTGAACCGCCAGAAATGGAGGCTTTGTTCGCTGGAAAAAAAATGCACTGTTTATAAACGTTGAGCCATCAGCTGTTGTGGGAAAAGGCTGATGAATTGCACGGCTTGGAAAAGACGGTGAAAGGGAATGAAAGAAGTGATTGAAGTGACTGGAAGTTGTTACCAGATATCAAATCCCACTCTGAGGAGATGACTCCACCACAAATGCAAGAAAAAAGGCGAAATGGTGTAAGGGTGTTCATGTTTTCAGGGTGTAAGTTTTGCTCGTCCAAAACAAAAACCAAAACGTTTAAAGGCGTCCAATAATGGTGCCATTCTGAAAAGAAAAGTCTAATGTCAGATCTGTTTTTTTATAAAAATGAAGGAAAATGCATAGAACCGTACACCAAAGAATGAATGTATTTTCAAACCCGATCTGTTCACTGTTATATCATATGATAGGTCTGGAAACATCTCCTCATCATACTGTACAACAGTAATTACATACAGACTACTTTATGTGGAGAACAGAAAGGACTAATGTTATCAAATCTCGCAACCCTATCAAAACGGGCTTTAGCACATGAACCCTAATTTTATGAGCTGAAATGTAAAACAAGACTTCAAAATAATAGACAAACTTCACACCTACTGCCTGCCAATCCCAGCCCATGGGGCTCCATAAGCGAGTGTCTCCCCAGTGTCTCCTTATGAAAACATGGCGCTCAGATGAAGCCTTGCGAAATGGAGTCTTACCATAATCCTGAGGTATAGGAGGTACAGCCTCTGTCTTCTCTTTCCTCCTGGAGACCTCACACTGGTTTCTTCATTATGGAATAACACCTCTGGGTAAATGACAAGTAAATAGTCAAGGCAGGCTAAACTGAAGGAAGGCGTACGTTGTGGTCTGCATCATGCTTTATATACATAATCACATAAAGCATAAGCACATTCTTGGAGAGCCACATGCATACATGCATACAGTATGTGCACACCTACACACACACACGCATGATGACAAAGAGTTGCTCTTCAAGTATACAGTACTGTACATGTTGTGCAAAAACACGCCGTTGTGTGTACTTAAAGAATCCTATTGTTGCTGGGTTCCCATCTCTGAAATAATTTCACTTTTACAACCAATTTACTCCTTCACGCTGCCATTTCCCCTAATGGCGTTACTTTCAGCAAAATGCACAAAGGGTCAGAGGTCATGTGTAATGAGGGCCTGCTCAAACGTGCGTCTTGTCATGTAATCTCTTTCCCCCTTTGGCCTAGGATTACAAAACCAATATTTTCTCAACATTTTTTTACACTGCTTTCTTTCACTAGAAAGAATGCCACAGTCAAAAGCGAAAGCAACAATTTCTGGAAAGAGGCACCACAAGGTTTTAGACCTTGTTTTTTGTGCCTTTGTCTATTTTTGTGTGTTGAGCTGCCCGACTGGCACCCTGACAGCGCGCTGGATTCGAGCTGGTTTGTTCGGACATCTCGGAGGGGTAGCCACTCATATTGCTTTCAGCGTGAACTTGTGTTTCGTCTCTCTCTCCCCTCTGCTGCAGCAACCATGAAGAATAACCCAGCGCTCCCCGTCAAGAATGGCCTCGGCACAAACGGAGTGGACACGACGAACTTCTCTGAGGCAGACCTCATGCTTCAGGTAAAGAGTCCTGGTCTCCAACACAAACAGCGCAGAGGGGAAGTAGGAAATTAAGAAATAAAGATGGAGACAGAGCTGAGGTGAGAGCAGAGGGTTGAAATACAGCACTGGGACACAGACAGGAAAGATGGAGAGTCCTATTGATCCAGTAGATCTCAAATCTCAAAGACATTTAGATATGAAGGCAGAAATGTGTTTACAATGTTACTATAAGGTCATGGTGTTATTAAGTGAATTCGTCTAGAATTATCAAAGAATTCTCTTAACTTTTATCACGTCCTGAGTGTATGATATCAATCCAACATTTTGCACCGATTCTGAGGCTGGCTTAATGAACTTAATGTTCAGCTCTTACCAGGGCTATAGTGGAGGCTAAACCAAGTAAACACAGTTTATCCACCTCTGAAATTTCACAAATAGAGTTTATCCACTACTCAAAAGAGTTTATTCACTAACTGCAACTTTTAACATTAAAAAATCACATTGTATTTTCCACCTTCACAATATGTACACTCATTAACACTCTAAGAACCATTTAAGACCACTGGTGTTGTTATAAACATTGGACAATATGTACACTCATTAACACTCTAAGAACCATTTAAGACCGCTGGTGTTGTTATAAACATTGGACAATATGTACACTCATCAACACTCTAAGAACCATTTAAGACCACTGGTGTTGTTATAAACATTGGACAATATGTACACTCATCAACACTCTAAGAACCATTTAAGACCACTGGTGTTGTTATAAACATTGGACAATATGTACACTCATCAACACTCTAAGAACCATTTAAGACCACTGGTGTTGTTATAAACATTGGACAATATGTACACTCATTAACACTCTAAGAACCATTTAAGACCACTGGTGTTGTTATAAACATTGGACAATATGTACACTCATTAACACTCTAAGAACCATTTAAGACCACTGGTGTTGTTATAAACATTGGACAATAACCTCCACCATCATCAAACATGTTCTGAATGCCTTTTTTTTTTTTAAATCCTCTGCCGCATTGCGCAGAGCATTACCTTACCGTGATCACAGAATTCATAGTTTACCCACCCCTGGTCCTTACACTTAAGATACTGTGTGCTCAATGAAATGCTTTATCTCAGTCATATAACACCAAAGCCAATCATGATATGTTTGGCTTTCACTCATATCTTGAAGGGTTTGTAAACGACTTACCTGACCTGACACTTTGAACCGTGGTAAACTGGATAATCCATTGGTTACACAGATTGCAGAGGTGTTAACTCAATTTAGCGTCTCATGGTATCTGTGTGCGTGTGTGTCCGTGCATACTAGATACACGGGTACACACAAATAGACATATTATAGATTGCATTCAGAATGAGTGCAAACTCCTAGTATACTTATGTTGTCTGCAGCACAGTTTAATTGTGATGAGCAGCTGAAACGGATATTGATGTACCGGTATTTTATTATTTAATTAACCTCTTTGTTTCTTGGCAGGCTCTCAATGGCATAGTGCTGGTTGTGACGTCAGAGGGGTATGTGTTCTATGCCTCCCCCACCATTCAGGACTACCTGGGGTTCCACCAGGTGAGTGGGCTGACCAGGCCTTAGAGCCTGCACTCTGTACAGAACTAAGGAATTACACGTTGTGTAATGAAACTTCTTGAATTTCCCCTTGTGGATCAATAAAGTATCTATATATCTCTATCTATCTATCTATCTATCTATCTATCTATCTATCTATCTAACTGACGTTTTGTGAAATACTGAGTGAGGTATTGAGGCAGTGAGGATAAAGAGAAAACTTTGAAGGTCCAAGAGTCGAGTGTTATCAACTACACTAACTCTAAATCAATAATACATCTGAAAAGAAACTGGCTGTTTCTGAAATCCTTCCTCTGAATAGTACAGGTCTTCTTATCTATTGACCCACCTTATTGCAAACAGACAAGACGACAATATGGCAATGGGCCAACATCCTTATTCTCTAGTTTTTTATTTTGAAACCACTTGTTAACTGACCAGATCTGACTGTTTATTCTTGAATTGAATTGGATGAGATATTGAATTGTTGACAATATGTAAACTGTTGTAGTTTAAAATTGGGGCAAGTTGTTTTTTCCTTCCTTTGTTACCGAATTCCCACTGTCCTGTGTTTGTGTGAAATATATGAGCTGTTGAGACACATGTGCAGTTTGTTATTAAAACTCCCTGCAGCTTTTCTGTATCCATTTTTACTCTGGACATGGAGCTACGCATCAATACTGTGATGATCTTTTTCTGGAGTGATTTCTTCTTCACCAGTGACTCACACATTGCCATGCCTCTATAAATAGTGTGCACGAAAACCATAATAAACAGCATTTCAAAAGAAATATTTCTGTTGACCAACAGCATATTTTGACTTTCCTCCGCTCCAAATTAGAGACCAGTTCTTTTACCAGTCCCTGAGGGAGAAAGCAAAGCAGCACTCCCAATGTCCCTGTTAGTTCTTCTATTCCCCCTCGATTAAAGTTGAGATGTTCATAAACATATATAAGCAGATTATATGATATCAGGCACATTATGTGAAATACACTGAAAGTAATAGAATGGAATGTGCTCTTTGATCTTTTTTTCAACATGCTGGGCTATTGCTTGAAAGCTGCTGGGTATTTTGTGATAACAGACTAGTACTGATTGGACAAGCTTAGCCTGCTTATAGTGTCTCTGTATGGATTAAATGTATACATATGTGTCGAAACAGGACATGCTGTATCTGTTTACGTTGATGTTATCTTTCCAAGGGGACAGTATCTTTGTTCAGAGCTAATAGGTGTACCCAGGGAATGAGTCTGTTAAATTAGTCCAACTTAGTGTTTGTTTTATTCACTCTGTGGCTTGGTGTTGGCCCTTTGCCAAAAGGTGGCGTAATATTGATTTAGAGACTCGGTTTAGCCCTTCAGCCTTTGTTCTGTTTCTCTACATGTTAAACTTCAATCTAGAAAGGTACTGACATTGGGAAATTTCAATGGAACGTTCTGGCCTCACTTACTTACTCTTTATATCTTTATGTGGGTGTTTATTTGGTAGGGTTATTTTGACAGCATGACAATACTGTTGCAATCACATTTTCATTTCACTGGAAGAGTTTTGCTGGCACTTCCATGAAGTCTTGAGGCTGTGGCCAATCATTCCACAGCCTCCTTTTAGCTGCGCAAAAACCAAAGATTCTGGCACCCGGCAACTCTTAAATACCAAAGTTCTGAATGTCAAACAATCCAGGGCGGCTGTGAATAGACACCATGCGCAGCTGTACTCAATGAGGGCTTTCTGAGGAGCAGACGTTGGCTTGGAGAGAATAGGCCACATGACGCTGTCAGATCGTAGGATTACCACGGCTCCATTACTTGGCACAGTTACCAACACATTTATGTTGCATAACACCATCCACCTAGCTTGAGTGCCAAATAATCTTCATCTTAGTATATACAGTATATTGGCTAATCAAATGTTTATTTCCAAACATGTTGTCACTGGTGTTGGGCATGTAAAAATATAATATGCTTGTTTTTCTTTTATCTCTTCTCTTCTCCTTTTTCTTCCCCCTCTTGCAGTCTGATGTGCTTCACCAGAGCGTGTTTGAACTCATCCACACTGAAGACAGGGCTATGTTCCGTCGCCAGCTTCACTTTGCCCTCAATCCACAGCCTTTCAGCCAGGACCAAGGAGGAGACGGTTAGTGAGCTGACTGACAGTCAGGGGCCAAACTGCTGAGTATGAGACGTGTGCCCAGGGTGGATTTCCTCGAGATGAAAGGGAATCATCTGATAGCCCTTACTGACAGTAGTGTACACAAGAGACAGTGAGAAAGAGACAGAGGGAGAGACATAGAGAGAGAGAGAGAGAGAGAGAGAGAGAGAGAGAGAGAGAGAGAGAGAGAGAGAGAGAGAGCTTACATGGTGCTTTGCATGGACTTATTTTGCCTTGCTCTCCCTGCAGACATGCAAAACAGCAGTGACATCACCTGGAACATCATGACCTATGACCCGCAGGACATACCACCTGAGAACTCGTCCTTCCTGGAAAGAACATTTGTGTGTCGTATGCGATGCCTTTTGGATAACTCCTCTGGCTTCTTGGTACGGCCCAAATACCAACACTTAAAGCATGGTGAACTTGTGAACACACTACCTCTAACTTTAACCCCAACTCCATCTTCAGACTAAATGCACAATGAGAAAAAGTAGATTGTATATCTTTTTTCATTAACTGTATATATATATTAATGCCATGTTCACACTTAATATTAACTGTGACCAATTAATAATGTTAAATCAGAAATGGATTTTGATATTTGTACATCTTGTACACCTGTTAGGCTTTCAATTTCCAGGGCAGGCTGAAGTTCCTCCATGGTCAGGGTGCAGGCTTTGGGAACGGAACTAGTGCCCGGCCCCAGCTGGCCCTCTTTGCTGTGGCAAGGCCTGTGCAGTCCCCGTCCATTCTGGAGGTCCGCTCCAAGATGGTCATCTTCCAGACCAAACACAAGCTGGACTTCACCCCGATGGGGATAGACTCCAGGTAATCAACACACAGGTCACTGGCGACCCAGTGCTCACTGAGAAATGTCCTAGCATGAGGCATGTCCACTTCAGGAATAAAGAATGCGTTCCTGCATCAAGTATACCAAAAGTATACCAGAATATATCTGGTTGAATTCTAACAGAATATATATAATTTTTAAGCATTATTTTGTCAGTATTTACTTTCTTTCTCGGCTTTGTTTGCAGGGGAATGGTTGTTCTTGGTTATACAGAGATGGAGATTTGCATGAGAGGCTCTGGATACCAATTCATCCATGCTGCTGATATGATGCACTGTGCAGACAATCACGTCAGAAGTATGTTCTATGTCTTGATGTCACTGTCATTACAATTTCATTAATTGTGCATGTATTTGTGCCACTAGTATCTGCCAGTAGGGCCTATTGGAAATATAGCATGGATTATTAGAATTCCTCTTAAGGGTTGTCAGACTGCCCCTCACAAACCACTTCACTAAACATTATTTTGACTTTTATATATTAATTATATTGATTTTTACTATTGCATTTCTCCCTTATTTTGTGCAGCTTATCTTTAATTATTTTTTCCTTTCAGTGATGAAAACGGGAGAAAGTGGCAATACAGTTTTCCGACTGCTATCCAAAAAAACTGGCTGGGTGTGGGTACAAGCCAATGCCAAGCTTATATACAAAGATGGGCGCCCTGACTTTATCATTGCTCGGCAGAGAGTCCTGTTGTAAGTATAAAGCCTGTACCTGCTAATTCCGTTCGTAACAGTGGCATATGTACTTTATCCGTAGCAGTTCATGGCTAATGCGAATTCTGCTCTCTGTCTAATGCGAATGCTGCTCTCTGTCTGTCCAGAAATGAGGAAGGTGAGGAGCATGTGCGTCAGCGCAAATTCCAGCTCCCCTTCAGCTTCACCTCGGGGGAGGCACTCCTCTACGAGAGCAGGCCTTCCCTCGACATCGCAGAGATCTGTGACACGGGCAAGGCAGCCAAGATCAGGAAGGTCTTTGAAGATAACGAGGTGCCTCCAGACTCTCTCCTTGGGTGCTTCTACAAACAAAACCACACTGCCTACATGCAGTCAGACATTGAGTCTCAGTTCTCCATGGAGAAGGTCTACATGGAGACCAGGGCTCTGGTGAACGTGCCCAGCAACTCATGGCAAGGCGAGGCACCTGACACTAAGGACGCCACATTGGCAGCCATGTTGGAAACCTTTGACCAGGTGGCTGGTGACAGCGACCTGGGAAGTGCATTGCAAGAGATGGACATCGGCAATTCTGAGCTGAAGGACTGGGAGAATGCCCTGCTGCGGCTAGCAAAGACCAAAAATGACGTTGACAGTTCCATGAGCCTTGACGACATTCTCACCGAGGACATCCTATCTTACTTGGAAGAGACCCTATTGAAGGAAAGCCCTGAGCGCCATCTGGCTCATCCTCAGAACTGTGCCGCACCAGAGAACGGTGTAGAGATATCAAAGTTTCACATGGGACAGAGAACCAACTTTAGGAGCAGCTGTGTAAATGGTGCCAGTACCCTGCCAACAGATCTGAGATCAGCTCAGCAAGGACTTGGAGCCCTAGACAGTGCCATCACAGACATACAGATCGAGTTGCCTAAAAACGATGCCATTCCTTCTCTCCAGGACCTACAGTTGTATGACATATTCCAAAAGCTTCAGGGTTCTAATGGTTTACAACAAAATGGATCAGCCACTTTCAGCCTGTGGGAGAACACCCTCCAGGTAGGAATAAGTAATGGAGTAAGTTTGGTTTCCTCAGCATCCACAGGCAGTTTCGTCAAGCCTAACGGGTGCAGTTTGAGCCCCCAGAATCATCATGCTTTGTCTAACTGCAAAACAAATCACATTAGTTCAGTTCAGAATTTTCCACAATGTCATCCACATGTTGGAATGCCCATTGATCCGTCTGGTCATGTCCCTGTTGACAGGAAGAGGAATGTTGCAATGGATCAAAGGAATCCTGCTGTTCTCTCAGCCCCTGGGACTAACTTTACCACCCAACAAATGAACAACAGAAACAGTTTTGGACCAAATGCCCATCCCATTGGCTGCATCCCAAACAATGTCAGTACGCCATTTCAGAACTCAACTTGCCAGTCGCCGCAGAGCGCACCGCAACACTCCAGACTGAACGGCCTTTCAGCGGAGAGTCAAAGCCATGGGCAGTGGGCTCCAAACTCTCAGAACTCTCCGACCGAGAGCTTTTTAAACTTTGTCAAGGAGAAGTACCACTTGGAGCCCACGCTGGGACTCGCCAACAGGGAGCACTCAAGTCCCAGCAGCTGCATGTTTCAGGCGTCCTCTCCGCCCAGTGCGAGCTTGAGTCAGCTGCCGCACGGCCAGGCTACTGCCATCTCATCACCCTGGAAGACGGTGAATCACGACCACCAGAGCCCGCCACAGGGATCGTGCTACATCCAGTGGAGCCCCAGTAAGCCAGTCGTCGGCACAGCGTCCATACCCCAGGACCACGCCTGCATAAGCCCCCCAGCCTGCCAAGTGACGTCGGGGGTATCCACCTCTGATATGATCCTTCAGTACCTTAACTGCAACGAACAGACACAGGTAACCTGCAGTGTTTATCTACTGGATGTCATCAACTCGGATAGCCTGTCTGATGTTTTATCCTACCTATCCTAAGTTCCCTATGAAATGTACATTTAGTGGTCGGAAGTACCTCTCCATATATCCTCAGTCTGTTTATTCTCTACAGAATGGAATAACTGCAACAGTTAAATTAAAAATACATTCTTAAACTTCCTAGGACTGGATATATAAAGTGTATGTGACTACTTTTTTCTATAATGCTTATTTTTTTTGTTTCAGATCCAGTGCACCGAGTCCTCTCCCTTGCCTCCTCTGGCGTGTGTTTCTGAGACCAAACCCCCACACTGCTACAACTTCTAAAGGTGCCCTGGTTAATCCGCTGAAAACTTTGGAGGAGGGGAAAATCAAATGTGGACAGATGTGTGAATTCTACAAAACACTTTGGGCAAATTGACTTCAAAGCTCATATCACTGCAATGAAGAGAAAGAAAGGATAACCTGACAAGTCACAACAGAGCAATATTTATTTTTTATTGTCTTGTTTCATGGAGATTGCCCCCACACTGATTGTTCGTTTTTTTTTTTGTTTTTTTTATCTTTGAATTGAATAGGAAATACACATACTGTATATGTTGTAAAACAAGGTAATGAAGAACTGATTATGTTGCATTCAGGTAAATGCAGATAAAGTCATTCATTGCTGAGCCTCCACTGAGGCACACAGAATTGTGAATCAAGCCATGTTTTACTCTGCAGTTAGCATACAGTAAGGTATGTTCATGTGCCTCAGAAATATTTCTTTTGGTGTGTGTGTGTGTGTGTGTGTGTGTGTGTGTGTGTGTGTGTGTGTGTGAGTGAGTGAGTGAGTGAGTGAGTGAGTACAGACATGTACAGATGGCAGCCATAATACACTAATTATAAGTTGTGTATAACACAAAGCATGTTCAGGGCTTTGATAGTTTTTGCCAAAGAATATGTTCAGCCTTTAAAAAATGTCCCATCTTCTTGTGTTATCTATCTATATACCATGTTAAAGACTACATATTGTATTGAATTGTACATGTTTAACATCACTAGGTATTTCATGTAAAATATTTTCACGTGCCTTTGTTTTATATGCTGCTGAGCTGCTCTATATGTGCCTAGATCTTTTATTCCCAATTTTCATAATAAAATGTTTGGATATTTGGATAGTATTCACCTCAAACGTTTTGATATTACTCAATTTCTCAATAAACAATAAACAAGGAGATAAATGCTGAACATGTGTGCTGATAAAATGCTATAAGTGTTGTCACTGTGTTCTGCCACAGAGCTGTAGTGGTCTTATAAATTAGGCTACTATACTGCTCCTATGCTGTGAACCTTGTTTGCCTGCAGTGTGGTCATGAAGCATTCCTATGAAACAGCCACCGGAACACACTAAGTGATACCATGGGGAAGTCTCCTCAGTGGTGAATGCTGTGTGTCTGATGTACATCTTAGACAACTTAGATTCTGCAAGATGTAAAAATGTGTAACACTACCACACGTTTGACTGTCAGAAGCTCATGTTGAGTGGTTTCCTTGACAATGTAGGAAACAGCCAGATAAAGCATGATCTGTTGCTGACAGATTGGAATTGTTACATAAATTGTGGCACTGTACCTTGAGGAGTGAAAATAGGTTAGCTTAAATGCTCCATTCCTCTTCTCACCATAAACTAAGCCATAAATTCATAACAACAATATTTCCTAAAAGTATGACAACAACAAAGTGCACTGTGGTCTACTGTATGAAGAAGTTTGTCAAATGCACCAACCAAGAAATGTAATCTATTTGTTGATAGTATCCTAAGTTAGAAGGGGGTGCTCTTTATCTTTTTTTCTTTTTTTTTTTACTCAAAAGTCAACAACTGGACATGTTTGTGTTCTGAAGTCCGGTTTTGAACCCACAGGTTTCAAAGGCTCCGTCGTGTCTGACCTGAAACTAGCAAATAAAATGGATTAATCATTGAAATTAATCGATTTTGGAAAATGAAACTTTGTTTCCTGTGTAGCCTACTGAACAGCTCATTGGCCCCATCTGGTGTATCCTAGAGGTCATTATGTTACCGCTGAGATATCGTGAACCCGTGTATCAATCCGTTTATTATTATTGTGTGTGTGGGGGTCAAACGAAATATTTGCATTATAAAGGACTACATGCAACAAAATCTCCGAGACAATCATCACAATCAGCAGGATATCAGAGCGCAGAGCCCGTCTACGAGGCTGTCTGTCTGTATTTCAGTCGGGCACCAAAAGGACTCCCTCGTGACGTCATTTTCGAGCGACACATATCTGGAAAGCCATCCTCGGTCTCCGACATTGGGGGTCAGGGAGATTTGTGAATTTTAGCGATGGCTTTACGGGTTATCCGCCTGTTTGTACCGTCAGGTGCAGCTGCTCTCAAGGCAGGAGGACATATACAGAAGGTATATTTTTATTTTCTGTTTTGGATTTATCATCCTCAGAGGTATCTATCGACCTTAACATGGCAGCAAGGGCACCCAAACAACTGCTCATCAATTAGCCTAGCTTGTTTTGGAACTAGATAAATAATAAAAGTTAACATACGTTAATGTTATCCTCTAGTTTTCTATCCTTGTATTCTTGATATGAAGAGGCTTTCTTTAGTCCTTCCCTAATCTACATCTTCAATAATATCAATAATAACATCAATAATAGCATCAATAATAACAACGACTTTAGCCACATTAGCTGTGTCGCTTATAATGTTAACGTCACCTCAGATAAGCTAACTTTAGTTGGACAGTTGGGACTGTTGTTGGTTGACGTGTAGGCTACTTGTCAGCTTTATCTGCACCGACTGGTTTTGTTCGTTCTTATTTTCTCTAAGCTTAAATAAAATGCTCTCAAATCATCACGACGTGCCCTTTGTTGTGATTTTAAGCGCAGCATCAACCATTATTTGTATTGGATGTTAAAGGTGTTGTGTTAATTGAAACTGTGTAACAGTTCCTGTCCATAGTATTAGTAAGTTCAATATGTCATTTTTGCCTACTGAAATGATTTAGGCAGGAGTCCACACAAGTACTGTAAACAACCTGCAGTATGGTTGGTGGGCATACATACTGGGTGAGCGGACAAGTCCCAGGTTAAAGGAGAACAGTAAAATCATCACCATCGATGGCAACTTGGCTTCAGGAAAAGGGGCCTTAGCACAAAAACTTGCCGACAAGTTGGGTAAGGACACGTTATTATAATTTGTAATTAACTCGTTTACTAACTAACTTTTGTCATCAATTGTTTTAAATAAATAAGCAGGTATACTTGCTACTTGCACATTAATAGGCCTACCCATTATATTAATGTTATTCCATGCATTGATGTGTGATGGGCTGTAGTAAAGTTTTAAGTCATTGTTTGTATCTTGAAGGCATGTTGTACATGCCGGAGGCGGACATTCACTATATGGACCGAATGAACAAGGAGAAGGAACCGCTGGATGCCATATTCAATGGGAACTGCAGCCTGGAGAAGTTCTACATGGACCCCAAGGCAAAGGATGGCAACTCATATCGTCTCCAGTGCTGGATGTATCAGATGCGGGTGTTGCAGTACGCAGATGCCCTTGAGCATCTTCTCACCACAGGTAATTCCCAGAGATTGAGTTTGTCTTCTTCGCCTAGTGCAGACAGTCCAACGTTAAAGATGAGTGGTATGTTCTACTTGTGAGATTATTTTGTGATTTTGTTTGGGTTTGTAGTTTCACTCACTTTTGTCATTGCAGGCCAAGGGGTCATTTTAGAGCGTTCTCCTTACAGTGATGTGGTGTTTTTGGAGGCTATGATGAAACAGGGATTCATCAGGAAACAGTGTAAGTAAAAGCAGAACATGGTTTCTTGATCTCCCCCCATGTGCAGGGCTGATTTGCTTCTGTACAATTATCAAGTTAATGCTTTATAAACATCAAGGGCAGGGTTTCCTGTAAATGGATCAAGACTAGATTAAAAGAATGAGTCTCCATTGAAAATCTTTGAGATTAGGCTTAATCAATGTAGAAGAAGCTGACAGTATAGTAATGGAATCTAATGGATAATAATAATAATGCAGTGATGTCTCAGTAGTAGTAACTGATAATCATGATGCTTCACAAACTTAATGAGAGTGATTGGTGTTTGTATTCTAGGTGTGGAACACTACAATGAGATCAAGAACATCAGCATCTGTGAGTTCTTGCCTCCTCACCTGGTTATCTATGTTGACCTGTCTGCAGAGGAGGTGCAGAAGAAACTAAAGGCTTCTGGCAAGGTGAGTGAGTGAGTGCAATAGTGTATGTGGTGTAAGGCTGTTGGGTCCTTCAAGAAAAGGCCTCCAATGCATGTTTTAAGCCAATGTTCCAATTTAAATTTGTTTTAAACCAGCTCTCTTTGAAATTCACACCTTCGTCACAACGTTTCCCCCCCCCAAGTGTGATATGAACTCCAATTTCAAATATCAACATATTGAGTGAGAATGACTTGACTCATTTGTTGGCAAAGCTGCAGTTACACACTGGAACAGTCTTTTAATGTGTTTAAATAGGCAAACACATCTAATATTATTGTCCTCTTAAGTCTGCTTGCTTTTACAATGGCCTGTGATCGCTTCAGTGCAAAGAGTATTTTCCATATGAACAATATAATTTGTTCAACAATTACCATTTAGATTTAAAGTGAAACACATTTGTACACATTGGTGGTGGTTAGTGTGGTTTCACCTTCACTGGGAATGAAAAGAGCTTATAAATGTCATTTGTTGTTGAAGTGCTTGGAATGAAAAGAGCTTATAAATGTCATTTGTTGTTGTTGTTGCTGTTGTTGTTGCTGTTGGATGATTATCATTTGAACTTAATGTCAAAAAGAACATTTCATGACAGTGAATATGCACATCATTTTTCAATTTTATTTCAGTCACATCTTCAGAATGTGTCCTTGCCATACCTGAAGAGCATTGAGCAGGCATACAAAAATACCTTCTTGCCTAGCATCAGGTAATAACTATCCGCTATCTCTTGTGAATCACTGTAGTGCTATGTTAAGATGCAATATGAAAGATTACTGTATGGCCAGATGGTTTCAGATATTTGTTCCTAATGTTCTGTTTTGAATTCAGTGAGCAAGCGGAAGTTCTGGCCTATGACACAACACAGGTGAAGGATATTGAGAAGGTAAGGGATTCTATATGCAGCAGGATAATGTGTAATATTGGTTCACATGCAACACTGGGAATAAGTGCATATTCTCTGTCTTTAGGTTGTTGAAGATATTGAGTATCTGAAGTTTGACAAAGGTCCTTGGAAGGAGGCGGATGATGTCACCTTCCATTACTTGAGAGTTTTGTAAGTATCTCTCTGAATCAACCCAGTGTCACATGCTTTTATCTAAGTTTAACTTTCTAATTTCACTAAACTTAAATGGAACTAAATTAATGTTGTCTTACATCATGCCTCTGTATGGTTATGTTCAGTTGTATGTTAGTGCAGTGATCGTAGAGGGAGAGACCTTAATATGCATGTTTCTGTAGCTCACCTGTTAGAACTGACAGTGCCAAGGTGCGAAGATAAAGATCTATATGAGACCTATAGGTATATCTGGTATATAGGACCTATAGGTATATCTGGTATGGGACCTATAGGTATATCTGCACTGAGCTGGAAGTCACTGTACAGATATGCACATGTGATGCATGTTCAGTAGATCTCTTATTACAGTGCATGAAAATGCACTGTTCTGTTATCCAAAGTATTCTTCTTCTTATTACAGTGCATGAAAATGCACTGTTCTGTTATCCGAAGTCTTTTTTACAGTGCATGAAAATGCACTGTACTGTTCTTCCTAGGCAACTTCTTCTTATTATTATTCCGCTTACCACTTTTTCCGTACGCTATTTCTCTTGAACAGTTTAACTTAGAAACTTCATTCAAACTTTGTTACGTAGGTCTTCAAACAGATCGGGTTGGTATGACTTTTCAACTTTGAAACTCTTATACTTTTTAAACTATTAAAGAAAAACTTTTAAAATCCCCATAGACTTAACATTGCCGACAGACATCATAATACGGGCCGCTAAGCAATTAGAATCCTATGGCAGGTGTTCAGGCCACCTGCAGCCTCAGGCTTTAAGCATACAATCTGGGTCAATTAAGACTACACATCCTATTCAAGTGTTTCCTCTGCCCAAAACTGTTTCAAAATAAAAGTCCTCACTACAATAATCCACTGTTAAACAATGTAACCCATTAAACTACTGAACTTTTACATTCAACTTTTAAACGGTCTACTTTTAAACTATCTATCTATTAAACTAGCTTTCTATCAACTTTTAAACTATCTACATTCAACTTTTAAACTATATACATTCACTAGCTGTCTATCAACAACTTTTAACTTGTCATCAACTGTCAACACTTTTCATCAACTATGACTCCTACCCACTGTAGCTAGTTAGCATGGTTAAAGTAGTTAGCATGTTAAGATTGCTAAGATTGTTAAGCATTTTTCAGAAAACTGCTAAAAAATGACTAGCTAGGTTAGCTAAGTCACATGGTTAAGATAGTTAAAGATGTTAGCATGTTAGTTAAGTATTTTTAACAAAACTGCTAAAAATGATTAGCTAGGTTAACTAAGTAACATGGTTAGCATAGTTAACATGTTAGCATGTTAGTTAGCTAATCATTTTTAACAGTTATGCTAAGTTAGCTAAGTAACATGGTTAGCATAGTTAGCATGTTAGCATGCTAGTTAGCATTTTTAACAAAACTGCTTTAACATGTTAGTATGCTTTTTAGCAGTTTTGCTAAAAATGCTAACTAGCATGCTAGCATGCTAACCATGTTACTTAGTTAACTTAGCATAACTGTTAAAAATGATTAGCTAACTAGCATGCTAACATGTTAACTATGTTAACCATGTTACTTAGTTAACCTAACTAATCATTTTTAGCAGTTTTGTTAAAAATGCTTAGCTAAGTTAACTAAGTAACATGGTTAGCATAGTTAGCATGTTAGTTAGCATTTTTAGCAAAACTGTTAAAAATGATTAGCTAGGTTAGCTAAGTAACATGGTTAGCATAGTTAGCATGCTAACATGTTAGCATGCTAGTTAGCATAACTACTAAAAATGATTAGCTAAGTTAGCTAAGTAATATGGTTAGCATAGTTAGCATGCTAGTTAGCATAGTTAGCATGTTAACATTGCTAGCATAGTTAGCATGTTTAGCAAAACTGCTAGAAAATGTTTAGCAAAACTGCTAGAAAATGTTAGTTAAGTTAGCTAAGTAGCATGGTTAGCATGTTAGCATTGCTAGCACTACTATAAAACATTAGCTAAGTAGCATGGTTAGCAGAATTACAAATCTTAGCATAACTGCTAGCAAACATTAGAGCCATTCCAACTTTCAGTTATCGTCAAATATCTACCTATACACAGCCATTAAACTATTTGAATATCAACATTCATTCAACTTCCAGTCTGTCAACAACTTTTAAACTATTTACCTTCAACTTTTAAACGGTCTACTTTTAAACTATCTATTAAACTAGCTGTCTATCAACAACTTTTAAACTATCTATTGTCTATCAACAACTTTTAAACTATCTACATTCAGCTTTTAAACAGTCTACTTTTATTAAGCTATGCAACCACCATGTCTATCCTAGCATCACCGTAGTAACCATCTCTGTATTATCTGTTTTAACTATACATGATATTTTACATCACAACTTTAGCATTTTCATGCACTGGTAATTCCTTGGAATTGCATTTCTAGTCTTATTATTATTCTTCCCACCAAATTTCTGCATTTAATTCAGCTTCAACCGTTTAACGTAGAAACTTTGTTCAAACTTTGTAACGTAGGTCTTGAAAAGGAGACTTTAGGAATGTATTTTTCACTTTTGTAAACTTTATACTTTTTGAGATATTAATAAAAAACTAGAAAAGCATTTCCTGAAGGAAATACAGTGCATGAAAAGGCAAAAATATGATGAGTTTACATGGTTAAATTATTTGCTTGGTAGATAAGGTTTAATATAGTTGGAATGACTGAACAGTTAAATAGGTTGATAATTTAAATAGTTAAATTATTTAGGTAGATAGTTGACGATAACTAACAGTTGGAATGGCTCCAATGTTTGCTAGCAGTTATGTTAACTATGTTAACAAAGATAATAATGCTTACCAAGTTACTATGCTAATAAGCATGTTAACAATGTTAAAATGTTAACTATGTTAACCATGTGACTTAGCTAACCTAGCTAATCATTTTTAGTAGTTATGATAACTAGCATGCTAACATACTAATTATGCTAACCATGTGACTTAGCTAACCTAGCTAATTATTTTTAGCAGTTATGTTAACTATGCTAACTAGCATGCTAACATGATAACTATGCTAACCATGTTACTTAGCTAACTTAGCTAATCATTTTTAGCCGTTTTGTTAAAAATGCTAACTAGCATGCTATCTATGCTAACATGCTAACTATGATAACCATGCTAACTAGCTACAGTGGGTAGGAGTCACAGTTGATGACGAGTAACAGTTACAATGGCTGAACAGTTGAAAAGTTGGTTAAAAGGGTTAAATTGTGAACAGTGAAATATTGTGAAATATTGTAGTGAGGACTTTTTTTATTTTGAAACAGTTTTTTGGCAGAGGAAGCAGTTGAACAGGATGTGTAGTCTTAATAAGGCCAGTTTGTATGCTTAAAGCCTGAGACTGGCAGTTGATCCAGGTGGCCTGAACACCTGCCATAGGATTCTAATTGCTTAACGGCCGTATTATGATGTCACAATCAGCAATGTTAAGTCTATGGGGATTTTTAAAAAGTTTTACAAAGTATAAAAGTTGAAAAGACATAGCAACCCGATCTGTTTGAAGACCTACGTTACAAAGTTTGAATGAAGTTTCTAAGTTCAACTGTTCAAGAGAAATTGCGTACGGAAAAAGTGGTAAGCGGAATAATAATAAGTTGCTGCCTAGGAAGAACAGTACAGTGCATTTTCATGCACTGTAATAAGCTTATTTTTCCCCATAGACTTTGTATGGGGACTATGACCTCACAATGGGCTAATTAACTTGATTTGCACCTGTATCAACTTCCAGCTGCTCAACTAGGTCCCATCAAAAAGCTAGTTAAACTGATTGCACCTGTATCAACTGCTTTCTGCTCAATTAGGCCAACTCTCTCTGTGTATCTCCATTCTACAAGGATATAAGGCACATTCCATCCAACTTTCTCTCCATTCATCCTCTTCAAACCATCATCTACCCATTAAACTACCCCATCAACATCTATTAGACAATCTGCCTATCAACATCCATTCAACTTTCTGTTTATCAACATCCATTACACTATCTATATTTAACTTTTAAACTATATACTCTGTCTCAGGCTTTAAACATACAATCTGGCTCTACAGATCCTGTTCAACTATTTCCTCTGCCCACAACTGTTTCAAAATAAATGTCCTCACTACAATAATTCACTATTAAATAATTTAACTATTTAAACTACTCAACTATTTAACTGTTCAGCCATTTCAACTGTCAGTTGTTATCAACTATGACTTCTGCCAACTGTTATCAAATAAAAGTTTGTTTTGCATTTTATGTTAATATACAGTATGTTTATATTTTCATGCACTGGTAATTTCCTCGAAATTACATTTTCTAGTTATTCTTCCCACCAAATTTCTGCGTCTAATTCAGCTTCAACCGTTTAACGTAGAAACTTTGTTCAAACTTTGTAACGTAGGTCTTGAAAAGAAGACTTGAGGAATGTATTTTCACTTTTGTAAACTTTATACTTTTTGAGATATTAATAAAAAACAAGCTTAGTTTTCCCCATAGACTTTGTATGGGGACTATGACATCATAATGGGCTAATTAACTTGATTTGCACCTGTATCAACTTCCAGCTGCTCAATTAGGTCTCATCAAAAAGCTAGTTAAAGGAGAATTCCGGTGTGATATTGACCTAAAGTGTGTTGAAACATGATACAGAGTGTGAACGTATGTCTTATAGCCCATCTCAGCTTGTCCCCTGCACTCCAAAAATCTGGCTTAGTTAGCCGATGCTACCAACAGCTTTTTCAATGGTGGTGCTTCGGCATCGGGCTAGCCATGCAAATAAATCACTGTTTTACACCATTTACGAGGCTCAATGTATCTCCACACTTCATTGGTAGACTTCTGAGGGCCCTGACATTTAAAACGAGACATTGAGAACTTTGAAAAAGCACTGGTAGTTTACTTACAAGACGATTTATACAGACAGAATCTTCATGAAGTTTAGCGTTTGCAGCCATCTTGAATTTAGTCACAATAAGTCGAGCGACGAAAGTAAGAATGAACAGGTATGATAAAGGATCAGATATCAAAGCAGTTGATACAGGTGCAATCAGATTCCAGGGGATCAGATTCCAAAAATAATTCTGTGGAAATGCATGGATTCCAGTTGCTGCTACTGGAAGAAACTGGAATCCATGCATTTCCACTGAATTATTTTTGGAATCTGATCCCCTGGAATCTGATTGCACCTGTATCAACTGCTTTCTGCTCAATTAGGCCAAATAGGACAATTATGTTAATATACAGTATGTTTATATTTTCATGCACTGGTAATTTCCTCGAAATTACATTTTCTAGTTATTTTTCCTGTTGTGTAATGATGTGGAGTAGGCCATTCTGAGCTGCCTTTTCTTTCTCTCTTACCACAGGGTGGAGGACAAACAGCAGGTGGCTAACCTGACTTGCATACCTCGCTACCTGCCCGAGATCACTGTCAGCGCTCACGATGTGGATAGTACATACTACGCCTATAAATCGGTAAGTTTGCCCTCTTCACTATGACGTGATGAAAGTGGGTGAAGAAGAATCATTTGTGTTTGTTCCAGTGTGTCTTGCACATATGTTTTAAGGTGATGTGTAAGTAAAATAATGATTTTAATGTTTAATGAAAACTTTAAAGATTACATTATGTAGGGATTTTGATTTTGTTCATCATTGATGATCATTGCTGATGTGGTATAATTTACTGCCGTTAATGTTCTAAATTGTTTATAAAAACGTCACAGTAAATTCTTCGGTGTTAATTCTTTGTTGTCTTATCAGGTTTTGAAAGTCAATTACTTAAATCAGCTGAATATTTCACAAATCCGTTGTTGTTGTTCTTGGCAGAAGATTCCTTAAAAAGTGTTTCATTCAGTTCACGTAGTTGCATGTCAATTTCCAATTTAATATCGGAAATCCCTCGTCCACAAAAGCCTTCGGGGCTTCGGGCTCTCAGTAGACCGTATAGATGAGTCAGTGCGTGTCTCTGTGCTGTAAAGGCATTTTAGGTTAGCACATGTCTTACTTGAGTGATTTATGGTCTTCTCTTTGTCAGTGTTTTTGTAGTGGGCCAGCTTTGTGATTGTTGTCTTAGACATGAGCTAGTTGCGTCACAAAGGGTGCGAGCCCTTGTCAGGTTTCATCAGGCTCTTGAGTAGACTCTCATCTGCTGCTGGAGTTTCACAGGTAAGGTAAAGTTTTGGTTGCAAGCTATCTCCAAAACGAACAGAGTAACAAACAGAGTAACGGAGCTAGCTGGCCCTGTAATAATTAATGTCTGTAAGTCGCTTTTGGATGTAAGCATCAGTCCAAAAAATGAACGAATAGATAAATAGATAACCTGGCCCATCCCATGCCACAAGAATTATATGGGATGGGTAGTGAGGAGGAGGCGAAGCACAGACCATGAAGCGTTTCGGCGGTTTGTTTATCAACTGACATTTTAGGTTTACAGAGATTTTAGTTCAAAAGTTCACTCTGCTGAAGAACATAAAAAATGCATCTGGCTTGTCTAGCCATGTTGTGTGCTCATGACGAGAGGCCAGACATGTTATCCACTCCCATTTGTGTCATACTAACAAACAAATGAAATGTTAATTACCCCCCCCCCTTATCAGCTTCCTGGAAAGCGGTACGCAGAGGGCTACAATGCAGACTTGGGAGACAAGAACATCCTGTTCAAGTGAGCAGCAGCAGAATAACCCAGCAGAAGAAGCCATTTTGAGAATTGCACAGTGCCATCAGTGTGCAAGCGGCAGTCGTGATAGAATATTATGGTCAGACAAAGTCCACACCACTTAAACACCTGTCTCTCAGATCCACTGGGCCAAGAAATGTGTTGAAGCGTCATGTACATTATTATTGTTTGAAAAGAATATATATTAAAAAGTCACCATCTTGGTCTTATTTCTGTTCTGAGTGGTCAATGACTGTGCTGCGCAGCTCACACAAGAACCATAGCAGTCCATCTGCAACTGCAGTACACTGTGATGAGGATGAGTGTGGTGAATTGTAGAGAGGATCTTGTATCTTTGCTCATGGAAAGTTACAAGACCTTATACAAGATCCTATACATGTAAAGTTACAACGTCTTATGCTCATGGTTTTCATAAGATATTAGAGCTTGTGAAAGTGTGTATTAGAAGAACAGATGATGCCATGCTGTGACAGTATAATCAAGTGTAGGCCTAATTATGTTTATTAATAACTTTAATAGTAGTAAAAGAAGCTGTAGTAAAACTACTGCATTTGTATACCTGTTTTTCAAACAGAAACGCAAGCTAATTATGTAATTTACTTTTAAAAGTATTAAGAACCAACTGGAAATCAGAGTATTTGGCATAAAGGAGTTTTGAAAATCTGTGTTACAATGCAAGGATTAAAGTTTTCCGTCATACGACGGATTTCCGTCAATTTGATTTTAGAAATGTCATCGATGCTTTGGAAAAAACATAAACCATGAAAAAACGAACCACTTAACCGCTATGTTCGTATTTTCTTTGTTTAAAAACGTTGTATATGATGGCCTTGAAGTGAGTAACTGAATTGGCTGCACCATAAAGCATACAAGTTCGTGCATGCTCTCTGCAACGCAAACAGGATTTTGGTTCCGTAGCCAAGTAATTCTGCTAGGCTACATAACGTTGTAAACAGATAAATGTGTTTATTTGAAGCTCACATACAAATACTAGGTCAGCTTCAAGTAGGCATATTCACACTTAGGCTACGTACAATAGATTTTATTTTGTCATTGTTATAGCCTACTGAATGATACAATTTTGGGTTATTTGAGAAAAAGATATTTAAGTATTTGAAATATTCTAAATGCAATCCCAATCTCAAACTACAATCCTTTTTCCAATCCTGCAAAAACAAAAAAAATCTAAATATGCCTACGTATTTCAAATATATCTAATTAAAATAGTGCCCTGTCCTCTGGTTACACCACACCGGTGGGGCTGGAGGCCTTTTCACCAAAGATTCTAGAGCGGAGCTAAAATCTTTGCTTTTCACTATCCTCCCAACCCGTTAGGTGGCAGTATGGTATTTTGAGTGGAAAACACAGCGGAGAAGAAGCACCTTTCGTTTCCATAGTGACCAATCAGTTGTTTCTAGCCACCATCAACCAGTCTCTCTCACCCTAACTTAGCGAAAGCGCGCATAGCTTAACCAGATAGGATATCAATCTTCCTTTCTGTTCGAGTCCAGGTAAGCTATCTAACATGCTTGCAGTGTGTCATGTCATCATAGACAGTAAACGATAGGTCATGATTCCATAGCTACGTTAGCATAATTGTCGCTAGCGTGCACAGATGTTAGCTAACGTTAGTTTATCCCAGGTTAACGATAGTGCTAGTGCTAGCTCTATCATTTGGTTAACTCTATCATTTGATGTGCCTTTTAGGTGACTGGATATCTATCTTGTTAACCTCAGATCCCACAGGCGCCCTCCTCCTCCTTTCCTAAATCATCTCTGTTTTGATGCTAACGTTAGAAGCTACTTGTGCTTGCTAGCTTGATAAAGTTGACCAGGTTAATGTTTCGTAACGTTAACCCCAGCAGCAGCAATCCCATGAAAAAAGTGTTTGTAACGTAACGTTCGCGGTAATCAGCTTGTTGCTGTTGGCTGCAAATTAACTGGAACATTAACGTTAGGTAAGTTGACGTTATAACATCAAACTTAGTGAACTGTCGTTAGCTGATAACATGTGCCAGAGAACCAACATAGGCAAACGTTCCATACATTCATTTAGGTAATATTAGCTAGCTTTATACATATTTGACCGTGTTCTGTAGGTACTTGGGCTCAGAAGTTGAACTACTGGTGCGGTTTTATATCAATTCAGGATGTCGAGCGACCTGGTGGGCGTGTGGGAGGTTGCTCTGAGCGATGGAGTCCATAGGATCGAGTTTGAACATGGCACAACCACCGGGAAACGGGTCATCTGCATAGATGGAAAGGTAAGGGTACATATTTACCAACCTCAAAGGACACCTGCTTTCACCAATGTCATCAAAGTGTAAGTAGAGTCTAGTCCATGTGTGCTGTAGGCCGAAAGCATGACTACAAATTATGTGGACTCTGTGTGCTTTGTGAATAAATCAACTTACTATCTTACCATTAGGTTGTATTGAGCACAAACAAATCAATATGTAAGAGTAGTGAAGTCTTTATATCTTCCTCCTCTCTGTACAGGAAGTTCTACGAAGGGACTGGATGTTCAAACTGGTTGGGAAGGAGACGTTTTATGTGGGGAGCTCAGACACCAAGGCCACCATAAACATTGATGCGGTGAGCGGCTTTGCCTACGAGTACACGCTAGAGATCAATGGAAAGAGCTTGAAGAAGTATATGGAGAATCGCTCAAAGGTGACCAGTACTTGGCTGCTCAACCTAGATGGCACAGACTGCAGGGTTGTCCTGGGTAAGGCTTCACATTTTACCTTTCCATAAACTGCACAAAAGAGGGAACACTGGGCAGTTCAAATACAAAGAATGGCATGTGGTTGTGGCATAAATGGAGTTGAAACTGAGCTAGGCTCTGCACTGGGTGACAGTGGGTTCATTGGCAGCATGTGGTGTCATGCTTAAGCAGTGAGCCTGTCAGCAAGTTGCAAGGCTTGTGATCTCTTAATCTGATTACAGCACACCATCTGCATACAGTCAGCACCTGTCAACCACCTTGACTACCTGACTTACCATCAGATTGCCAGCTCTGTAAGACCAAATAAAACCAAGCTTCGTGGAGCCAGAGTAAGATGTCACATCTAGCTGTAAAATGCTGGTGTGGAGGAAGGCAATTGGCTGATGTCTAGAAGTTAAATGATACTCAATGGGGCCTTGATGCAGCCATAAGACACATGAATACCTAAACACAGAGTAGACACGCATTCTCACATTCATATTCTAAACTTAAAGGTTGTATCAGTGATTTTAGGCCCAAAAAAGGCCCAAATATAAATGTTCACATTCATCTAATTTTTCCTAACAATCCGCTAGCTGTCTGCCCCATAAGCAGGCCATCAAAAAACGTGTCTCTGTAGGCAGCCTAGGCTCTGAGATCACAAAAACAATTGCTACCAACAAGGGTTGGCAACCCACTCAAAGGCAAAATAAAGTGTTTCAACCAATAACCGACGAGATGCGCGTTTAGGAGAGTTTTAATTGCACGGGAGGGAGGGGGAGGGAGTAGCGAGCTAGCTCTCTGTTTTGTTTGAACATCAACAGAAGTGACGTATCCCGATATCGCTGATACAACCTTTAAAACAATGTTCAAAAAACAATTTCAATGTTGTCACACGTGTATGCTTTTGTTAAAGTGATTTATTCATATTTTGAGTTTTGAATGAGTTTATTTCACAAATGTAAGCAAGAGAGGATCATCATGTATGTTGGTTGCTAGGCAGGATGGCGGGGGAGTGGTTTGTTTACAAAATTGCTTTCAACTGAGTGCCCCAGTGGCTGCAACTGGTACTGAGGGAAATGTTTGTTTTTCTTCAAGCCGCCATGGGATGGATGTTACACACCCTTGTATTCTGTGACTGATTGCAAGCATGCCTTTGTTAAACAGGCATTAAAGAAAGGCCCTTCAGGAAATATGTTGAAATCGCATATTGGCGGGTAGCAGATGTACTGTGCAGTTCAGCTTTCATTTCCCATATTTTGATAATAATAATTGTGTGATAACAATATTCACTATGTGGGCTATGCCTTGACAATTTCAGGATTTTTTTGTTCACTAATTTTAACAAGGGAGCATTATACATTTTAGTCACAAGATAGTGTATGGAGTGGTTTATAATTGTAATTGTTTCTTTTCTGTGTGCCCTAGTCATATTATTCTATCTGGTACAGAAGGACTTTTCCCTGTTAGTGGGGCTGTTAAGCTCAACGATCTTGCTTTTTATGAAAGAAGCATGAAACTTTCAGGGTTTGTTCTTGATGACCTAAGCTTTGATTTAAGATCTGGAGGCATTCTCAGTTTGACCTCTGAGGTCAGATAGAGGTAATTGACCTCTGTAATATGTTGTGACGCTACAGGTGAATGGGGAAAAAAAAAGTAAATAGATATCACCATGAAACTTTCTCAGTTGATTACTCATGTTAAACTAAGAAAAAAATGTATTAAAAGTTTTTTTTATATTTTAATGTTTGAATATGCAAATTAGGCCTTATCTCATTAAAAATGTGCTAATTTGCATACATTTTAGAAAACAAAATCAGATTGTCTGATAAAGCCAGGCTCAACATATTGTTTTCATTTTGTTGTCATATGAGATGGGGAAAAGTACTGAGGGGTTTACGGACATCTACTTCTATTATCCTGTAATTCAGCATCATTACGTGCAGTGAAGATCACTGGCAAAAGATCCAATGACTGGGCAAATCCAAGTACAAAATGTATCATTTCACCAAACAATTCCATATAAATATGGACATGACAAACATGTAGTCCTGCTTGAACTTGAGCTCCTATCAAAAAGTCACTACTTGAACTCCTATCACAAATCCCCAATGTAACATTGAACAGGTAACATATCAGCATTCTAAAATAGTACAGTGAAAGTTGTTGTAGAGCCCTTAGCTTTTGGGGGTAAGAAAAAGGCCTACAAAACAGCTGTGCAGCTTGTGCACATTAATGCTGCCTTTTTGCATTTGCAGTGCCCGGTACAACCCTTTTTACAACCACAGTGCACAAGCTCATAGCATGCCTGTGATGCCTCAGGGAGTGTTGTCCAACGTGGCTGCCAGCCTGCATCTGTATCAATCCATCCCCAGTCTGAAGGACTGGGTAACTGTGGGCTAGGAACCAAGGCAAGGTTCCATATTATGTTAGCCTGGTGCATTGCTCTTCTGATGTGTTGCCTCAAAGCAGCTTGTGTAGAGGGGATGTTTTTCAGGGATCTTGACCTCTGGCTAAAAAGTTGTTTCCTTGCCTCATTGACCTCTAAGCATGCAATTGTTCTGTCATAGAGTGGGAACCCTACTGTAGATCTAAGTCAAATGTAAAATTCCATGACTTTTCTCTGGCTTTCCCTGACAAAAAAAACTGAATTTCCATGACTTACTATATAATGAATAGTACAATATAGCGACCAATGATTTCAGAGTACCCGCATAGAGGTCAAGAATCGTTTTTAGAGCGGGAGATGAGGCATTGAATAAACACAGAGGGCTACTTAAAAAAGCCATACAGCTAATAACCAGATATACACCAATTCTGCCTGGAAATGTATTTGTATTAATGTATTTTGGCAAGTATATTTTAAACTGCTACAACAAAATTCCCTGATATTCCATGACTGCTCCAAAAATGATCAAATTCCCTGACTTTCCATGTCTGGAATAGACTTTCTAAAATTCCATAATATTCCAGAAATTCCATGACCGTGGGAACCCTGTAGATCAGCACCACAAAACGTTCTAGTTGAGACAAGGAAAGATCACTCAACTCTTGTGGCATATGCAACATTTTATGGAAAGCCTCTGTAACTTCTGGATATACATGCCATGTATCCCAGGCAGTCTTTTTACCACGGCCACAGAATGCAGATGTTGTATCTCAGCCATTGACACAATGCCACAGCATTGTGACATGTTGGTCTCTCGTTTGTTTCGAATCTCTGATTGGCCACCTGTTTGCTCGAAGTGTTCATGTCACCCTTCCCCTGCTGTTTTTATCATTATTGCCACACCCCCCCCGAATAAATACCCTGTTATATATATATATATATATGCAGGATAACAGAAGTAGATGTTTTGCCAGTGATCTTCACTGCACTTAATGATGTTGACCCCTTAGAGTGCTATCAATGCTATAAATAAGTTCCTCATGCCCAGAAACATGGAAAAACATATTTAGTTTACATTTCTATCACATTTAGATCCTAAGATACACCCATTTCTAATTTCAGGCCTAGAAATTTCATATCACAGTGGTATAGGTGAATTACAGGATAATAGAAGTAGATGTCCATAAACCCTCAGTAATTATTTTCCCCATCTCATATGACAACAAAATGAAAAAAAAATATTTTGAGCCTGGCTTTATCAGACAATCTAATTTTGTTTTTTAAAATGTATACAAATTAGCACATTTTTATGAGATAAGGCCTAATTTGCATATTTTAACATTAAATATATAAAAAACTTTCAATACATTTTTTTCTTAGCTTAACATGACTAATCAACTGAGAAAGTTTCATGGTGATATATATTATTATTTTTTCCCCCCAATTCACCTGTAGCTTCACAACATATTACAGAGGTCAGTGACCTCTATCTGACCTCAGAGGTCAAACTGAGAATGCCTCCAGATCTTAAATCAAAGCTTAGGTCATCAAGAACAAACCCTGAAAGTTTCATGCTTCTTTCATAAAAAGCAAGATCGTCCCTATTTTAAAAGCTTAACAGCCCCACTATGTAGCCAACATGGGACTTTCCCCACCTTTGGACTCTGTGATTGATTGCACACATGCCTTATCTTGAACTGGACATTGTAAACTGATGTGCTGTTTCTCTTCGCAGTGGTCAGCTGGTTTATACAATTTAACATGAGCCCTTTATTGAAGTTGTGTAGGTCTATTGCAGCTTCTGGTTGTTGTTGCTTGTCTAATTACACTTAATTAACAATCCATAAACTATAGCATTTGTCAGCCATCAACTGAATACATGAGTTGCTAAACTTAATGGCTACCTCCTCTGTAAAACACATGTCCCTCATTTCCTCCTGAAGGTTGCACACTGAAGAAGGCACGCGCCGAAACGTATCTGTGCAAATAAAAGTATATGGACAGGGCCTCTCTCCTACTTTATGTATTCTAACTATCCAGGCCAGCACTCTTAAAGTTCAACAGTAGACACATTGAGTGAAGCCTGCTCCTATCCTCACTTCCCTCATTTACTCATGCTCATCAGCTGACATTATCCCAAGATATGGGATGGTCGACATTTTGAAGTAGTGATTTACAGTCCTGGTCCACATGAGTTGACTAATGTTGCAGTGTTACTTCACTTGGTTTTTAACTGTTGGAATTTCCTTAACACTTTCCAGAGAAAGATACCATGGACATTTGGTGCAATGGACAAAAGATGGAAACAGCTGTGAGTATCTATCAGCCCACAACTACAGAACAGCAGAAGCCAAGTGAAGGCTACCTCCATATACTTTATACATTGGACTACTACTTCATTGAAGATATTTTAAATGTATTGCAAAAAACACTTGTACACAAGTGTTGAATGTGTAGAATGCTCATTCTGAAATAGATAGTTGGGATGTACTGTATGTTAAAGGAGAATTCCGGTGTGATCTTGACCTAAAGTGTATTGAAACATGATACCGAGTGTGAACGTATGTCTCATAGCCAATCTCGGCTTGTCCCCTGCACTCCAAAATCTGGCGCTAGTTAGCCGATGCTACCAACAGCTTTTTCAATAGTGGTGCTTCGGCATCGGGCTAGCCATGCAAATAAATCAAGACGATTTATACAGACAGTATCTTCACGAAGTTTAGCGTTTGCAGCCATCTTGAATTTAGTCACGATAAGTCGAGCAACGAGTAAGAATGAACAGGTAATAATAATAATAATAATATTATTAAATATATTATAATAATAATTCAGTGGAAATGCATGGATTCCAGTTGCTGCTACTGGAAGAAACTGGAATCCATGCCTTTCCACTGAATTATTTTTGGAATCTGATCCCTCATCATACTTGTTCATTCTTACTCGTTGCTCGACTTATCGTGACTAAATTCAAGATGGCTGCCAACGCTAAACTTCGTGAAGATACTGTCTGTATAAATCGTCTTGGGCCCTCGGAAGTCTACCAATGAAGTGTGGAGATACATTGAGCCTCGTAAATGGGTGTAAAACAGTGATTTATTTGCATGGCTAGCCCGATGCCGAAGCACCACTATTGAAAAAGCTGTTGGTAGCATCGGCTAACTAGCGCCAGCCGGAATTCTCCTTTAATTAAGCTCTTTTGGCCTTTAGTGAATGTCCTACAAACAAATGAAAGGCAAATTGTGCACAAAGTATAAGTAGGCCTAAAACTGAAATAATGACCACCATTGTGCTATTTGGCAGGTTGAAAGCAAACTTGCAATGTCTTCTACTTTGAGACGGTGTTAATACAGCACTACTGTAGTACACCAGTCTAATCAGCAGACTGTGTGCAGTATCTACACCGTTGAATACTTGAACGCAGGTATTGTTGGAACATGCATTCTTTTAAATGACCTCTCTCTGTCTTCCGACCCTCTCCTTCACTTACACAGGGCGAGTTTGTGGACGATGGCACAGAAACACATTTTACCCTGAGTGACCATGACTGTTGCATCAAGGCTGTCAGCAGTGGTAAAAGAAGAGACGGCATCATCCACACGCTCTTAGTTGATGGCAACGAGGTGGCAGAATGCACAGAGTAATGAGAGAAAGAGGAGTGAGAGAGAAGAGAGAGAGGTGAGAGAGGAGAGAGAGGGTAAAGAGTGAGAGAGGAGTGAGAGAGGAGAGAGAGGGTAAAGAGAGAGAGAGGAGAGAGAGGGTAAAGAGAGAAAGAGGAGTGAGAGGGTAAAGAGTGAGAGAGGAGAGACAGGGTAAAGAGTGAGAGAGGAGAGAGAGAGGAGAGAGGGTAAAGAGAGAGAGAGGAGAGAGAGGGTAAAGAGAGAAAGAGGAGTGAGAGGGTAAAGAGTGAGAGAGGAGAGAGAGGGTAAAGAGAGAGAGGAGAGAGAGGGTAAAGTTATACAGGTTTTGAATGAGAGAGAGAGCATTGGCTGTTGATGACAAAAGATTAGCCATACAAGCAACACATTTTAAAGGTCCAACATTTCAAAGTCTTCAGGCGCACAAAAACTGCAAACAGAAGTATAGACTGAGGTGTGCATCACCAGCATGAAATCGATTCATAGTGGTCTGATTGGGAACAGAAAGATGTTAACCAGTTCAGCTAAGCCAGTCTTGCGTGAATAGCCATGTTGGTCGGATGTGGAGACAGAGAAAGGCAATAACATCTCCCACATCTTAGGAATTCCTTAGGAAGTGCACTTCGCTGTCACTGTGTTTTTCAATTCATTATGTGCTGAGAGACATTTATACAGCCTGACAAGGCCTCTGTGTTTACTAGTTCAGACTTTAACAATGTGCCAGTCTTGCTATTTTATCTTCTCAGTTGTTAAACAGTGGTAGTTTATACACTAGTGGTCTTGGTGTCTTTATTTGAGTTGACTGGAAATAAGGAATGGAATGCATTTGTTTTGTAACCCGCACATATACACTGAAATGTGACGTTCCCACTGCATTTGTTTTGTAACCCGCACACATTCACTGAAATGTGACGTTCCCACTGCATTTGTTTTGTAACCCGCACACATTCACTGAAATGTGACGTTCCCACTGCATTTGTTTTGTAACCCGCACACATACACTGAAAATGAGGGCATCTATAGTGCAGCTATTAAGCCACTGTCCTTGACAGTGTTTACAGTGTATATCAATACTTTTATTGTAGTATAGACATATGTGGACTGACTGTTTTAGGTCCTTGTGGTTACTGAACACTGCTGTTAGCGTTAACACAATATCAACAATTACACAATTTAACCCCTCTAGTCCTGACCCAGTCTCATGTAGGAAAAAAAACTTATCATGACTGTAATTTTTCTTCTCTAGAGACTTGCCTCAGCCATGGAAAAAATGTGACCTGTGTTTGAGTATTTTATTTGCAAACATAGTCAAAAGTGTCATGTTTGTACCTACTACATACAAATACTGTAGAAATGAACCAGCCAACAGATATTTTTGTCATTTTACTGACTTTAAAAACACATACAGTATATGGCTATTTTATATAATTTACCCAGATATATTATAAAAGTTGAGGTTGTATATTGTGGCTGGTGATTAACTACCAGTTGTTGGGTAAAGGAGTAGATATTCTTGTATTGTCTCAAGAAGGCTCTAAGAGATAGATTTTGTTTATTGTTTGTTTGTTTTTGTTTAGCAAATGATTGTAATGTATACATACAACAATGTTATATGTATCATGATTACTTCTTGTTACAAATATGTGTGCTACAATCACAACTGTGAATGTATAATAAAACCTTTGAATTTGTTTATTTTTAGTTGTAATGCATCATTCCATTTAAGACTAACACATATTCTCCTTCAGATTCATTGATGTTCTTGAGAGATGAAAGAATGTTTTCATGACCACACAACCAATCAAAACCATATTAATTATATATTTCATGACAGGATTAGTGTACTGAATTCAGGTTCAGACTGAATTCAGGTTCCCCCAGATATTTGCACTACCCTATCACATCCATAGTGTTCTATCTATTTATTTACAAATATACATACTTACATATAGCCATTTTCTACTGCTCTTCATACTATTCATCCTGCACATACACTTATTCTTACTACTCTTATAATGTTACTGTTTCTGCACATAGACTCTGTATATCTGTCTATATTTTTCATACTGAATATCCATATTTATTCTGTTTTCTCATTTATATAATGTTAATATACTGCAGATTAGTGATGGGCAAATGAAGCTTTGGTGAACCACTGAACCACACAGGGGGTCAAGAGCGTGCAGATTAGACAATCTTTGGATTAGCTTCGGCATGTTAGCATACGCCATTTTCAAATATGGTGCTGCATGGAGCATTTGGAACCAGCTCCATGCACAAAATCCGTGTTGGGCACGAGCTCTCATGCGCGTACATGTTGGGCGGGTACCTATCCGGCGGCTACAGCCAAACGTTATTCAGTGCGTATTTCTTGAGGAGCCTATGAGAAGACGTGCATAGCCTATTAAATGGTTGTTTATCCATCATATGACAAATAAAGAAATTCTATTGGTCTTGTTTCGTTGTTGTTTGTCCAGAACAAACATAGCCTAAACATGATTAAAGACAATAAATTACAAAACCGCGGCATAAAGACTTTGTCTCGTTGCACCATGGGTCTCCAACAGCCAACCTATAGCCGCCCCCTGGAGCCCCCTTTGGAGCTTGCCAGAGGCTGAAGCACTGGGCTACTACATTTAAACACAATTATTGCCGCGAGGCATTCCAGCCTACGAATTTAATAAAAAGTAAACCATGCATAATTAAAAAAAAAAAACTCAATTTAGGCTACTTCGCTATGCAATCAGGTTTCCATTAGAGCACCGCGCACGTTTAATGAATGAAGGAAAGGCCTTGTCTCGCAATAAACAGCTGGAAATTCCAACACTTTTTCAACTACACGAATTACAGTGATCATCAAATACCCTCTAGATTTAAATGCCCATCAGTCTCAACATTTAACTAGCCTATATAATAAAAGTCAAAAAGTAAATTAAATCCCATACCAAAACCGAAAATCGTCTGCGTTTGATAGCCTGGTATGCCGCTCCAAACAAAACGCATGTCTCACAATAACGTACAATGTAAGAAATAAAGGTCTGCCTCGAATAAGCCTACCTCAAATAAATAGTGCCTGTGCTTTGCAGCCTAAGTAAATAGCAGACCCTGGACATAATTTAGGATTTACGGAAAGTATGCAATCATACGATGTTGGACGCCTGGCGATGCTCTGGCCGTCTGTGCCTCTGACACCGCTGCCTCATTTGGATGGTAACTCGACAGGTGAGCGCGAAGATTGGATGTCGTGGATGCTTAAGTAAACTGTTTTTTTGCTGAGTCCGCAGACAACATTCTCTTTAACCGTTACTTTACCATCTGCGGTGTACAACTCAAAGTAAAGACACCACATTTCAGATGAGTTGGGGACGTAATTGTCCGCTCAGGCTGACCGTTCTGTGCGTTATCTTCAATACTTTCTTCAATAATATTGAATATCTTCAATATTATTTTCAAAACAGGGTGGCTATTGAGGGCTCTGGCTCCAGTCATTATTGTGGCTACTGGCTATATTGGCTTGATTTGGTCATGGGCCAACGAATACGTTTAGAGCACCCGCTATGAGATGGCAAACAATACAATAAAAAACAAACTAATCATAGACTGTAAAAATGCGCTACACCTGGCACTAAAAACCGAATAGTTTATTTATAGTTCGACTACGGATATTTCACGTCATGTTCGAATGCATATTTGCAGCAGGACAGCAGGCAGACCGCTGTGTTATCCAATGAAATTAAGTTGCGCTTCAGGGGGACTCCACTCGGACTCCATGCGCGTTCCCGAGCCACTTTTTCTTCTTCTTGTTATGAGGCAAGAACTTTATGTGTATTATCGCCACCCTCTTACTGGAGGACGACTCTCTTTTTACAGAATATCCCATAAAAATCGACGTTGGTCCATGCGTCATTTCCAGCTTTGTAACTTGGCGCATGGTCAGAGCCGACTGGCGCTGGATCCGAACCCCAGTCAAAGATAATGAATGCGTAGCAAGATGGGTCGTCCTAGTTCATTTCTATGAGGGCAAAGTGGAGTTCAGTCAGAGACGGGCTCTGGTTCAGTTCCCGCCTGCACAGGGGCGTGTCACTGACGTATGACTTACGTTTGAACGCCTCGGTTCCACCCACGCCAGACAAGCCGGAGTACAAAATAAACTTGGTGTCACCTTCATTAATGTTGATTTTCTCCCGACCGGAGGGTCATACTATCACGACATTCTACTGAAATAGGGAGGAGGGTTTGGAGATCATGATACCGTGTCCGAAATGTGCATCCATTGCTCAGAAAAATAAGGCTTTGACAAATTCTGGGAAATTATTGGATTCTGCCATAGACCTCAATGTTAAAAAGAGAGCCCGATCACTGCATAAATGTGCGGGGGCGTGTACTGCTACCCTATTTGCAGTACACAGTAATTTCCAGGGACAGGAAATGGCCTCTCATGAAGTATCTTCGTAATCAACCATCTTTGCCCCAGTGTTCAAGATGGCGTTGACTAATGAATTGGCCGGATTTACTAGCCTAGCCTCCACCATTCATTTGTATGGAGGGCGGGACTTAGTCACTCTCTCCAGTTATATATAATACCTCCATGGAACCACAGCAGTGTGAACCTAGCGACACTAGGTGAAAAGCAAAAAGATGGCCGCCACACTGTCATTTTTCAACATAAAAGTCCTTAGCAAACCAATATTTTTGGTTATATATACTGGTTTGGGTAAGGACTTTTATGTTGAAAAATCTACATGTGGTGGCCATATTGGATTTTTCCATTAGTGTCGCTAGCTTTACACTGCTGTGGTTTAGTGGTTCACCAAAGCTTCATTTGCCCATCACTACTGCAGATATTATTCTTTCTACTATTATAATGTTATACTGTTACTGCACATATCTGTACATGTTGTTCATACATTGTTCTTATTACATAGCCATATTTATTCTATACGGTAACTGCTAATACACTGCAGATAATTATACTTAATTTATACTACACTAAACCACGTTCTGTGAATCAACTGTATACTACTGTCTACACACTATATTTCTTGACCTGTCTGTCTATGCACCACCTGCCTATACTTTGTATATCTCATTGCACTTTTTTTTGTGTGTGGTGGCCCGGAAGGTCAAAACACAGCAAAACATTTTGCAAAACACATTTCAACAAAAGGACATTTCAGGAAACACAATGATGAAACACATTACAGAAAACTACACAACATTTAAAACATATTTCAGGAAACAAAAACAAATTTCACAAAACAAAATGACATTTCCAAAAACATTGTTTAAGGGCCATCAAAGGCTAATAATGGACAAATAACACTGTGTGCACTTGCCTAATTGTGAAGAACAGGCAAGGATAAGACCCTCCTGCATGGCTGAGGAGTATCAAGCAGCTTGAGGAGGAGGAGCAGAAGGAAGATCCTGAGGAGGAGCAGAAGGAGGATCCTGAAGAGGAGGTGCAGGAGCAGAAGGAGGATCCTGAGGAGGAGGTGCAGGAGCAGAAGGAGGATCCTGAGGACTCCCTGGCTGTAGCTGCTGTCCTGGGGAACACAGAGGGGCTGCGGCATGAGTTTCTGGAGATGTTGGTGGAGAACATCCTCAAAGGTCACGACCCCTCATCCTGGAGTGTGGAGATTGTACCTGAGATCAGCAGCGCTGTGGTGATGTTTGATAATGCTAAGTAGAAAACAACTTTGGAAAAACCCATATGAATGTGCTGTGCTAACAACGGTCATAATAAATCTGTCTGATCAACTGTTGGAAATTACTTTTGTTCTGGACAAAATAGATATTCTGACTAACTTCCCAAAATACATTTTTGGTAACATGAAATGGTGATTGTGAGGTGGTAAAGTTTTAATGTCTTTACTGTATATGGCTGTTTAGCCTTCTGACTCACTGCAACTATTGGTTGATCCACACAAATGTGCAACCCCCCCCCACTTCAGTATGTCAGGGTCACAGTAGGAGTACTGATATGAAAGAAGCTGAGGCTGTATATTGTGGCTGACTAACTACTAAGGAATATATATTCTAGGATAGTTTCTAGGCCATGTGAGATTAATTTTGTTTATTTTATATCAAATGATTTCTATATGTATATGTATTATCAAACTTTGATTTGCTTGTATTGTATAATATTATCTTTGATTTTGTAATACAAACTCTCCATACTTCATTATCTTGTTTCGATTCTTAGAAGCTTGTGGGAAATGCATTAAAACAACGACCAATTAAACTGTCAATCAGTCAAACCAAAACTAATGATGATCTTTATTACAGGATTTGATCAGGCTTACATATCAACAGAAATCATCACCATTGTCACTAATGCTTCCATAAACCTTTCCAAATTAACAACTCTTTACACTTCTCTTAGAGTAAATTCACTATTTTCAGTAGACTGGCATTCTATTGCTCAGCAAAATGTGCAGTGCTCATTAATCCTACACTAGTAAACGAACATCAGACTATGGGAAATGATTGCGTAAGTCCTAGAAAATATCTTAGTGTTATGACAAGAAAAGCAATCCTTTCAAGTGTACACACACTCTGAACTGTAAATATTTCAATTATAGATAGATAAAGGAAGAAAGATAAATTGTAAATATAATTCAAGATTTTTAAATTTTTACAGAGCATTCATCATATGGTGAAAATTATATCAGGAAACTATCCACTGTCGTTAAGCAGTTTGTATCGATTTTGTCGATTTAGCATTTGTTTTGGACTTATGTTACTTATGTGCACTGCTTGTTTTTTTGCAAGTGTAAATGTACAGTGGCAGAGCCTGGTGACCATTAAAGATCACAAAGGTATCTATGCCTCCTGACACACTGTCATAGCGGATCAGGGGATCACTGCTGAGTGATGGTGGAACTATAAAATCTGGTGACCCAGAGGTGTTACTGCCAGTGAGAACATCTGCTTTGATGATGTAGACATACTCCTCCTCCTTCGTCCCTTTCCATAACTTCATGGCAGATTTAACACTGGCAGTGAAGTAGATGCCCTCCCCAAATGCTTGCTCTGAAGGGAACAGGAGAGACAATGACAGTAATTCAAAAGGATAACATACATCAGGCTTTAAAAAGAGGCAGTGTAATTCCAATAAACTTGAGGAAATACTCCAGCACAGCAACATACTGTTTGTAACTGATAAAATTGAGCCTGCACTGAGACACTAACACCAGCGCAGATTCAGACAGACTGGAAAATCCTGTCTGTCCTGACAATAGGTGTGTTTAGCCATCTCAGTCTGTCAACATCTTTAAGCATTATGTCAGGATTAGGCCTACTGCAGAATCAATGCCACACATACCGTCAGGTGGGGCATACTCTCTCTGAAAGCCCACCCAGCTGACCAACTGGCAAAACTGTGCCGACACACACTGGTACAGGGGTCTGGGTTTGTCTGAGATGCGTTTTCTGCTCAACTCAAAGTGCTGCATCAGGGCGTAGTTCTCCACTGTTTCCATCTGACAGCACAACAAACCACATTCCATTAGTTCCACGGAACAGCCATGCAGTATTAAATCCATTTTGGTCTGTACCATGAAGGAAAAACTAATTCAACAATATCAACCATATATTTTCTGAAAGCTTTTATCCTTAGGATGTGATCTCACATGACATGAGACATGTCACACCCTCCTCATTAGTATGCTGCCCATGCGTAATACATTGGGTATTGGTATTTGGCTGATACCTTTTTGGGCTGCCATTCATAGAAAACTGATTCAACCACCTAAACTATACATTTTCTGAAAGCATATACCCTCAGGGTGTGATCAAAGACATTTCTCACCCTCCCCTTACTTTGCTGCCCGTCCATAATACATAGGGTATGAGTAAATCAGGTAATAATAATAATAAATTTAATTTAGAAAAGCGCCTTTTAAGTTCCCAAGGACACTGTACAATTAGGTATAGGCAAGGAAGTACATAAAGCATGCAATCACATCCATGGTTGGATTCACTGACAGTATGGACAGTACATACAGGCAGAGACAATGAGAGAACAAGCATATAGGAAAAACACAAACACAAGTTGAACATGGATACAAGGTACATAAAATGCCAAGATGCAGAGGAAACATAAAACATACTCAGAGGACATACAGTAGTACACTGAGCACAAAGTGAAAACCAGGTACTTGGCTGGTACCTTTAGGTCTGTGCTATGTCTCATAGCTCATCTCGGCTTGTCCCCTGCACTCAGAAATCTGGCGCTAGTTAGCCGATGCTACCAACAGTTTTTCGATGTGGGGGTACCTTGAGGAAGTTTACCGTTCGCCGCCATCTTGAATTTAGTCACGATAAGTCGAGCGACGAGTATGAAAGAACAGGTATGATAAGGGATCAGATTCCAAAAATAATTCAGTGTAAATGCATGGATTCCAGTTGCTGCTACTCGTAAATGGTGTAAAACAGTGATTTATTTGCGAGGCTAGGCCGATGCCCGAGGCACCCCCATCGAAAAACTGTTGGTAGCATCGGCTAACTAGCGCCAGATTTCTGAGTGCAGTGGACAAGCCGAGATGAGCTATAAGAACATACGTTCACACTTGGTATCATGATTCAACACACTTTAGGTCAATATCACACCGGAATTCTCCTTTAATGAACATTGTACAGATTCATAATAACTCTACCTAGACAAGAGAAGAGTTTTAACTTACGCGGAGAGCATGAAGTCCAGCATCCTGAAACTCTCTGTGCGGCCCAGCAAAGTCCTTCACTTTTCGATCAAAGTATGACTTTATACCTGACCGTGGTGTAACTTGATAATTCTTGAAAAAGCCTATAAAAGATAACGTACACAGGGCTGTCAAGTTGTGTAACTCATAGATTAAGTATTAAAATGCAATATAACGTATTAAAAGTGGCATATGGCCCAAATGTGACTTACAAATTCTTTCAATTTTGCATTTCACGGGTGCATGTTTTGTTTTCACCACCATAGACCCAAAGTCGACACTGATGTCATCAATTTTACACTCCCCAGTGCCTGCAAGATAGGCCTTTTCCAGGGCAGCATTGATCTCTGGGTTTTCCAGCTGAGGGCAATCCTTGCATCTCCAGCGCACAAGGGGATACAGCATGGCCGCTTCCTCAGCCAGCACATGAGCCTCCTGTACCTTACAGCACATGGCCTCCACCTCCAGCACTGCAGCGCTGACTCCTGAAGGGGTTCCCATGATGTTGATGCCAGCCTGGCCATCAGTGAAGAACACCTGGAACCCAACCTGGAAATTGTCTTGAATGGACAGCAGCTCCTTATGCTCACGCTGACCAAAATGTAGGACAAAGTTATTTTTTATGCTGTAGACAGCTTCTTTGTCTCTGAGTATGTTCACCACATCATTTATCCATCTCTTGGCGGCACGCAGGGCCTCAGGAAAATCGGCCCGGATCTCAATTGATGGAGTGTGAATGCTGTCTGTTTCCTCATACATTAAATATTCTACATTGAAGGAAGGGTTTTGTTAGAGAATATGCAGGTACAGTGATATCCAGTGTGTTTCGTTGTGTATTGTTTCATTACTTTTTCATTACATTTTTATTACTATGGCTATAGTATGCACATTACAAAGTTACTATTTAATTGTTACTGGAAATGCTGATTTGTTTACTTTGAGGGTTCAATAGTCCATCACAATTAATGTATATACAATATGTTTTACCATAGTTGCCCACATGTGAAGTGCTGGCAGAAGGCTTTGACTGCTGCAGCGATGCATGCTTTTTTGCAAAAGCCTGCAAAAGAAATACAACACTAGTTGACATGGAGGACCATGCTTGTTTAAAATAACTTGTGTTGTTACCTTGGAATTTAAATTCAAGGCCTGAGTGAAGTGAACGATAAAAATGACCACAAAGATGGCAGAAATAAACACCTGGAATGTGTCCTCTTCTAAAGGGAATATCACAAAGTGTACATCCATCCGGGATCCCATGTATGACCTAGAAAATTGTTTCACTGCTTCTGTCATGATATCCGCCACCTCACTTTTCCTGAAGTTCAGCACACCACATCCAATTGCAGGAAAGGCAATGGACGTACAACCGTCTGCCTCTGCCATGCGCAAGCAGGCTGAGATAACACCACTAAGAATCTGTTATAAAGAATTTATTTATATATATAAAAAAAGTATTATAATAAAGTAATGTGACACGGTTACAGCTTATAATACACAGTTCCAACACATCAGACTAATTCTAAAATGGAGGAATAATGCCCACAATTACCAATGCCTGAGGTCAGCAGAATGAAAGTGTTTGGTATCACAGCATTGCATATCACTGAGAAGATTATACTGTATGTCACATACCTGTTCTGCTGTCCTGGATCCTGGTGCCCCTTTTTGTACACAAAGTACATGATACACAAAAAGTGAACCCAGGTTGTATCCTTCAGTTTTCAGTACATCACCCGACTTGCACGTCCAACGATACTTTGAAATCTCCTCCTGAAGCTTTTGGCCAGCTTCAGTTAAAATGGCGTTGGTCACTGCCCCACTGCACAACTTCAGATCAGTAGAGGTGGAGTTCACAATAATTTGTGTCTGATCAGAAGGAAAAAATGTTTGCAGTGTTTCCCATACATTGACTTATTTGTGGCGGCCCACCACAATATCAACATTGACCACCACACAATGATTTTCCAGGTTGTACTAAATTGTGCTTAAATCTGGTTAGCATCACAACCACAGTGTACTAATTTGTTAAAAACTGTATTCAAGTTAATTCTGCAAACCAACCACCACAAATGGAATTCGATTCTGTGGGAAACACTGGTTTGGGTACAAGATATTATATTTTTAATTGGTGAGCAAGATTCTAAATTTTCACACATCATATATGAGTAATACTCACAGTAATTAATCCTTATACATATTTATTACCTTTTGCTTTTCAATGCGTCCTTTACTGATGTGCAGTGTCACTTTGCCCAGTTCCACAGGAGATATATCAGAACTCCTTCCTGCCCCAGAGTAGGAGGTTTTAGGAGGTTCAAGGATCTCTTTGCAGGCCCTCACCATCTCAGACACAGTACGTTCATCGTGGTTTACCAGACGGACATCCAATACCTTATTTTTTCCATTGCCATCATGATATTTTTTCACTGTGTTCACAATGATATTGGCACAGTGATCCAAAGGAAAATTAAAAATTCCAGAACTAAGAGCTGGAATAGCAACTGACTGAAGATTCTCTTTCTCCACTATTTTAAGGATATTGTCAATGGCTTCTGACAAGTATTTGGAAGCGTGCTGAATTTCCTTTGGACTAGCATTCACCTTTACTTCTGGACCTACAGCATGTATTATCTTCTTGGATGGCAGTTTTCCAGCTGATGTGACCACTGCCTTTCCTGTGAATACCTTCCCTCTACTTTTTCTGATCTTGTCACTCTCTTGCTGAATAACTGGACCACCAGCATTGGCAAGAGCGAAAGCAAGACCTCCAATATGTCTCAGATCTTCATTGGCAGCATTCACCACAGCATCGACTTCATGAGTTGTGAGGTCATCTTTCCACACGGATAGCTTGAGGCCCTTTGGGAGACGAATGGAGTACCTCTGTTCTGGGGTGACTTTTGATTTTTTAGCAGCGTTGGAGGAGGTTGCATTCATTCCATGTAATATAACCGTGCACCTAAATTTGATGTGCACGGCTGTGGATAAGGCTTGCCCACACTGACCCACAACCTGGGCCTCTTCTTTTTCTAGTGGAATACAACTTGCCATGGTGAAACACTTGAAAGAAAATAACCTGAAAACAAATGTCACAGCAAACATGTAATGTAATGCAAATGTATTGACAGTCACACAGCATAGGCACGCACTCACTCACACATTTCCTTCTCTTTCACGAAGTAGATCTACCTATGCGAAATGTATAGCTAATTGTCTGATTGGTTTAAACACGCACAGTTTTGAGTAGGCTAGGGACATGCTTTTATTGTTCACTATAAATTGCATGCAGCTTACAGCTAAATATCAGGTCCATTGCTTTAAATGTCAGATTCCCACACTGATTTAATTCCACAATAGCCTGTAGGTAAAGCTATTTGAACTGTGGGCAGACTAGCAAATAGGCTACAAAGCGTTCACCAGCGCTTAAATTAAGTTCTCCAAGTGGAAAAGCGCACGGCGTTGACGTCATGTAGTGCTCTTCGCGTTTTACAAAAGTCAAATTCCCCCGTGTCTGATCGCGCCCTTGGTTAAACTAGGAAAAAAACTTAATCTTAAGCTACAACGTCGTGTAGATGATTAATAGTCACCGAAATCACTTAATCAGGCCTACTTTTCTAGAATCGAAACTAATGTTGGTCCGATAAACAACTTCCGTGTTCTGCAACAGCCTACCGCGACAAAGTTATTGATTGAATGCTGTTTTCAAATTTCTTGTTTGTTTCAACAACTTTCATGCTCATCTGAAGCCAATGCCAAATATGCTAGCCATACTCCCCAAAACATTAAAGAACATTAACTTACTTCTCAATTAAGTCTCACGTTAGACATGAGGTTTTCGAAGACGCTGATATGATATGCTGTGTCAACTGCTCACCACCACCACCAACACAGTTAATGAGAAATGAAAGCGAAACAGATGAAGAGACCAAGATAGACGAAGTTTGTTTGTCACAGAGAAGACATGGACGACAACTTTACTTTCCCAGTACTCGTGGAAGGCGAGTGGAATCCTGCCCTCCCGAACCTGAGAAACAAACTAACCATTTATTTCCAAAGTAAAAAATCAAATGGTGGCGACTGCTGGGTTCAGCGTGATGTTTCTGATGGCCAAAGAGCCATCGTATCGTTCAAATCAGAACAAGGTAGGCTAGTTACACGGTTTTGTGTAACCGCACAGGCCTACTGTGGTATGCTTCTTTGTTATTCTGATTCTGATGCTGCATGTTTCTGTTTCTTCAAACAGTAAGGCAAAGTGTTCTTGCAAAATGCCCACACAAGTTAAAACTTGGTCAAAATGTGTTGAATTTGTCGGTACGTCTGCCCTCTGAGACAACGGACGTCGAGGTAGGTGTGAAGCATTGACATATATTTGACATTACATTTAACATATGGTAACTTAAATATAATCAACTAATGTCGCTGTTTGCATGTTATTTTTTAGAAATCATGTTTTCTTGAGGTCTCGGAAGATACACGTGAGTGGGTCTGGCATAGTAGGCCTACAAATAATGATTGTTTAGGAAACTCCATCTTTAAATAGCTTAGCCTATTAGGCTATGATATAGATGCTGTAGGCTACTAACTGTAAATGGTGATATTGAAAGTGTAACATTATACCGTGATAGTTGGCTGTCAAAATCAAGTCGCTGGTTAAATGTAAGGGGTTGGACGTTTGAAAACAAAAGGATTTGTATTTTATAGTCCATCCACATACCATCTACTATATGCTCAGATTAGGCTAACTGAACTTGAATCTTAAGCGAAGATCTGTTACATTGATACAGTAGCCTATTCACTTGCTTGGATATTTTCCCCTTTTATGGCTTTTATATATAGAATCATATGGATTTTTACAAAACAAACTCTTTAATGTCAGTGAAAACATTTCTACAAAATAATGTTGGCTAATTAAAAATATATATAGTGTAAAATAAGCGATTGCATAAATATTCCCCCCCCCCCCCCCAAGTCAGCATAGTAGATGTATCTTTGGTCGCAATCACAGTACAGTCTGTGTGGATAGGTCTCAATTAGGCTTGCACATCTGGATACTGCAATTTCACACCTTTGCAAAACTGCTCAAACTCTTGTCAGGTTGCACAGGGATTGGGAGTGAACAACCCTTTTCAAGTCCAGTGAATTGAGGTCTTGGGCACTCAAGAACATTCACCTGTTCTCTTTAAATTTCTGTGTAGCTTTCTGTATGCGTCTTGCTGGGAAATAAATCTTCTCCCAAGTCGTAGTTCTCTTGCAGACTGAATCCGATTGTCCTCCAGAATTCCCCTATTTTGCTGCATTCATCTTACCCTTACCTTTAGCCTTCCTGCAGCATGATTCTGCCACCATTATGCTTCACAGTAGGGATGACGTGTTTGTGATGATGTAGTATTTCATGTCCACCAAACATAGCAGCTATTATGAGGACCAAAAAGCTTGATTTTGGAGTCCTCAGACAAAAGAACCTTCTTCCATTTGACCATGGAAGTTGGGCAAACTTTAGTGGAGATTTAACAGAAGCTTTGCCACTCTCCAAGCTTTGCCACTCTCCAAGCTTTGCCACTCTCCAAGCTTTGCCACTCTCCAAGCTTTGCCACTCTCCAAGCTTTGCCTGGTGAAGAACCTGGGCAATAGTTGTTGTATGCAGTCTCTCCTATCTCAGCTACTGAAGCCTTTAACTCCTTTAGGGTTGTCACGGGGGGCCTTAGTGGCCTCTCCCACCAGTCTTCTTCTTGCATGGTCATCTAGTTTGTGGGGACGGCCTGCTGAAGGCAGATTTTTTTTTATTAAACTCTGGGGAATGTTCGGTAACCTGACATTTTTTGTAGCCAGGAATTCTGATTAATCAGGGACTCTCCAGACCAGGGGCGGACCTGGACACTTTGAGGCCCAAGGCAAAGGATTCCGAGGCCCCCGAGCCCCCACACACAGACACACACACATACACACACACCACAACCCTAAAACTAAAACACACTTTATTCTGTAATAATGGGACGCTGAGGCATACTCAAATACAACAAATATTTTTTGCCATAGATGATGATCAAGAAACAGTAGTAAAAACCTTTGAAAGTATTACTATGAATGGTGTGTGTGTCTGTGTGTGTGAGAGAGAGAGAGAGAGGGAGAGGGAGAGAGAGAGGGTGAAGGCTAGGGGTTTGGGGTCTCTGTGTGTGAATATACTCTATGTACTGTAGCTATGTACTGTATGAGAGTCTGTCCGTGTAGGCTATGTGTAAAAGAGAGGGAGAGAGAGTGAGAGTGAGTGTGCGTGCAAACTAAATGAGGTGTTCGATCTTCAAAAAAGCCGACATCCAAAACAATAAGCGTCTGCACTGACCGAATAAACTAGCCATTTTCTGTTTATTTTTTCTCCATTTTTCATGGTCATGTAATAATGTTCAACCGTGAATCTTCTGGGTGGTTTATCTGCATTTTTGGGGAATTCAAAGTAGGGCTGGGCGATATGGACCAAAAGTCATATCCCGATATATTTAGGTTGATCTATCGATATACGATATATATCCCGATATTTTTTCTGCAAAGTTAGAGCTGTAAAATGAAATGTTCAGTCAAATATGAGTAGTTTTATTGAAAACTCACTACTCAAATAACAATAAAATGTAAACATAAAACTGGAGTGCCTTTTTTTTTTAAATCAAAGCTCCCTAAGGTGCACATTTAAATAAAAAAATATCTTAAATAAAAATAGCCTATAAAATAAAATAGGCCAATCTTTTTCTGAAATAAATATATTTATATGAGAGTAGCATGCAGTTTCACAGCAGTGCAGAGAGGGGAGCAGTGCAGAGAGCTCCGGTCAGCGGCTTGCGTGGAGCAAGGATCACGGTGCAAATTAGAACTAGATCGATATATGCGATATGGTCTAATTCCATATCGCATTTTAAAATATATCGATATATCTTTTATATCGATATATCGCCCAGCCCTAATTCAAAGTTATTAATTTGCACGGGGCCTTTTTTAACGATTTCAACTCGCTCTGCATCTCTTACGGTGTCTTGCCATAATAAGGGGTCGTCACTGATAACTGTAGTGCTAGGTATCGTGTTAGGGTTACTTACGTTACTGGTTTCGTTGCGGTCCAAAGCTTCTGCTACTGTGTCCGTAGCAGCACCAACAGCACCAGTGCGGACTTCGGCAGTGACCGTGATCTTGTCCCTCACGACTGTTTCACTTAGATCAACATCATAATCATCATCATCATCATCATCAGTAGAAGAATATGTAGTGCAAGTTGCTGGTGGTGGTGCATCAGTGCCACAGCTGCTGCAGCTAGCATTAGCTACACCACCCAGCTCAGCAGATGTTGCAGATGTTGTTGCATCACTGTCCAAATTACTTTCTTCCGTGGAAGAATTCTTCGACTGGAAGAAGTTGGTTAATTTAGGCAATTTCTTTCTAAATTCTTCCTCCTCCCTTTTTCTTTTTCGTTTATCACTTCCACTCTGGAAACGTTTCATGGCTGCTGTCAATCGCTCAACTCCACACCTCACCAAGACCTCGTTCAGACTAGTTGCTGCTATGGTGACAGGAAGCGGACCTGCACTGCAGTCATTTGATTTTATGATGAGTTTATGAGCAATCATGAGGCAAAATATTTTTTCCAATCTTTATTATGGATTAGAATATATTGTTTGGATGCGGTGATCATTTATTTAAAAAAAAAAAAAAAAACGATATGGGGATGACGAGGCCCCCTGGTGGCCGAGGCCCCAGGCAATTGCCTGACCATGCCTAATGGCAGGTCCGCCCCTGCTCCAGACACTTTATGCTACTATAGTATACACAGTCATTGCACTCATGTATAGGAGTCTTTATGCTACTGTAGTATACACAGTCATTGACCTCATGTATAGGAGTCTTTATGCTACTATAGTATGCACAGTCATTGCACTCATGTATAGGGGTCTTTATGCTACTGTAGTATACACAGTCATTGCACTCATGTATAGGGGTCTTTATGCTACTGTAGTATACACAGTCATTGCACTCATGTATAGGGGTCTTTATGCTACTGTAGTATGCACAGTCATTGCACTCATGTATAGGGGTCTTTATGCTACTGTAGTATACACAGTCATTGCACTCATGTGATCTTTTTCACTAATTGTGAGACTACTAGCACCAATTCGCTGGACCGCTGTTGAATTAAAAGGCAACCACTTATTTTACATTATATATTTTAAATTAATTGATATTGCTTTGCAGAAATCTACTTTCACATTGGCATTAAAGAGAGTGTTTTGTTGTAAATTCTTGTTTAAAAACCCTAATTGTATTGGCCATGATTACATTTATAAAGGCAGTAAAAGGGGAAAATATCCAAGGGGTGAATACTTTATAGGCACTGTACTGTAGATCCCTGTAGGCAGACTATCCAAGTAAAGTGTTACCCAGTTTTGTCAATGTATTCAGAGTATGGCATAGGTTTTTATTAAATGTATCCTGGGGGAAAAACCCTCAGTATTCAAGAGTGTAGAAAAACTACAAACCCATTTAAGATTAATGGGCAGTTTTTCCCCAATTTAGTGACAGAAATAATGGTAGGATAATAGATGATATGAATACTTGGCCCTTCATTTCAGTTTCTATTTGCATGAATGTAAAACTAAACAAAAGTTGCTTAAAAGATTACGTTTTTATTGTAAAACATGCTCAGAACACAGCCATCATAAGAGGAAAGATGACGCCAACACATTCACTATGTTAGACCCTAAAAGAAGAAGAGCCATAGGTTAGTAGGCCTTAAAGCTGCCTTTTGTCTTTCTTTAATAAGTGTAATTATATGACAATGAATAAAAATGGCAATTAAGATTCATGGCTGACATTTTTCTACCAGCTAATCATTAAAACAGAATAGTATTGTATAAATGCTATGAGAAATGATAAAATAAATGTAGAAGTAGGCCACAATTAAGTATTAGACATTCATTATAAGAGTTTTCTTTGTTTTAGAAGTAAGGGGCAGATTCATTTATGGATGTACAATAAAACAATTCAATAGAGACAATATTTAGCACAGTTGATAAATGGATCAATACATTTATTGATAAATGTTTACTATCTATTATGTCATGACCCTATTGTGAGAACAGGCGAAGACAAGACCCTCCCTGCTGAGGAGCAGAAGGAGGATCCTGAGGACTCCCTGGCTGTAGCTGCTGTCCTGGGGAACACAGAGGGGCTGCGGCATGAGTTTCTAGAGATGTTGGTGGAGAACATCCTCAAAGGTCACGACCCCTCATCCTGGAGTGTGGAGATTGTACCTGAGATCAGCAGCGCTGTGGTGATGTTTGATAACGCAGAAGGTAGGGGGAAAACTCAGTATTTTTTATTTGGGAATCATTTTTCACCTTTTTGTTTTATTTTCAGTTGGTTCAATAACTACAATGAATAGTATGTTTATGTTTTACGTATAATGTGGTTCATGTGTTTGGTGCACCTTGCCTGCTTATGTTCTTATCTGTTACATTTACATGTCAGATGCACAGCAATTCGTCAAAATATGCCCATCAAACAAGATGTTCAGCTCGAAGAAATTAATCATCAGGCTCCTTGAGGTTCCAGTGAAAGTAAGAGCTGAAGACCTCATTAGTGACATCACATCTGACCACCTCCAGCTGTATTTCCAAAAAGATGAGGATGTAAAAGAAGATGTCGAAATGCTGGAGGAGGAACAAGCTGCCATTGTCACCTTTAGTGAGCCCAGAGGTAAGAATTTCCCATAAATCAGGCAAATTTAAATGGTATACTATTGTCTGTTTATGAATATTTTTTTTATAATGTGATTTTGACCTCTTATGTAGATGTAATGTAATACTTGTCAAAGTTTGATGTATAAAAAGTTTTGAAGGGGTTATGCTGTAGGAAACTTTTGTTTCATGTTGACTTTGAAATAAGCACGCAGCTTTTTAAATTTGACTGTTCCCTTCACTGCTTGTAATGGCCATAGGAAGGAATAGGTCATAGATCACAAGCGAATCAGAAAAGCGTGTAAGTTCTACATCACAACTGCTCACATTTATTATGGTCAAAATAAAAGCTCAGCTGAATTTTTTCCTCTGTAGGGTTTTTAGAGCATACCCGAACACCATGAGTCGGGAATTTTATAAAATAATTGAAACATGTAAGGCATGGCTCCTTTTAAAGGCTAAACTGGTAGCATGTGAAAGACCATAATGGTCATATTTCAGGAATCTTTTATTAGTTTATCTTTTTATAGATTTTTTATAATCCTTAAATCCTATTGAGAATCAGATAAGTAAAAATATCAGAGACACCTAATGATGATGTCATTCAAATATTTGTATGAAATATTTATCTTTGCAGCTGTGGCAAGAGTAATCAATAGACAGCATGTCATATCGGGACATGCTTTTAAAGTGTTCCCGTACTACGACTCTTTGGGAACGGCGGTGTATGGAAAAGACAGGCCCACCTGGAAACTTCCTGATGCTTTCACACAGGACATTGGCTTTGCTTTGCAGAAGTGCCTGCAAGAAAACCCTGAGTGTAGTGCACTGATCGACCAGGAGATGGCCAAGCTTTTCTGTGAAGTCAATCTCCAGCTTCAGCCTGTGAGCATCAGCCCCTTACCATCCTTGCTCCAGCAGAAAAAACAAACAGCCAAGCTCATTCGCTCTTGGAGAGAACAGGCCGCTTCTGGATTTAAAGAGTTGCTCTCAAGGTTCAAGTGCCTTCAACTGCATGTTCCAGCTGTTGCGTGGAAGGAGTCGGAAGTGACGATTCTAGAAGCCATTCAGCACAAGGCTGTGTCACTGGTCCTGGACCAGTCTCAAGAATGTATGACTGTGGCAGGTCTGCCTGAGACCATAGATGGCCTTGGTGATTTAAAAATGATTGTAGAGAAAATTACTAAAAAGGCCGAAAGGGAGTTAGGTAGCCAAGCTATAGAGGTCCCTGTGGCGTCATCAGTTTACCAGCTCCTGGAACGTGGCTTACAGCAAAAGATTGCAAGTGATTTCCCAGAGCTTAAGTTCAGATACAACAAGCCAACTCAAAACATTGAATTGTATGGACTGCAAAATGAGATTTTGTCATCAAAAGCTTACATTCTAGAGGAGGTGTTGACTTTTTCCCTGAATGGGAAGCCAGTAGATCTTGATGATAGCATCATACAGTTCTTGTCTGAAGGAGACCAGGAAGAGCTAAATGAACAATTATTCATGTCACAGGGAATCAGCGCTGCACTGGAAATTAAGGGGAACAGAGTTAATCTCCTGGCCAATAAAGAGGAGGCAGTCAGGGACGCAGAGGGTCAACTAGAGAAGCTTCTGAACCACAAATGCGTTGAGGTAGAAGATCTTAATGTTTTCAGAATGACAGAGTGGCAACAGTTAGTGGATAGTTTGCAAGCATCCTCCAATCAGCCAAAAAGGAGAGTGTCAGTGCATACTGCTGGTGTACTAGTTATGGTCTGTGGCTTTGTTGACACAGTTGATGATGTACAGAAACAGTTATATGATTTTGTACATGACAACTCTTCCATAACCAGAACTGTGACAGACAGAAAGCTCATTATCAAATTTGTGCGTGAAATGAAAAAAGATACATTGAATAAGATGATCAAAGAGGACATTAAAATTGATTTCAAAGAGGATTCTGTTTCTCTGAGTGGACCCAGAGTTCTTGTGGTAGAGTGTATGCAGACAATCCAAGATCTGATCTCATCTGTCCACCATGATGTTCTGCGAGTGGCCAAACCTGGAGCGAAAAAGTCTTTCCTGGACAAAGAGCTCATTTATGAGAGCATGTCAATCACCAAATGGCACTGTTTAGTCCAGCTGGAGGATGACATGGACACACCCCAAATGGACACCTCAGGACCCGAGAGCAAGCCTGCTTATCACTTGCAAACCCCCGATGGCGTGGAGATCAGTGTCTTCAAGGCCGACATGTGCTCATTCAGAGTAGAAACTATTGTCAATGCTGCCAATGAGACCCTTCAGCATGAGGGGGGTCTGGCAGGAGCCCTCGTTCAGGCTGCTGGTCCTCAGCTCCAGGAGATGTGCAACCAGATCATCTCCAGCCGCGGGCAACTGGCCACGGGGGACGTAGTCATCACGGCAGCAGGTGGGCGACTCCGGTGCGAACACATCATCCACGCCGTTGGACCCAAGTTCAGTGGCAACAATCCACAAAGGGCCGTTGGCTTACTGAAAAGGGCAATTAAAGGCTGTTTAAGAGAGGCAGAGAGGTTTAAGTTCCACTCTTTAGCAATTCCTGCCATAAGCTCAGGTTCATTTGGATTCCCGCTAAACCTCTGTGCAGAGACCATCGTCGGGGCAATAAAGGAGCACTGTGAGGACATGTATGGCGACGGCCTACTTAAAAAAATACATCTAGTCAACAAGGATGACCAGACTGTCCAGGCCATGGAGACTGCTGTGAGAAAGATTTTTGACCGACCCGTACATCGCCAGACGGAGACCAGAAGCCAGGTCAGAACAGATCAAAACCCAGGAGCGAGCCCACGCCACGGAAGAGCTCCTACGGGCAGTCCGACTCTGAGTGTGCAGACAAAAGAGGGGCTGAGCATCACACTGTTGAAAGGAAACATCCAGGATACAACAGTAGGTCACATGTTGAGATGTTTTTGTTTTCTGATGATTCAGGTTGTAACTGTAAATAAACACATGAATATATAATGTGTGCTAATATCCATGTCTGCAGACGGATGTGGTGGTGAACACAGTGGGCAGTGGTCTGAGGCTCGATCAAGGGGCTGTTTCGAATGCCCTGTTCAGAGCAGCGGGACCAGAGCTTCAGAATCTGGTGGATCAGCAGGCAGCACCTCCGGCCAATGAAGGAGCTATTATTGTCACAGAGGGCTGCAACCTCAGAAGCAATATGGTGTTCCATACTGTTGCCCCACAGTGGGATGGAGGTCAAGGCCATGCACAGAAGGTACGTCTTTGTCCCTCTACGTCTATTTTTGAGATAGATAGTACATCTTTGGTTATTCAAATACAAAAGCCCAGTGTTTCCCACAGAATTGGATTCAATTTGTGGCGGTAGCTGACTTTGACAAGGGGTGGTATTAAGATCGTTAAGATTGGTAGTGTATAGGTCTAATTGTCACTTTAAGACGTTTGAGGGAACCCTTGCAATTGTAACATAGTTGAAAGGCTGCTGATGTGTGGATGCAATTCATAACGTTTTCTACATAGTTAAAATAAAAAAAAAGTAAAAATCCCTCCTTGGGACAAGCACTTGAATTTTGGAAAACACTTTTCCATTTACATCGGGATTTTGCAAACATTCAATGTAGCCTACTATGCTGTGATAAGACCTTAGCAGAGTTCACTTCAATGCAGCAGTTTTGAACAATTTTGCGCAGCATGGTCACGATGCTAAGCGGATTTAATAGCAATTTAGCCAGACGTCTTCTATGCAATGCTTCTATGTGGCAACAACAATCCTTCAACAATCGCGGAATATTTTGTTAAATGCACATGCAGAGGAGGGGCAGCGGGCTCTACGAGAGAGCGGGGCGGGCAAGGAAAGGCTGCGTATGTAAAAAAGCTGCAGCTCAATGGCAATGCAAGGATTTGACCTTATATTTAATTTAAATTAAATTAAATTAAACATAGAATATTCATCTGTGGCGGCCGATTTTTATTTCGTGGCGCCCCGCCACAGATTAGTCAATGTATGGGAAACACGGAAAGCCTGCTAGAACATTAGTCATCGCTAGTAAATCATGGCAACCATCTCTTATATTTCACATGGAGTGTCACTACCCGATGCAAGTCGCTACCCAGTGTGAGTTGCGCATGCTCGTAGACGGCAGTATTTCTATATAAAACAAATAACTTCAGGATTTATGCCCTTACATTTTGTAAAAGTTAGCGAGAAATAACTACTATTAAATGTACACTGCACTATATTTCTTGTCCTGTCTATGCACCACCTGTCTATATTTTGTATATATCACATTGCACTTTGCACTTTTGTATATATCACATTGCACATTGCTTTTTTGCACTTCTGGTTAGACGCAAACTGTATTTTGTCGACTTGTACAATGACAATAAAGTTGAATCTAATCGAATCTTATCTATTGTAAAAAACATAGTTTTTGGAACCATAAGCCACGTGTGAGCATGCACGACTCACATTTGCCAGTTACATGGAGCACCAACAGAAGGCTAATTGATAAATAATCCACAGGTTTTGGGTGACATTGTAGCTGACTGCTTCGCTCAGGCGGAGCAGCACCGGCAGAGCTCTTTAACCTTCCCCGCCATTGGCACTGGAAACCTGGGCTTTCCCAGAGATGAGGTGGCCAAACTCATGTTGGACGCTGTCCTCAATTTCAGCCAGAAAAGAAGTTCAAATAACGTGCAAGAGGTGGTGTTCATTCTCCACCCTAGCGACACTCACACTACACAGGTAAGGAGCCAAAACAAATTTCTGTGCATTTTTGTTTGTGTAGTTAATACGAACAAGTGGCATCTAATCAGTGTTTGTTGCCATGTACTGCATGTCCATCACAGGCCTTTACAGATGAATTCAACCAAAGATTCTTAAACCAGGCTGCATCCTCCCAGACAAAAGGTACAGTGCCATTTTGGTCTGTACTTTGGACTTTATCAGTTGGGGTCATATAAATAGACATCAATTATAGACATTGTTTTTCCCTGCTTGTGTTTCTCAGTTACTGAAATGCAAAATCATTTTAAGCCCACTTGCATTTTCTATTTAATTATTACAGTGCATGAAAATGCACTGTTCTGTTATCCGAAGTCTTCTTCTTCTTCTTCTTCTTCTTCTTATTCTTCCCACCAAATTTCTCGTCTAATTCAGCTTTAACCGCTTAACGTTAGAAACTTCGCTCAAACTTTGGAACGTGGGTCTTGAAAAGGACACGGGGAATGTATTTTTCACTTTTGTAAACTTTATACTTTTTGAGATATTAATAAAAAAACAAGCTTATTTTTCCCCATAGACTTTGTATGGGGACTATGACATCATAATGGACTAATTAACTTGATTTGCACCTGTATCAACTTCCAGCTGCTCACTACTAGGACCCATCAAAGGGCCAGTTAAACTGATTGCACCTGTATCAACTGCTTTCTGCTCAATTAGGCCAACTCTCTCTGTGTATCTCCATTCTACAAGGATATAAGGCACATTCCATCCAACTTTCTATCCATTCATCCTCTTCAAACCATTCACTCATCTACCCATTAAACTATCCCATCAACATTCATTAAACAATCTGCCTATCAACATCCATTCAACTTTCTGTCTATCAACATCCATTACACTATCTATATTTAACTTTTAAACTATACTCTGTCTCAGGCTTTAAACATACAATCTGGCTCTACAGATCCTGTTCAACTATTTCCTCTGCCCACAACTGTTTCAAAATAAATGTCCTCACTACAATAATTCACTATTATATAATTACTATTTATATAATAACTATTTAAACTACTCAACTATTTAACTGTTCAGCCATTTCAACTGTCAGTTGTTATCAACTATGACTTCTGCCAACTGTTATCAAATAAAAGTTTGTTTTGCATTTTATGTTAATATATATGTTTATATTTTCATGCACTGGTAATTTCCTCGAAATTACATTTTCTAGTTTACACTGAGAGTGGACACTGAGTGGAACATTCATTAATGGACAGTGACTTGCAGTCTTGAACAATCATGGAAGTCATTGCCATTTTCACAAATAACAACGACTTACACATATTTTCAATCAGTATTTTTACTTGGGTTGGATTTTGGTGTGAACACCACCCCAAAGTGCTACATTGCAGAGGTCTTTCACCTATTTGGAGAATTTGCTGACCAATTACTCTCAAATTATTCTCAAATGATGGAAAAGAGCCTCGTATTTAACTGCAACTAATCCCAATTACCTGTGAGACACTGTAAACTGAATAACTCCCACCATGTTTGACAGGTCCATTCTCAAAGATCACATCTCCAAGTTCAGGGCTGTATCAGACAACAGTGGGGGAAGTTGTTCTCCAGATTACCACTGGGGATATCACTAAAGAGGACTCTGATGTCATAGTTAATTCCTCCAATGATACCTTTACACTGAACTCAGGTAGGCATATTTTATTTAGTATTTACATTTCTATATTTGATGTTGTATGTACAGTATGTTCTCCTTGTTTTTCAAGATTTCTGTGAGGTTTTTAATGGATAAGTATCAAATAGTCTCTGTCCTGATAAAACTGAACCAGTTATAAACACATAATTTAATTTTTTGCCACTCTTAATTCCAGGTGTCTCAAAAGCCATTCTTGATGCTGCTGGTCCAATGGTGATGCTAGAATGCCAGCAACAGGGTGTGTAAACTCTCCCTAGTGGAGAATATCACACTGTACCTTGTCCTTATAAATAATCATTATTTTTCAGTTTTGTTATTGGACAAATGCATTAATCTGTGACGTGTGAATTTGACAGGAGCTCAGCCAGGTAGAGCAATGATAATGACCCAGCCTGGCAATCTTAAGTGTAAGAAGATTCTTCATCTGCATGGGCAGACCAAGCCTCAGATGATACAAAAGATTGTTGGTGATGCAATCTCACTGTCCATTCAGAACAACATGAGGTCCATCTCCTTTCCTGCTCTTGGCACAGGTATGTGGTGACTAATTAGTGCTTTCCTGTGGCTGGAAGTAAAGCTCTGTGTTAATCTTCTGTCCCCCCTCCTGCCTGCTCCCGCAATATTCTGTCCTGTTCCCGCAAAAATGGATAATTTTTAGTCCCGCTCCTGCCTGCATCTGTAACATTATGTCCTGCTCCCGCCTGCTAAAGCCCACACACGATTGTCTACTGTATGCATTCAGTTCTGCTTTCTGTCTCACGAAAGGAGCACTTGACACTTTTGATATATTTCCCTTGAATTCCAGCAATGTTTGTCCTTTCATAGCTGTACAATGTGTGCATAGCCCCCACGACGCTTCAGGTCTGATGTTCCAGATTTGTATATGTTGGTAGGGTATGTTAACACCCTTTGACATTTGCCACAGCAGGTAATCGATTCCACTTGCTGTCACTCACAACTAAGAGAGACTGCCAAATGTCTGATTTTAAGTTTCTTGGTTCTGAATGTAATTTTCTTTAGAAAGGCAACATCTAAAAATTGCCTACTAGTGTTGCACCTCTTCCTCTGTCATGCTTTTGAACGCAGCAGCAGGAAATAATTGATCACAGATAAACGACAACATCCGTCAGTTAGGCTGCTTAAAACCTTTTTTTTTTTTGCTGCCATACAGAGCTTCCAGCATGACTATAATTATTTACGCTACTTTAATCATTTTCCTTTTTTATTTTACACACATGTACAATTTGCAGGAGTGCAGCGAATAATCCTTTTATCCTGCTCCTGCAAACGCACCTCTTTCATCCCGCACCCACACTCCAAACCTGGTACTCTTTTACGTCGCAACCTGCGTTCTCTTGGGACCCCTGCAGGACCCCTTTAGCTGGGAGTAATTCAGGAAAGGGGAAAAAGCAGGATATTGACTTTTGTGGTCACAATCTCTATTGTCACTTACAGTGTCTTGTTTGCTTGTCTGTTTCCGGTGTAGGGCAAGGCAACGTGGCTCCTGGACTGGTGGCGGACGCCATGCTGGACGCAGTGGTAGATGTGGTGGGACAGAAACCTGTGTCTTCCCTGCAGCTGATCCGCATCGTCATCTTCCAGGCCCCAATGCTGGCAGAGTTTTACAAGAGCATGCAGAAAAAAGAGGGTTCCAACAAGCCAGTGAAAGAGGGCATGGGTGCTAAGATTATGTGTATGTTGTCTTTATATGCTTTTTATATGTTTTTTTAGGTTTCACAAGCATTGGTTGTTATATCGACGATGTAATGTCTTGATACTACTGTAGTATGTTGTCACACAAATCAAACATCCAGTGCATTCATTATTGAACTTATGATCTTCATACACTTAATATTACATTATGATTAGTCTTAGATTTGTCTAAGATGCAACATTATCTTACCTTCACAAAGTACATTTGAAAAGCCATAATCATCTTACTTATGTTGCAATCCCAATTCACCCTGATAGCAATAAAACTATACCATCTGTTCCTACAGCAAGCCTTAAATCATTCTTCACTGGACCATGGGTCAAAGACACCAAACCCCAGAAAAGTGAAGATATTGCCTTTGAGGGCAAAGTGTTGGTCCCAGCCTTCTTCCACATCTGTGGGGAGTCACAAGCCAACGTTGACGAAGTCAAGAAATGGATCGAAGAGCTGATCTCCCAAGACTCGTTCACAGACACCATCACAGACGATATGCTTTTAAATTTGCCCAGCAGTGACATTAAGATCATCCAAGACCTTCAGGAGAAGTATGACGTGAAGATGACCCTGACCACCGACTCACAGGGCACGATGGGTGCAGACGATGCCACCCTGACCATTGAGGGCCTCAGCAGAGACGTAGCGGCATCCTCCAGAGAGGTGCAGAAGATCCTGAGCAAGAGCCGGGAGCGGGAGAGTCTGGAAAGGCAGATGGAACTCACCGGTAACCTGGTGGAGTGGCAGTATAAGGTTCAAGGCCAATACCAAGCATTTGATCCCGAGAACAACTTACGTCTTGAGCAAGCCAAGGAGAAGAGGCAAAGACAGGTAGAGGTCACTATTCAAGGCCAGAAGTATACGGCCACTCTACCTGATGGGCCTGCTGTGGACATCCATAGGAACCAAGTCAAACTGAAGCGAGTAGATAAATTACAAGGTAATGCTTCCTTTAAACAAAGTTTTGTTGGTCTAGTTGGTCAACCATCATGTTGGTCAAATAAGCTGGTCAACCAGCAAACCACCTTAAGCTGGCCAGACTTGTTTTTTTCAGCTGGGTGGTTTTATCCCCACATTTATGCACACATACTCAGCTATATAGAAGTTGTATTAAGCTCCGTCAAAACGTTGTCATCTTTACGGTGATGCCTACCTATTCATTATGCTTTTCGGTTATTCAGGCAACAAAGTTACTATTAATGGTGCTCAATCAATTAAAACATTTTACACACAAAGAAACAAAATGTGAAATGATATAGTAGAACCATCAGGAGAGGGGCATAGTATCACTGATATACTCTATGTGATTTTCCTTCCTGCTGATATACTCTGTGATTTTCCTTCCTGCTGTCAAGGTGACACCAGTGTTCCTGATAACTGGGATGACATGACTCCCAACTCGCAGTGCCAAGTGTTTCTCCTGCAAAATAACAGCCAGGAATATCTTCATGTTCAGAAACTTTTCCTTAAGTCTTGCCGTAATGCCATTCTGAAGGTATGCTTTTACTAGCGATCTAGATATTGCATTTCAGCAGTTTAGTGTTCATATAGTCTACATGGTTTTCAATTAAATGTTTGGGTCTCATAGTTTAAACATTTTTTCATAATGTGAATGTCTCATATTTTTGCTTTTCAGATTGAGAGAGTACAAAACCCATACTTATGGAGAAACTACGAGATCAAAAAGCAAGCCATGGAGGTTAAAAATGGCCACAAGAACAATGAGAGGCAACTGTTTCATGGAACCAGCCAGCCAACCATAAACCACATCAACCACAATGGGTTTAACCGCAGCTATGCTGGCAAAAATGGTAAACATATCTATTGGTCCTCATGCAAAAAAATGCTTTGGAGTCAGCTGGATGTTGATGTGATAGTCCCAAAGTGTGACGTAGCGTTTCCATGACTGCAGAATCACTGGATCTAAACAAACTTTCGAAGTGGCATAAATAGCATTGAATGTAGACATGTGGCATCATTTCTAGCTAATAAAAATAAATATATCCATTTAAACGTGTTTTACCTGCTAGGCAGCAGCTTAGCCACATAACACGGATTCCCTGGCAGGTGTAATAGAAAGAAACAAAATTCCAGTGGATATTTCACGTCTTCTCAAAGACTAGCGGATGTTAAGAGCGACGGTTTTTGCCAAAAAAATAAAGCCAAAATACATCCGTGAATTTAAGGATTTTAACCGCATGCTGTGAAGTTACATGCAGGTCTCTTTTACGGAGGAAACCCATGCTAAAATAAAACTCTGTAGTCACGAATTTGATCGTGTTGGTATGAATATATGTTGTAGTATGTGATTCCTACAGTGTAAAAAAAAATATACTAACGTCTTAGAAACGTAAAATTATTGAAATAGATTAAGAAAGCCACCGCTATGGTGATTTCTAATGGTAGATTGATTTGTTTAGATCCAGTGAAATTGCTGCCTTGGCTTAGGTACTTTATTGGACTGAGAAATTGTGGATGTTCTTGTAAGAACATTATTGATGATGATTTAATATGTTTACTTATCCACCAGTGTTGTATTGTACATTTGTACCATCTTCTGTTGCAGCTGCTGCATATGGCAATGGCACCTACTTCGCAGTCCATGCTAAGTATTCTGCGGCCAACACCTACTCAGTTCCAGATGCTCAGGGACAAAAGTACATGTACCTGTGTCGAGTCCTCACAGGCGACTTCACAGCGGGGCGAGGGGGAATGATTGTCCCCCCTGCTAAAAACACCACCACTGCCGACCTCTATGATACTGTAACTGACAACCCCATTGCACCATCCATGTTTGTCGTCTTTAATGACATTCAGGCATATCCTGAGTATTTGATCACTTTTCAATGAGGTAGCAAAGGGACAAATGTGTATCCAAGATTTCACCTGTTCATTGGTTGTTTATTGGTTGTTACCATATTCTTCTATCCAGGAAACTGCTTGGGATACCAGTTTGCACCAATTTAAATCAAATGCACAAGTAAACATAGAGTTATGAACAATCGTTAGATGTCTCTCTATCATGGTATATAAAGTTAATAAATGTTGTGTATACACAAAATAGTTTTCATTGAAACTGAACTAACATGAATATGGGAATGTTTGTGATGTCAACCATGTGCCTAATATGTTCTCTCTAGCATGTGTCATTTATAATATATAGGATAAAAGTGACATTTCCAAGTCTTGCATCTTGTCATAACGTCTTTTAAAGGTTTTTTTTTAAGATTTTTGTGTGACCGGGAACTTTTTGGGTGTCTCCACCACACTTTGTCTTTTCAGACACACTGTCATTTCCATCACAACACATATTTTAAACATAAAAATAATACAACATGCATTTCTGGAAAATTAATACATTTTATATTTTGGCAGATATGTGTAATATTTAATAAAATACATTTGGAACAGACAGTAGATGTTAAGGTATTTTTGCTTGAAAACATACGTTTTGTTGTGTGATGGAAATGCCAGTTAGACTTTTGGAATAAAATGGCAAATATATACAGTATATATATTATTTAACAAAAATCATCACAGCCACTATTAGGGCAAGTTTCTAGATATAATAGATCATTAATCCATGCAAAAAGATTTTTATTGAAAGATGTATTTTTTGAAAATGTCCAGGTCAAAGAGTGCCATAGTTGAAGAATAACCCTGCTACTGATTCCGCCCTAGTCATAACAATGAAACTAGACGGCGAAACAAGGAAGCTGTCATGAATCCAAGTTGTGGATTTATTAGGCCTGGCCTGTACACAAACCTCAAAAACTTGATGGATCAGTCGGTAAGTTGGACATTTCATAGTTAGAATCAGTGCAATGTCAAAATTGTTTATCAAAATTGTCTCCAGTTGAAGGTAAAAATCTGACTTTATAGTCTTTATATCCTATAAGAAGAAGCAACTTATCAAAAAGAATAAACTGAATCTAGTGGAATGGCTGCGGCTCGATCGACATCTTGTTTTACACCATGTTCATTCAGAGTCCATTATAACTGATGGTGAATATAGACAAATAAAAACCATTATAGACCCAGATGAGGCCAATGGAAACAAATGTAACTTAGTGATAAATATAAGACCTTATTGTCTGAATTGCTTGTTATATGGCAGTTTGACATGCCAGGAAATGTTATTTTATAGTCTATGTCAGGGATGTCAAAGTCAAATACATTAGAGGGCCAAAAAAACAAATTTGCTACAAGCCGAGGGCCGGACTGGTTCAATGTTTATTAAAACATATTAAAATGACTGCATGTAACTTATTGAACCAAGACGTGTACTGTATTTTATTTAATGATTAAATTAATAATGACTGTGACTGAAGTGCGGGCAAAGTTTGCACAGAAATGTACGATTTTTCCCATCCTCACCGACCTTGTCATAAAACTTGTTTAAATGATCATACGATGCCTCCTTGCTGCTTTGTCGTCTACATCAGCCTTTCTCAAACTTCTTTGACCTGAGGCCCAGTTAAGGCATACTTTGGGGTCATAGGGCCCACCTACATGAACCCACCCACCATCAAATTATCATAATGAAATCACAATTATTATTATTTTTATACTATATTGCTATACATGCACTTAAAAACAGTCAATGTTTAAAGTGCTAAGATTGTTCACAAAAGTTTGTGAAAACATGCACATCAGAGTACTGCTTTACTAATTTAAAATATAATTAGGCCTACAATAGTTTCATTGTTTTTGCATTGTTGCATGATGCTTGCATGAGAAACACTTCTCAAAACAACAGCAGTTATATGGGTGCGGTTGTTTTGGGATGTTTCCCTCATGCAAGCATCATACACTGATAGAATATTTATCTGCTAATTACATTTCATTTGAATGCCTGAATGTAAGGATTCAGGAAACACAATACCAGCTTTTGTGAATGGTAAATGGCGGATCAGATCATGCGTAAATCACTGATCTGGAGATCTTTAACTAAGACTAATTAATAGCTTTTGGCTGACTTTAATACTTAATGCCAAACAGTGTTTTATATAGGCTGTGCTCTGTTTTTTATGGAAGTAGCATAAATCCACGTCGTTCTATTAAATGTCGTTTCATAATTAAATAGCCTTCCAATAGGTTGAAGCTTAGCTTTGCTACCAGCGTGCACACGCATGCATTGAATAAACGCCCATACCACGACTTAATTCTATACCTCTATGTTTGATGACACCAAACAAATATTTCCTACTAATTGCAGAAATGTTTGTTTTCTTTTTCTGTCCGCGGCTCCTTGATCAATTGCGCAGCAAATTATCAGACGATGGCCCGGTGTTACATGGCAACTGGCACCCATGTTAACTGGCTGCGTTGGTGACGTTTTGTTTGACAGATGTGGCCGCTTGCAGATTTGTCACTTTCTGGTGGAAACTGGAGACGAACAAATACAACTATGCATGACATATTTAAATGTCAAAATTGTCTGTAGTACGCTACATGCACTGGACCATAAATATGCCACCAAAAAATAAATACCTTAACAGCCTAATAATAACTCCACGTGGGTATCGAACCTGCTTCCTAAATGAAACCTTTTACATGATTACCATTCATCTACGTACTTGAGCCACGAACAGCTGATAAGTCATAGTGAATTTTACTTGACTTACTCTATACAATTAGAAGAAGTCAGGTAATGATTGTAGCAAGTTAACACGGCTGATGGTGTTGTCTTGCTACAGCAGTTGCCCAAGCCAGTAGGTCTTCAAAGTACCATGGTTAAGTTTTCAAACATTTCACTGACTGCTGGTCATGCTCTCTGTGGCCACCTAGTATCTGTAGCCTAAATTGAGGAAGCGTTGCTGGTCTAAAAATAAATAAATAGTAATAAAAAAAACGTGTGATGGGGAGGACTGAACCTATGTCGACTGCGTGAAAAAGCAATGTATAGGCATTAACCTGTTGCGCCACAGGAGAGGCACCCAACGCGAGAACATCAAACCCATGTTTACATGTCAGTAACATTAACGTTAATAGCCTATAAGCCTAAGAGTTTTGACTCTCCCTGTGCGCAAATTTTGTGTAAAATATGGACACGTTATAGACTTCTCCTGCCCATTGCAGTGTGCGTTTCAATGCCTGTGTTTCATGAACTGAATTGATCTAAAGTGCATTTTACTCAGGATAATTCCTTTAAGACTACAGATCCTGTTCAACTGTTTCCTCTGCCCACACCTGTTTCAAAATAAAAGTCTCCACTACAATAATTCCCTATTAAATAATTTAACCATTTAAACTATCCATCTATTTAACTGTTCAACTATTCCAACTGTCAGTTATCATCAACTATGCCTCTAGCCTACTATATTAAACCACCACCTACCTAGCAACCAATTTAGCAACCATTGAAATTAAGCATATATGTCAGTTTCCATAGCAACCAAGATGATTATACTAGCAAACCACTGTAGTAACTCCTTTATTTCTGATAGTAGCCACCATGGACACCCTAGCAACAACCTAGAAACGACTTCAAGTACCCTAGCAACAGCCTAGCAACCACATTCCATTAAAACCTAGCAACCAACATCATTAACCTAGCAACTAGCATAGCAACCACCATAACTACTCTAGCAACAGTCAGTTGTCATCAACTTTGACTCCAGTCAACTGTTTCCTCTCCCCACAACTGTTTCAAAATAAAAGTCTTCACTGCTATAATCCCCTATTAAATTATTTAACCATTTAAACTATCCAACTTTTTAACTGTTCAACTATTCCAACTGTCAGTTGTCATCAACTATGACTCCCGTCAACTGTTTCCTCTGCCCAAAGCTGTTTCAAAATAAAAGTCCTCACTACAATAATTCTCACTAAAAGTCCTCACTAACATATTTGAAACATTTAAACTATCCAACTATTTAACTGTTCAGCCAATCCAACTGTCGTCATCAGCTATGACTCCCGCCAATTGTGTCCTCTGCCCACAACTGTTTGGCAGCCTGGGCTTTTCAGTCAACTAGTGTGATCAACTCCCAATCTACATTCAACTTTTAAACTGTCTACTTTTAAACTATCAACTTTTATTAAGCTGTGCAACCACCATGTCTGTCCTAGCGTCATTTTCATGCACTCGTAATTCCCTGGAATTACATTCTCTAGTTTTAATTGAAATTCTTGTGCCTCAGAGTTTGAACAATTTATTAAGCGTTAATTTTTTTTTTAGTGCCGTGAATGTCTCATATTTTTGCTTTTCAGATTGAGAGAATCCTAAACCTGGACATGTGGAGGAAATACAAGATCAAAAAGCAAGACATGGAAGTTAAAAATGGCCACAAGAACAATGAGAGGCAGCTGTTTCATGGAACCAGCCAGCCAAACATTAACCAGATCAACCACAATGGGTTTACTCAGAGGTTTGCTAGCAGTTTTGGTAAACACATCTATTGGTCCTCATGCAAACAATTTGCTAAGGAGTGAGCTGGATGTTGGTGTTATTCAGAGACGTGTCAAACTAATATTAACCATTGTCATGATCATTCTTATGGTCATTATCTTTTTCTCTGCATGGCTAGCAGATCATTGCTTGATGATATAAGCGGCTTTTACTACACACTTATGAGCAAACAAGGCATATAAAGGTTTATCATGTGCTGCTGTGCTGTCATATACTTCTTTCTCTTTTTCCAGCGTATATACAGCGGGGAAAATAACTATTGAACACGTCAACATTTTTTTCAGTAAGTATACTTCCAGTGTGGCTATTCACATGAAATTTTCTCCAGACATTAGTATTAACTTAATCCACACATGTTAAAAAATCCAAACATTAATGTCCATAAGTAGAGTTATGAGTAAAAAAGTGGAATGCCACAGGTAAAAAGTATTGAACACGCCTACTGAAATTTCTTAAATACTTTGTGGAAAAGCCATTATTTGTAATGAGAGATTCAACGCATTTCCTGTATGACTAAACTAATCAGTTGCAGTATTCAGGTGTGATTTTGGCCCATTCTTTTAAACAGATAGTCTATTGATATTAAAGATTCCAGGGGTCCCACTTGTAAATCCTGATCTTTAGGTAACTTCCAAAATTGTTCAATTGGATTAAAGTCAGGGCCTTGATTTCCTTTCTCTGAAACCAATTGAGAGTTTCCTTTGCTGAATGCTTTGGATCATTGTCCTGCTGGAAGGTCTAGCCACGTCTCATACTCATCGTCCTGGTGGATGGCACGATTCTCCCAGGAAAAATCGCTCTGTGAAACTGTGTGAAGTCTGCCAGTACTATGAGATGAAAAACAGCCCCACGCCTTGATGCCTCCACCTCCAAACCTCACTGTTAGGATGGTATTTTTAGGGTGATGCACAGTGCCATTTCTCCTCCAAATATGGTGTGTAGTATGACATCCAAAAAGTTAACAATTTCTTTCGCCTGACCAGAATACATTCTCTCAGTATTTCATAGGCTTGTCCAAATGTTGTGTAGCAAACTTTCAACGAGTTTCGACATGTTTTTCTTCAGTAATAGAGTCATGCGGGGTGAGCGTGCATAGAGGCCATGGCGGTGGAGTGCATTACCTATGATTTTCTCTGTAACAATTGAACCTGCTGCCTCCAAGTCTTTCTGGAGCTTTCTCCAAGTTGTCCTTGGCTATTAGGCTACACTTCTGACTATTCTTCTGACTTCCTGGTCAGAAATCTTGTGAGGAGATCCTGTGCATGGCTGATTGATGATGCAGTGATGTTCCTTCCACTTGCAGATAATGGCTCCAATACTGCTTACTGGATGATTCTTAAGTTTTGAAATGCATCTGTAACCAGTTCCACTGATATGTTTTGCAATAATAATGTTGCAAAGGTCTTGGAAGAGCTCTTTGCATTTACCCATTATGAAATGTTTATTGTGTGACACCTTGGTAATGAAAAACCTTTTTATAGCTCATAATATGTACTGATACATCTTATATTAATTTGCACAGATATGAGGGATAATTACTCTCTAACTGTGTATAGATTCCAGCTCATTCCTGGCCATTCCTTGCCTTTGTGTACTGCTTTTTCTTAGCGTGTTCAATACTTTTTTGCTCATAACTCTACTTATGGACATTAATGTTTGGATTTTTTTATATGTGTGGATTACCTAAGTTAATACTAATGTCTGGTGAACATTTCATGCAAATAGCCTCATTGGAAGTATACTTACTGAAAAAAATGTTGACGTGTTCAATACTTATTTTCCCCGCTGTACATCATGTAATTGTCGGTGTAACAATCAACATTTTTCCTTTTCTGCAGGATGGTTGGTGGTTTTATTAATAGTCATATCATAGAGATGTTACTTATTACACACATAGTCCATGATAACTGGCTGTGAATATCTACATTATTTTCCCTTTTTAACCCAAAACATCTGGGGGCGTATGAAATCTCCATCCTCAGACTGAGAAATTGTAGATGTTCTTGAAATAATATTATCGATGATTTGATACATACGTTTACTTATCCACCAGTGTTGTATTATAAGTGTGTATCATCTTCTGTTGCAGTTGCTGGATTTATCAATGGCACCTACTTTGCAGTCAATGTCAGTTATTCTGCGAGTGACAACTACTCAGTTCCAGATGCTCAGGGACAAAAGTACATGTACCTGTGTCAGGCGACTTCACGACAGGGCGTCAGGGAATGATGGTCCCCCCTGCTAAAAACACCACCATTGCTGACCTCTATGATACTGTAACTGACAATCCCAATGCACCATCCCTATTTGTTGTCTTAAATGACATTCAGGCATATCCTGAGTATTTGATCACTTTTAAATGAGGTAGCAAATGGACAAATGTGTATCCAAGATTTCACCTGTTCTTTGGTCATTTATCTTTTTCAGCATTTTCTCCTGCTTACAGTGCCTTTGCTGTGGAACAGTTTGGAATGTCTTCAGTGAACAAAATCTATATCACAGATTTGAAGATGAGTGTTTACACAATAGCTTTTAACTGTCAAATTAAGATATTTCTTTACAATAGAATTTTCTGTGGTCTATTAGATTGGCTCAATCCAAGAGGGCTCCAAGGGCTCAATCCAAACTGACATGAGTGTGTTATTTAAGAAAATATTTCTGTTCCTTCAGGTATTCTATTGTCATTTTTCCGTCTTCTTCTATCCGGGAAACTGCTTGGGATATCAATTTCACAATTAACATTACTTTGCTTTCACATTGGCATTAAGGAGGGGATTTTTGTCAATTATTGTAAAAACGGCCAAGAAATTGATTAAGATTCCTTCTAAAACTGATAGTTCCAGTCCTTGATTGTGATTGGCTGAATCGCGTTCAATGCCGTTGTAAAATCCAGCACAAACATACACCTTGACCGCATTTCGTTCTACATTACTGCGCTACCATAACTTGATACAAAAGTTAAAGTAGCTGTGTTTTGACGTTGCTTGGCAACCATTCAGATAGAGGAAATATATTTCTTGGCGGAAGATTGATTGAATAAATCGGTTCCATTTCTAGTTGCTGTGCCTTTACTTTATGAAACTTTGCCAGGTATTTATAGTAACCATTTTAGAAAAGCAATAAGCCACTCGAGTCCGAGGTTACACTGATTCTAAAACAGCTAAGGCAGAGAGGGTTAAAGCTGTAGATCAACGGAGATGAGGGTTAGACAGAGAGTTTGTTAAACCTCCTTTTTTGAATACCCCCCCACACAATTCAACGTCAGAGCAACAATATAGATGTTTTTATTCAAAGATTTTATATCTCATTTTACAAGAAATATTTACTGTTGTTAAATATGTGATGCCAAACTTACATAACATAGTTTGGAAACTCCTCAACCACCTCCTGAGAAGTAACCTACAGGCTTACAGTGACACACAAAATGGCAGACAAATTTGGCAAATGGCAAAATACCCGTGTGCTATGACTTAAAGAAGTTTAGTGCAAAGATCTTTTGCACAAGATCTTTTGCACAAGATCTTTTGCACAAGATCGAAGCTTTCCCACTAAGTAGTGGACTGATTTGTCCCTTGGATGTACCAGAATGTATCATTTTTAGATATAAAAAAATTGACCTTTGCATTTACTTTGGCTCACAGTCCAGTGCACACACATACTGTATGGTACAGATCATGTACTGACCTCATCAGATGATGAGTAGATGTGACCTCATCTACTGAACACAAGAACCACAGTTTGACCTTTACAGAGTGCAACTCTTGCCAAATTAATCCAAAAGAGTGCTTAGAGACACTTCATCTGTCATTAGAAAAGTGACAACACATTAAACACTCACACAAACTTCATCATGTCCATAAAATAACCAGTCTTGTGAATGTCTCTATCATTTCTTATACTCTATTTGACCTCAAGGCAGCTGCTCCGTTTTGAGGACAACCATGTAGAGAAATGGTTCCTCCAACTAACTAGGTTTTCTTCAGCCCTGGCAGGGTAAGCTCATACCTAATTGATGAAAACATACAGTGAATGTACTGAATGCAACAGATTGTGAATGCATGTAATATCTACACACACACACACACACACACAAAAAAGCTAACCCATACGCACACAAAAGATAAACAACAACAAAAGAGAGAGAATAACATTGGTTCCCTTACCATTCTGTGGAGCCCATGGTCATGTCAAGGCCGGATAAATCAATGAGCACCTGTAAACATGAAACCAGGTCATTAGAGATACTGGTTACTGTTACCAGGTTAGGATCGAGATCATCTTATTCAGAGGAGACAGGACATCTTCTCCATCTCAGCTTACCATTCCAATTTCCTTACGCTCTCGGGCGTGGAACATTCTGCTGTTTTTCACAGCCACGTCCAACTTCCTGGTCTTGGCCTCCTCCAGCGATACAGAGAACTCAAACCTGCAGAGGGTGGACATTTACAGTGTTATAGTGAATGGGATAATTCATATGGCTGTGCAGTATTTGCTTAATTTCATGTGGACAATTAACTATAAACCAGACAATGATTGCATTTACATGCAGTGAAGTATTGTGGTTTTGTATTTGCACATGTAAACGATATATCCTGATGTCAGAACCCCAGATAGGCCCTTTTCCCGGTTTAGAGTAATCCGGTTATGCTAGGTCGAGTACCTCAAAAGAAACCGGGACACTGTTCCTTGTATACACCTTATCCCGGTTTCTCATGCAAACATGTGTGACTGTGCTAACAGAACTTTATTGTTGGTAACTGGGATACTAGTATTCATTATGTGTGCAGGGATATTAATAACCAGGTTTCTGTGTTTGTGTAAACTCCATATCCTGAATATGATCAAAATCGGGATTAGCCTCATAACCGGGATACTGAAGTGTATGTAAATGTAGTCAATGAGATAATGACAACGATGAAGCTGTGTTTTAAGCTTAAAGCAGAAGCTGGAATGTTTACAAATAAACGACTTAATAACTTTGCTTTAATAAGAGCATTGCTTTAGATTAAGCATAAGCCTTCTTGTGATTGGTCACTGAGAACACATGAGTGCAGAGGCTCTCTATTTCTCCCCCTTCCTGAGTCCTAAAGTCTCCCCCTGCTGGACAAAGTAAATACAGCAGGCTTTTACTTCTCCTCGAAGACTGGGTTCACGGTCCTCTTCTTGACCGGAGTTCTCATGCGGTGCCTCCACGTCTGGTCTGGCAGCAGATAGATTCGCACATAAGAGTCAGAGCCATTCTCCGAGCAGGGGACCAGGTCCCTGCAGAGCAAGCACGTTGGGACATGAGAGAATAAGAAAGGCTTCAGCCCACAGGGTCTACATTATGGGTGTCTTTTTTATCATCACCAGCCTCCCAAAAACTTGTCAAGTGAAAGCAGGTACTTCTTAGAGTGCAAGGGCTTCATGGGTATTGAAGTTTTTCATTGATATGTACAGTAAGGAGTTACATACCTGCAGGAGTTCACTAGGACAACGAGTTTCTGTCTCAGTTTAGCATATTTTATAGTCAGCTGAATCTCCCCAAAGCTTCCAGTGTGATTCAGTATGGCGCTGAAAGCAGAACACATAAAGAGTATACTCAAATGTTTATCGTCGTAAACATAGCACCAATTATATTGAGTTGTGATGGGTGTAATGACTTTGGTAATAATTGCAAAAAAATGACAGAGACACATTATCATTATAGCTATATAATACTCTGCAAAAATAATATTCAATATTCAAGAGATTGCAGAGTCACTGATTTGTGAACTGTAAAACCTACTTGTTCTCAGTAGAAACAACGTACAATGGAGTCAGTGTAAAAAAAAGAAATATGCCTGCTTAATAGAGTACTAAAGTGTGACATCACGTTTCTGTAGCAACCGATTTTCTGTTCTACACAAACCAAATTGACATTGTGAAATACTATACCAAAGTTTTATAGAAAATGAACGTTTTTTTTTGCAAGTTGATAAGCAGTTTGCCTCTCCGTATATATATCTATGTTAGTACTCTGTTATGGTAGTTAATAAACTGACCTCCGAATCAGCACATTGATGTTCTACATAACCTTTTGCATATTGCTTACACATCTGTAATTAGGGCAATTCCATGGAAAATTATGTTTTTTGTAACATCCATAACGCCAATTAAATGTGATGGTATGGTATGATGTGATGATTACATGAAATTTGAGCATTTGCTATTTTTGGCTGAATAATGTACATGAGAAAAAATGCACAAAAAAATTTATGTTATCATTCACATCATACAAATGTTAAGGAATTTCACTGGCGTTATGGATGTGACAAAAAGTCCATTTTCCGTGGAATTGCCCATTATTGTACATCTGCAAATTGCAACACACAAATCAAAACCAATTACTCTGGGTAAGGGAGTGCCTCCACAAGGTCCATGCGGGAGGAGGCGATGGAGTTGTCAGACAGCAGGCTGTGCGAGTCGAAGCGGCGCATTGATGGGGTGGATGGGGCCGTCTGAGACCCCTCGTAGGGCCAGGCGGAGCCCCGCCGGTGGGAGTTGTAGTCGGGGTAGAGGCCGTTGGAGGCGCTGGCCGCTGGGGCCGGTGACGGGGGCACGGGTCCTGACTGGGCAGCCTGCGGCTGGCGTTGCCGATTCTGGGGTGCTGGTTGCAGGGGCTGCGGGACCACCACCTCAGGCTTTGGTTCTGCTTTCTCTAATTTTAGGATCTGGAGCAGGAAAAACGCAAATTGGTACTTTTACATTTATTCATTCATTTAGCAGACACTTTTTTTTTTTATCCAAAGTGACATACATATCTCAATTATATTACAAAGGATTACATTGTCCATGGAGCAACTTGGGGTTGAGTGCCTTGCTTAAGGGCCCAACGGTAGAAGCTGGGAATTGAACTTCTCTGGCTACTGCATGCTAGCCCTGTTCCTGTACTTGCACTAATTTAATGCACCCGAAAAGGAATATTATGTGTCTGTCTGTCAATAAATGTCATAAAGTAGCAGTATGGCTCTCACTATTTAGGTATTCACATACTGTAAACACACAGACCTCTCATTTTTTAGCAACAATGTTAAATGTTGCAACTGAAAATATACACCTGTAACAGAGCATCAAGATAATCTCAAATGTGGTAAATCTTACAAAATTACAAAAGAAAATACACAATCCAAATATTAATCTTCACAGTAGTCTCTTTCTCTAGGAAAGCCAACCCTACTAAGTTAAGTTTTGAAACCTCACAGCACGTGGTGGTTGGTGCGCTCACTCACCCTGAGTGTGGCCTTCATCTTGAGGAAGCTGTTGGTTCCAGAACGTTCCAGCTGGAAGCGCTGGTCCAGGACCAGGTCCGACGTGTTCATCAGACGAGTCAGAGGCAGGGAGACTGAGCCCAGTACGGACTTACTCTCAGGTTCCTTCACCTGGAGGCACCAAACACCAACGGAAATGCACACTAGTGAGGGCTGTGTCACAGAACAGCAAACCAAGGCTTCATTCCTTATTGCAGGAGGGATGAGAGATATATTTTGTTCTGGTGATAGAGCTTGTATCATGCAGAGCGTAACTGATGGTATACCTGGACGTTGAGCACTTGGTTGTCCACATTGTGCACAAAGAATGTGAACCCCTCCTCCCATACTGGGTCTTTGGATGCATGCACCACCTAACATTGATGAGACAATATGCATTTAGTACACACATATGTACTGTAGGGACTATAGTACAACTCAGTTTACACACATTTGTGTGTGTGAGATTTTGTTTTTTAACAAACCTTGCTTTTCTGGGTCTTCTTGTCAATTGATAATTCCACATAGGAGTTTGGATGCGTCTTCCTTTTTGTTAGCTATTGGGAAGGGCAGATGAGATTGTTGTGACTGCTAAAGAAACCTAGCAACTTTCAAAGTCCTTGTTTCATTTTGAAAGTGTATGTCACAGTCAACTAAGTAGTTGACTGCTCATGTGACTGGAGCAAGAGGGGTGAAAAGACAATGATGATGTCTTTAACAGTGGAATGTTCTGGATTGCCTGCTGGCATTCCTTTCGAAAGCTGCTTTGAGTTCACATTCCAGTGCAGTAAAATAAGGGCAATCACCTGCTTCAGGTAAGGTAAGATGGGTCTATATCTATATACACCTGGTGAAGAGCAGTCAGCAGACTTATCTTTCAATGCTGGACTACATACACAGCGACTACTGAGTGATGACAAACCTGATGTGTCAAGTCAAGTTTATTTAGGCTTTATTTAGGTTTATTAAGGCTTTATTAGGTTTATTAAGGCTCCTCCATCCAGCCTTACTGCAGATACCCTCGCCTCATTTTTACAAACAAAGTGGCGGCAATCAGCAGTAAATTCTCTACATGCCCACTCAACGCATCTGGCTCCAGATACCGCGACCTACAACCTCTAGGGACTGCTGGAACATCTTTTTCAGCATTCACGCCTCTCTCGAGAATGAAGTGTCCAGACTCCTGACATGCAGCCGTCTCTACCACATGCTCGCTGGACCCTATACCTCACGAGCCTACTTCAGTCCATCAGCCCGACCATCGGCTCCAGCTATCACACATGTGATCAATGCCTCGCTAATCTCCGGCACATTTCCAACAGCGCTCAAAATGGCCCGGTAACACCGTTATTTAAGAAAGCTTCTCTCAACCCTGCTCAAGTCGAGAACTACCGCCCTGTCTCACTACTGCCTTTCCTATCCAAAGGCATTGAACGAGCAGTCTCCAAACAGGTCTCTGACTTCCTTTCACAGAACAACCTTCTGGATCCAAATCAGTCTGGGTTCAAAAGCGGCCACTCTACCGGAACGGCTCTGCTGTCTGTAACAGAAGCCTTAAAGAAGCCAGGGCGACCGCCGGTCATCAGTACTCATTCTGCTTGACTTATCGGTTGCCTTTGACACGGTTAATCACCAGATCCTTCTCTCTATACTCGCTGACATGGGAATCTCCGGTTCTGCTCTCTCCTGGTTTGAATCCTACCTCACAGGACGCTCGTTTAACGTATCATGGCTTGGTCAGCTATCCGCACCTCACCATCTAACCACAGGGGTCCCCCAGGGATCAGTGCTGGGCCCCTCCTCTTTGCTATCTACACCACCTCCTTGGGACAGATTATCCGTTCGCATCGCTTCTCATACCACTGCTATGCAGACGACACACACAGCTCTATCTGTCCTTTCCACCTGATTTACCCCTGGTTTCAGCACGGATCTCGGATTGCCTTTCAGACATAGCTACATGGATGAAGGCACACCACCTCCAGCTGAACCTCTCAAAGACTGAACTGCTGGTCATCCCAGCTAAACCTACCATACACCACGACATCAACATCAAATTTGACTCCCTGTCTGTTTCACCGACCAGGACTGCAAGAAATCTAGGAGTTGTTCTTGACAACCAACTAAACTTCTCGGATCATGTTGCCTCAGTTGCCCGGCATGCCGCTTTTGCACTCTACAACATACGGAAAATCAGGACTTACTTGACTCAAGATGCTACCCAACTTCTGGTTCAGGCAATTGTCATCTCAATGACTCGACTACTGCAATGCCCTCCTGACAGGTCTCCCAGCCTGCGAGTGAAACCACTTCAGATGATCCAGAACGCTGGGCGGGCGCCTGGTCTACAACCAACCCAAAAGGGCACATGTTACCCCGCTGCTCATCCAGCTACACTGGCTACCTATGGCTGCCCGCATCAAATTCAAGTCTCTAACGCTTGCCTACAAAGTAGTCTCCGTTCTGCTCCCACCTACTTGAATGCCCTCATACAGACTTACACTACCTCCAGACCGGCCGCCCTCTGACGAACGACGCCTAGCTCTACCACCGTACGCTCAAGCCAATCCAAACTTTTCTCATCTGTTGTTCCTCGTTGGTGGAACACACTGCCAGTTCCTACAAGGGCAGGGACATCCTTTTCCACTTTCAAAAACTCCTGAAGACCCAGCTCTTTAGAGAACACCTACTCTCATAGCAACACTTTACAACAAGTCTTACTGATCCTAGCACTCACCAGCCGTTTTAAACCGACAAGTAACTGTTAAAAACAGCACTCACCGACGCACTTATTCTTACTGTACTCTAATGTTTTTTTGTTTTTTTTAAACTGTCCTAAAATTGTGAGAATTGTTCTAAAAACGTACTGTTTACCATGTTGTTAGTCGCTTTGGTTAAAAAGCGTCAGCCAAATGTAATGTAATGTAATGTAATGTAATTTATATAGCGCATTTCATACACAGAGGTCATTCAATGTGCTTTGATGTGCAAGCCAGGCTTGTATGAAACAAAAAAAGACTTTCGGGAACTGACATGTCACAGTAATGTCTATGCCAAAAGGTCGGGTTGGTGATAAACTGCTCAATTTGCCACCATCCTTAAACATGAGCTTTTTAACAAGCAGAATGAGTGTAAAGTAATCCCTTTAAAAACAAACAAAAAGGGACCTTACCACAACAACAAAATCACCTCATCAGGAGGCACACTGCCACTACAACTAAACATACTGTATACTTTAAATATATGACCCAGCTGTGTCACTCAGGCCATTGAAGTGGCTTCAAAAGGCCACAAGACAGAGATTATATGCAAAGAGATCAAGGACTAGAACCAACTGGTGCGTAGCATGAAGACAGGTATGACCACAAATACAATAGTCCAACCCCTAACTGGTCCAACAGGAAATACCTGCTGTG